>NW_006399901.1:4134395-4148732 GCF_000299155.1 Elephantulus edwardii | reverse complement strand
AGAACCTTCTCACCCACCTACCACGTATAACCTAGAACCTTCTCACCCACCTACCATGTAAAACCTAGAACCTTCTCACCCACCTCCCACACATGACCTTTTCATCCACCTACCACATATGACCTAGAACTTTTCCATCCACCTACCACATATAACTTAGAACTTTCTCACCCACCTACCATATATGTCCCAGGACCTTCTCATCCAACTACCACATATAATCTAAGAAACTTCTCATCCACTTAATCACATATAACCTAGAACCTTCTTATCCACATCCCACATATAAGCCCTGTGGGCCTGAGTAAGAGTTCAAGCCCACAAGCATCCTGAAAATTCTTGGTCCTCTCCAAAGGTCTCCCTCTACTTCTTCTTCTGCTGCGGTATTTGCATATTTTGATTGGTTGCTATACTTATCATCTGTCCCAGCAGGAAAAGCCTTTCTTGTCACCCACCCCAGGGGGATGATTAAAATTCTGCACCGTTGTCCAGACTTTAATGCGAGGATCCTGGAGGCGGAAACCTGGCTTGCCCTAATTTTCCATAATTAACTCATCAAGACACCTGGAGTGGTTCTGATCTCCTGGGGGGAGTTCTCTGGCTTCACCCCTCCTCCCAAGCCACCAAGTGCCCCAGTACTCTGCTTTGCTCAGGGGGAAAGAGAAACCATTATTTATGCAAGACCTACTATGTGTTCAACAGTGAGAGTTATATATGTGAATAGACTGTTCCTCTCAACAGTCTTGCATGATCTTTATGATTTCCAAATAGGCAAATTGAGGCTCAGAGAGGCACAGACACTTGTGCAAGGACACACAGCTGGGAAGTTCCAGAACTCAGGTTAATGACTACGTGGTTACATAATGGTGTCATACCTGGACAGATTTTGAAAAATTGAGGATCAAAGTCAGCATAAGTTCCTTTGTCTGCGCCATGCCTCCTTGGTGAGATTACTGACCATAGTTACCTCTCACACTGTCTACAAACCATCCCTCCTCACCCGTGCTATTTGGGCTGCCCTTTCCATTGTTGTTGCTGTTATGTGCCGTCAAGTCACCTGCAACCCATAGTGACCTTATGTACAGCAGCTCTGAAGCCTGCCCTGTCCTGACCCAGTCTCACTGATTCTAACACACCTATCTCCGTTACCCCAATTACTTTATCAATCCATCTCATTCCAGGTCTTCCTCTCCTGTGCCTTTTCTCTACCTTTCCGAGCATGATGTCCTTCTCCAATGACCAGACCCTCTTGGCCACATGCCTAAGTATGTGAGATGGAGCTTCAGAATCCTAGCCTCTAAGGAGAAACTTGGTTTCACCCTCTCCAAGACAGATCTATTTGTTTTCTTTGTGGTTCATGATATGTTCAAGACTCTTCTTCAGTACCACAACTTGAAGGCATCGATTCTTCTGTCATCTCTAGTCATTCTCCAGCTCTCTGATGCATAGCAAGTAATGGCAAAGACCATGGCCTGGATCAGGTGCACCGTCGTCTCTAGACTGACCTTGCTGCTTCTCAGTATCTGGAGAGGTCTCTGGCAGCGGATTTTCCTAATGCAATTAGTCTTGATTTTCTGATTGCTGGTGCCAAGAGTGCTGACTGTGGAGCCGTGTAAATTTTAATTGTTAACAACCTCAACATTATCACTACCCAAATTAGCATCAAACAAAGATGATCTTGTGAAAATACAGATACTGTAAATCCAACACAGATCTCAGAGCCTACCTTCAGATCATTCAAACTGATTCCTTAGGTACGAGGCTCAGGAATCTTCATTCTACTATTCTCTCTATAGGGGATTCTGGTATACTAGCCACTTACTACATCCTGCATGAGAAAGGCAAGTTTTACAGAGCACGGTGCACATACTTTGACAAAGAGAAGAGACATTGGCTTAGGCCCTGGTAACAGTGAAGAAGAAGATTCCTAGGACAGAATACCTTGGAGAGAACTAACAAGTGCCCTCTCTGGAGGATGCTGCCACAAAGGTGAACAATATCAGCAGTCAAACACAGTATACTGTCAAAGGGTCCCCTTTTGTAAATGAGAGGAACACAGTTCTAGGGGCAGAGTTCCAGTATTTATGGGATCTTCTGATCCAAGCTCTGGTCTTCTCAGGCACTTGCTGTGCATCTGAAAGCTGGACAATGACTAAGGATGACAGAAAAAATAATCAATACCCTTGAGCTGTGGTGCTGGAGAGGAACACTGACTATGCCATGCACTACCAAGAGAACACAAAAGGGTGTAGCTTGGAGAAACCATGACTAGGGTGCTCCTTGGAGGCAAGGATGGTGGATGGAGCTCTCACACACTTTGGGCAAGTTGTAAGGACTGGCCAGTCCATGGAGAAGGTGGCGGATCAGGGAAAGAGAGGAAGACCTTCAATGAGATAGACTGGCATAGTGACTACCAATGGGCTCAAGTGTGTTAGAGTTGGTGAGGGATGGCACAGGATGGGACAGGGTTCAGAGCCATTGCTTCTAGGGTTTCTGTGAGTTGTAGTTGACTTGAGGGCACATATCAATTCTTTAATTTTAACTGTTTTGCCTTTACAATTAGTGACTTCCGTTTGTTGGCAAGAGGCAACTTTTTCTTCTAAGACACCAGTGTTTTCAGCAATTGCTGAGAACAAACGCTTCCCCAATGTCATGATGCCCCCGGTTCCAAGCACAGAACTAAGGAGTAGGGAAGGGGGAACTCACCCACGGCTGTGGCAGTTGCTCTGGCCCTCATTCTGTTTTCCTGCTTTTTCCTTGATTCTTTGTCACTATCTAATCCTTCATTAAATTAAAAAAAATTATTCTGGTTTACTTACAAAGTTTGTACACATTGGTTTTTTTTTTATACTGGATCTTTCTCATTTCCTTAACCCATCCCTCCCTACACCCATGAAACTGTGCTATCCTATAATTGCCTCCCCATCTCCTCTCACTCCTCTGCTCTCCTCTCCCCCTCTTAGATCCTCATTCACATTTTACTATGCTCTTCTGAGCATATCACAGAAGAGCTGGGCTCAGACCCTGGGCCTTCTTACCATCAGAAGAGCACTGACTTTCAAAAGTCCCAGTCGTCTTCATCAACATCCTCCTCCTCCTCCTCCTCCTCCTCCTCATCATCATCATCATCATCATCATCATCTTTCCAAGCGCACCTTCTAAATGTCCAGCCACTTTACATCCATCAAGTCTGCTCTTCACAACAACCCAACATTGAGATTTTAGGGAGATGATGGGAAATAGCCAATACTGTCATGCTGGGAGAGAGAGCTCTGGTGGCCTAGTGTGAAGGAGCTGTGCTACCAACCTGAAGGCATGCAGTTCAAATCCATCAGCTGCTGCACAGGAGAAAGATAGACAATCTCTTCTGGTGCAATTTACTCTGAAAACCCACTGGAGGGCCAGCTATGAGGTGGTTCCAACTCAAAGGTATATAACAACATCCTGCTGGGAGTGGAAGAGGATCCGAAAGAGAGGAAGACTCTCAAAGGGACAGATTGACACAATGACTTTAACAATGAACCAGAATATGGTAAAGATCATGAGATGGTCTAGAACAGGGCAAGTTTCTGATCTGTTGGTTGTTTATAGGGTTTCTAGGAGTCATAGTTGACTCAATGGCACCTAACAACAACAACACAGCTCAGACATGATAGAGATGGGATCTGAACCCAGATCTACCTGACTTGGGGTAGTATAAAATCACAACTCAACATCAAGTGCTTAACACTCTTAGAAGAAGTTGCAGGAATTTCTTCAAAATGCTGAAGGGAGCATTATTACTGGGCAGCAAGGAGGGGTGGGGCAATGGACTGGAAAATGCTGACCTTCTTTCTAGTAGCTTCCAGCACATGGGCTGTCTCAGCAAGACCTTGTAAACCATTTAACTTTTAGCAAGGCTGACATTTTGGGGTGATAAGCTTGAAGGGATGGTGTGGATAGCCAAGAACTTATTTTCACAGAGGGGATTGAGTGTCTCTGTGTTAGGATCACAATACCACTAATCTCACCCCAAGCAGATGCAGGCAACGAATGAAGACCGGGGATGTTGGGGCTCCAGGGAGCAACCTTGGCAGGGAGCTGAGTTCCTCACCAGCCCCTCCCTCCTGAGTTGGTGGGAAACGGGAGTGGAAGGTCAGAGGGCGGATATTGTTTTCCTGGTGATCCCACATGTAAGAGAATTCAGAGGGGAAGCACGGATTAATTCTGGAAAGCAAGAGGATTAAAGGAGATTAGAGAGGGTAAAGAGCAATGAATGCTGATCTATCGGATACCTCTACCCTCAGAAGACCAGCCTCTCCCCCGATCCCAATAAGCTCTTTAAAAAAAATTCATGAGGTTTTGTCTCTCTGCTTATTTATTTGGGTCCCCAGGATAAACCCAGCAAAAGCAGCTTTTCATTGTGAGTGAGTCCTGGGGGAAAGGTATAATTTGTAGAGTTCAGAGCAATAAATTACACAATGTCAATGTGGGCAGTCACTAGCCCCCACAGCAATCCCAGGCCCCATTAGTGGGATGGCTAGCAAATCAAAGGAAACAATTTTCTTGCTTCTTGTTCCTTCTCTTCAATCCGTTCTTGCCTCCTTTCTTTCCTGGTGGCAAATCCTGGGGACATGGACATTAAAAGGACACTTGAAGGTCAAATTGGAAGAGATGAAGCTGTAACAGAGTTCTACAGCAGTGTGGAAGGGACAGTGGTGGTCTAGGGCTAGAATTCTTGCCTTCCACATTAGAGACCCTGGTTTGATACCCAGCTGATATGGCTCTTGTAACCATCATCTTTCTATCAGTGGAGGTCTTCGTGTTGCTATGATGTGGAACAGGGTCCAGTGGAAATTTTAGGCTGGATGGAGTTAGGAAGAAAGATCTAGTGAACTCCCCAAGATTGTTGTTGTTAGCTGCCATCAAGTCAGATTCAACTCATAGCTGATCTCCAATGGGTTAGAGGCTGTGAGGACTTCGTCCACCTTTCTCCCATGGAAAAAAAAGAGTATTCTGTAGTGGATGATTCAAACTTTTTGGCTTGGAGTGGACAATGCAACTCCTTACTTACTAGGTCACAAGGGCTCCTTTTCTCCCCCAGATTAGGTAGTAACTGTTGTTGTTGTTATGTGCCCTCAAGTCACCTGTGACCCATAGCGACCTTGGGTACAGCAGCTCTGAGCCTGCCCTTTCCTGAGTCAGTCTCACTGACTCTGACACACCAACCCCCATTGCCCCAGTTACTGTATCAACCCATCTTGTCCAGGGTCTTCTTCTCCTATGCTTTCCTTCCACCCTTCCAAGAATGATGTCCATCTCCAAGAATCAGTCTCTCCTGGTCACATGTCCAAAGTATATGAGATGGAGATTAAAAATTCTAGCCTCCAAGGAGAAACTTGGTTTCACTCTTTCCAAGACAGACATATTTGTTTTCTTGGGGGGTTCCATGGTATGTTCAAGACTCTTCTGCAGCACTACAAATCAAACACACCAATTCTTCTGTCATTCCTAGTCATTGTCCAGCTCTTTAATACATAGCAAGTAATTGCTAAGGCTATGGCTTAGATCAGGCGCACCTTAGTCTCTATACTGAAACTGCTGCTTTTCAGTACTCTGGAAAGTAGTACCCGGCCAGTAGATTTACCTAAAGCATTTCGACTTTTGATTTCCTGACTACTGATGGCAGGAGTGTTGATTGTGGAGCCGAGAAAACTGTAACTGTTAACCTCAATCTCTTCTCCATCCATCATGGAGCTGCCAATTGGCCCATTGGTGAGAATCTTTGTCTTCTTGATGTTGTTGTTGTTGTTTTTATGTGCCATCGAGTCACTTGCGACTCATAGCGACCCTATGTACAACAGCCCTAAACTCTGCTCTGTCCTGTGCCAATCGCACTGTCTCCGACACTCCCATCCCGATTATCCCAGTCACTGAATCAATCCACCTCATAGAGGGCCTTCCTCTCCTGTGCCGTCCCTCCACCCTCCCAAGCATGAGGTCCTTCTCCAAGGACCGGTCTCTCCTCACAACATGTCCAAAGTATGTTAGACAGAGCCTCAGAATCCTTGCCTCCAAGGAGCCACCCAGTTTAACCGTTTCCAGGACGAATCTGTTTGTTTTCCTAGCAGTCCATGGTATTCTCAATACTCTTCTCCAGCACCACAGCTCAAAGGCATCAATTCTCCTTCTATCCTCCTTGGTCATTGTCCAACTCTCTGATGCATAACAAGTGACTGTGAAGACCATGGCCTGTATCAGACGCACCTTAGTCTCCAGAGAGACACCAGTGCTCTTCAGTACTTTGGAGAGGTCCCTAACAGTAGACTTTCCCATGGCAATGCACCTTATAATTTCCTGGCTACTGGTGCCAAGAGTGTTGACTGTGGAGTCAAGCAAACTAAAGATGTTGGCCTTCAATTAATATTGAAGACTACAGTTCTCAACCTTCTGCAGCAAGTGCTTCAAGTCCACATGAGTTCCACCAGGCAAGATTGTGTCATCTGCATAATGTAGGTTTTTGATGAATCACTAGCATGTATTTAAGATGCCTCAGTCAGGAGCTCTGGTGGCCTAGTGGTAAGGAGCTGTACTGCCAACCCAAAGATGCACAGTTTGAATTCACCAGTTTGAATCTTCTTGGGAGAAGATTTTCTTGGCTTTAGCATCTACAAACCTCCAAATTAAATTAGGTAATGCATGGAATGCTCTTTTGCTGCCTTTATTGTTGTTGATGTCAGATGCCGTTGAGTTGACCATGATCTGCATCAACCCTATGTGAAGTTGATCTGTACCCTACCCTATTCCCATCGTACCTGATATACTTGAGCTCAATGTTGGAGTCACACTGTCAATCCATCTTGTTGATATTCTTCCTTTCTTTTGTTGATCCTTTCTCTGTCAATTACATTTCTTCCAGGCATGACTCCAGAAAGCCCACTGTACTGTTCTTGGCAGAGTCCAGAGGGATCTACATGAGTTCCTCAATTGGTGGTCTCCCAAACCATTTCTTACAGCAGCCCCTCGGGGTTTCTGTCCTCGTGACCCTTAGCCTTCATCTGATGATGAGAGCCCAACAGCACATTTCCTGGCTTTCCTGGTTTCCCTCCCCTCCCTCTGATGAGTATTGTCATCCTTATCTAAAAAGAGAGAATCTGAATGTTGTCAAACAGACACTCAGCTAGTTATTCCATCCTGTCTTCAACACCTGGCACTTTGTAGTCCAGTGTGGTAGGGAATTCTGGAGTTGAAGCTTAGGGGTGCCATCCAAGTCCTGCCTGTATCCTGAGTAAGTTGTTTTGCCTTCCTGAGCCTCTAGTTCTGCTAAGAGGGTGTTTGGAGCACAATGGATAGCTCATACTCATGTCCTAATCTTCACTGAGATTGTACCTGTTAGGTGTGGGTATGATAACACCGTGTAACAAGTAGCCATAAAACCTCATGAGCACAAGACAATAAGTAACCCACAGGAAAAGAAAAAGGTAGCCACCAAACATGAAAAGTTTGGTGTAGATGTCAGCTGCAGGGCCTCAAAGAAACTTCATGATGGTCTAATGGTAACAAACTGTGCTGCAATCCCAAAGGCACATGGTTCAAACCCACCAGCTGCTCTGCAGGAGAAGGATGGGCAGTCTCTTCCCATGCGATTAACTGCCTCTGAAAACCTGGAGGGTCAGCTATGGGTTGGTTCTGGCTTGACAGGACACAACAGCAACAACAACAACAACATCTTCTGTCACTCTTGGGTATCAGAGGTGAAGCAGCTGTCACCTAACCCCAGGAAGCGCCAAGTCCAGGAATAAACGTGACTCACAGGCATGTCTTACCTCATTCCCAGGCAGACAATGAGAAACGACAGGAAAGAGCCCCTCGAAAAGTGGAACTCTCGCTTCCACCTGAAGTTGGAGGCCCAGGGAATATCTGGGAACTTTGACGCAGCACAAGAAAGAGGTCCTGAAAGCAGAAGGAAGAAATGACTCTGAAGAGAAAAGAAGGGGAATGAAATCACTAAGGAGCAATCCCATAGATGCATCCCTAGCGCCTGACATCTCCTTACTTGCTTACTTGGCCTTTTAGGGTAGAAATAGCCTCACCATTTTTCTGACTCTGAAGAACTTCATGCTCTTAACAAAGATAATGGCATATATTCTGTAGTCTGTTGTGTGTGCCATCGAGTCGAAGCTGAGCCACTACTGACCCATAGCTGACCCTCCGGCTGGTTTTCAGAGGCAGTTAATCGCTGGGAGGAGATTGTCCATCCTTCTCCCGCAGAGCTCCAGGTGGATTAGAACTCTTTTGAGCAACTATTAGTTGCCAGTCTCTTGAGTTGGATTTCCAAAGGCCAGCAGCACCTCACTTACATTTTTGGAGTCCTCTCTACCCTGCAGCATGGCATCAGGCAGGTAGCTGGGACTGTGGTGTGAGTGGCTTTGGGGAGCATAAGCATGACTAGTAACTTCTACCAATGGTCTTAATACCCAGTTTCACTGGCTGCCTGAGCATCACAGTCAACAACTTTGCCTCTAGCTGAGCTTCTAGTCCCTGGGCCCACCCCAACACCATGAGTTCTGGGTCCAGAGCACAGTGGCTTGAGCACAGAATAATTGTGAGTGCCCAGGCTTCAGGGAATGCCACGGCATCCTTCTTCTCCTTTCATAATGGTACTTTTGCATGGCGATCTTGTCTTAACATGCGTAAGGACTTAACCATGTCATTAAGTGAGGGATACGTCTATATCTCTTTATGCACTTGCACAATTTTGCTTTGGTATAAATTATAAATTTCTAGAAGTGAAATGGTTTTGTCAAATGGTATATCCTTTCACGATTTCAATATGAAAACCACCAGTGACTGTTGAGCCAATTCCAACTCTTCATCTGTTACAGAGTCAAATTGCATTTGTAGGGTTTTCAATGGCTGTCATTCTTCAGAATAAAATCGCCAGGCCTTTCTTCCAATATGCCTCTGTTGTTGTTGATTGCTATCAAGTTGAGCATGACTTATAGCGACCCTATGAACAAAAGACCCGAAGCCTTTCTATAACTATTGTCCTTTCTCAAAATTCACAGTTTCCAGAGGCATGTTGTTTAGGAAGTGGATGCCAGTCCTATTTGAGTAGCAACATCTACTGTGGAATTTTTTCATTTGTAGACCAAGTGATACACTCAGAAAGGTGGTCTGAGAACAAGTGCTTAACTATATGCTATTCTTCCTAATCTGCTCACTCTGTGGGCAGCAGCATAGAGCCTCACAAACCAAATGATAGAAATGAAGTCAGTCTCCTTTCTCTTTGGATCTCAAGTTCAGTGAAAACGTATGCCACATGTGGAAATGATCTGGACCCCGTCTTTCCTGGTGACAGTTCAAAAGAAGCTGTTTTATCACCTCAGCCTCCAAACAACATCTGCTTTCCCTCTCACTCACCAGGTATCGGAGAGCAGGGCGGGAGGTGACGAAGCTCATGTCGTGAGGAAGGTAGACCTGGCCCTCAACAAGACTCTTTTGTTCTGGCCTTTGGTGTGTGGAAGCCATGTCTTCTCTTCACACTGAGCACTTAAGACACATAAGCACTTAAGTCTTTTAAGACGAGCCTTTAGTGTGAGTATCCTGTCTCTCTGAACACACTCAAAGTGTCCTCGTCGTTCGTGTGAGCTGACTTCCTCAGGTTTCATGTGGAGGGAAGGTGGCAGATGAAAAGAGGAAGGCTCTCAATGAAATGGATCAACATAGTGGCTACAACGACAGACTCAAAGGAAGCAGTGGCTGTAGCACGACTGCAGGCCTAGACCTGCTTCCTTCCTTTGTGAAGAGTCGCTATGAGCCTGAACCAACTCCACGGTGCTCCAAACCAAAAACGAATGGAATAAATCTTGGAGGGCTAACAGGGATGAGAAGGGAGGGAGATGGAGGAAAAAAACAACAAACCAAAACTAAAAAACAGCTAAGTTAGGTGAAAGGAAAAGCAATATACAACAAGGGTTTGATTGTTGTTGTTGTTAGGTGCCGTTGAGTATGACTCGTGGCGACCCTCTGAAGAGCCATTCTGAACCCTGTCCTACCCTGTGCCATCCTCAGCACCTCTGAGATATTAGAGCCCACTGCTGTAGTCACCGAGTCAACCCATCTCGTTGGGGGTCGTGTCCTTTGCTGACCTTCCATCTTTCCAAGCATGATTGATGTCACTCTCCAAAGAATAACTTCGCCTAGCAACATGTCCAAAATATGAAAGAAAAAGCGTGGTTGTCCTTGCCTTGACAGTATAATTAATTAGACTCATCAACTGTAATCAATGTCACATAAGCATTGTAATTCATGAATTAAAGTCATCAATTTATAGAACGTAAAATGTCTATGAATGATAGAATGAAAACCCAGCATGATTGAAAACATTCCTCGAATTTTTAATCAATGTATTGATTATACTATGATAATTTGCTGTATACTGTCGAATTGGATCCAACTGGCACAGAAGGAGATTGCCCCTCCTTTTCCAGCGGAGCATCTGGTGGATTAGAACCATGTGCCTTTGGGATTTTAGCACAGCTTCCTGCCCCTAAGCCACTGGAGCTCCCTTTTAGTCAGTAGGCACTGTTTAATTAATAGGCATCGATTAACAGTCAACAACAGAGGTTGGTGGATGGAGGTGGGGTAGGGTAATAAGAAAGATGCAACACGGAAATAACAGGAAGTAAAGTAGATGTAAATAATGGTTTTGTTTTGTTTTTAAAGCAAATTGGGAAAATGAAAGCAAAAAAACCTCCCAAACAAAAAAGACAATAGGCTGGCAGGAAGTAGCTGGATGTTGACAGAGGGCCTTGGTGGTGGTTTAACAATAATTAATGTGTCTAACTTCCAGTTTCAAGTCCCCTTTCGCTGTGTGCTGGGCAAACCGAGCTTTTAAGGACGAAATGAGCAGAGCACAGAGTAAGGGAGAGTCATTTGCCTGGGGCCACAATGCAAATCCCCAGCCCCAAAACTTCTGAGCCCCAAGTCTCCATTGAACCTCCACGCCTCAAAATCTCACCAGGCTGTGCATCTCACGTGGAGGATTGTTTACGATGTTACATTATCCAGCTTTGAAACGGCCAGATGGTTCCAGTCGTGGAGGTCCTTGGGTCATAAAACGGCCATCCTCACAATTCGGCAGTCTGTTTGCCAGAGCGAGTCCCAGTCCTGTCACTGAAACAGTCACCTCTGAAAGAGGCACAGCAGGAGCTGGGGAGGAGTCCTAGGATTCTATTATGGGCTATGCAGGATGACCTCAGTTCACTAGCACACACAGTGCTCATGCCTTTTAGGACAGCAGGAATGAGACCTCTGTATCTGCCTCATGTCCCACTGCACCTTCCCAAGCAGAACTGGTGACACCCCTCACTCCCTTGGTTCCCTTATCTACAATGCCAGGAGTGTCCACTCCACTTTCAACTTCAAGACCAGCTCAGATTTACTAGTTCAGGCTTGACTGTTTTAGAGCTCTGTGGGTTGATAGGGAAGTCCTGCAGCCCAGGCCACAGGGAGTTTTGTTGCCAAACCAAAGGTCAAACCTCTCCAGTTTTTCTAATCGATCAGTGACTCCTAAGGAGAAACAAAGGGCAATCTGCTCCTATGGGATTTACAGCCTCAGAAGATCAGCTAAGGGTTTCTGTTCGACAGCAATGAGTGCACGTTTATGACTCAAGAGTTAAAACTCCCTTACATTTCTGAGAGTCTATTTTCTCATCTCTGAAAGCATATTTTTTGTGATGACCAATAGGATTTCCCCTGCTGCACTCAAGGACTGTTGACTGCAGCACGGATCGGCAGGAGAATGAATAAGTCATTCTCAGAAGATAGACACACCATCAGGGTGCTGCCTAGAATGCAGAAGGGTGGGACTTTGATTCTCTTTGGACGTGCGTCATGAGGAAAGTCCAATTACTAGAAAAAGACACTCTGGCTAGTGAGGTTAAGGGAGTTATAAAAAATGAGAACAATCTGGAATGAGATGGACTGACACAATGGTCACAACCGAGATGCAAAACTGACCGTTGAGCATGAAGCTGGAGCGGGGCCAGGCAAAGAAATTGCACTGCCAACCCAAAGGCAGGCGGTTCAAATCCACCGGTTGCTCTGTGGGAGAAAGATGGGCCATCTCCTTACATGTGATTCCCTGACTGAAAACTCACTGGAGGATCCATTATGAGTGGGTTCTGACTCGACGTCACACAACAGCTACATGCACAATGTCACATGAGTTGGAACCAACTTGATGGCAGACCACGGCAACAATAGTGAGATGGTGCTGATAACAGACGCAGGCTCACAGGTGTTTTATAAAGAAAAGGCGAATAATCCACATGGGCTGTGGCTGAGCACTTTCTGGCTGTGACAGAAACCCAATGAGACTAGTTAAATTTGGATAAGAGAAAGTGGAAGATCTGCTTAGAAAAAAGTATCAACTGCACTTAAACGTAACTCTCCAGACTGGTGTAATTTCTAACTTGTAGTGACTCCTCCATCTGGGTTCCAAGGCTGTAAATCTTTCCAGAAGGGGTCCGCTTCCCTTTACCCAAATGATGGACCCAAATTGTTGACCTTCCAGTTAGCAGTGCAACACACAACACTCTTTGCCATCAGAGCTTCTTGCTCTTAAACTTAGGGAGCAAAAACAGTCAAACTGCATTTGTGACATCATTGTTAGATGTTGTCGTGTTCACTTCGATTCATAGTGACCCTGTACACAACAGAGCCAAGATGCCCTATCCTGCACCGCCTTCATGATCTCAGTCAGGTTCCAGATCATATTATGGTCACTGCATCAATTCTTCTTGTTGGAAAGCATCTTCTTTTCCTCTGATCTCCGACCGTTTCCAACATGGTGTCTTTTTCCAAAGACTTGTCCTTTCAAGGACACGAGATGGAGTCACATCACCCTTGCCTCTAAGGAGCACTGTGGTTGCCCTTTCTCCAAGACAGACTAAACTGCATTTGTTGCTGTTGTGTACCATCGAGTCAGAACCGACTCACAGCTGACCCTCTGGTGGGTTTTCAGAGGCAGTTAATCGCACGGGAGGAAGACTGCCCATCACTGGCATCTCCAATTAATCCTCGAGATCTCCACCAGCATCTTTAGTAGAACGTCCAACATCTTCCTCCTAAAAGTCTCATCCAACACTTGCATCCCATCCCATTCCCTCTGGAATTATTCATGGATCCCTGGGATTGGGCAACCTACCAGCAATAGTTTGACAGCACAGAGAGAAGGCTAGGGTCCAAGCAGAACTCTGTTGCTGGTTGCTTGGTTAACAGATGTTGTGAAGATGGATATGGTGTGACCCAGACTCTTGAACACACAATTCACTTGATTTCAGGAGAAGATGCCACACTCCCAGGTGCAAAGATGAACTGATGTCTCCAAATTATACAGCTACACTTCAGCAGGTTCAGTCATGTCTTACTTCCCAAGAATCAGAGATAATTTCCATAAAGTTAAGAAATTTATCTCTCAGAAGAGATTTGTGGATGCATGGGATGTGTGACAGAATAGGCAAGGTGCAATGGGGACTGATGAGATGGGTTGATAAAGAGGCATTGATCAATAGTCATCAATTATGATTCTTATAGTGCATTATTATGATGTTGTTGTTACGTTCCATTAAGTTGACTACGCCTCATAGCAATCCTGTGACCAATAGCTAAACCTTGCCCTATCCTGAGCCAGTCTTACTTCTCTGACACATCTGTCCCCGTTGCCACAGTCACTGCGACAATCCTTCTCATCTAGGATCTTCCTCTCCTGTGTGGTCCCTCCACCCTTCCAAGAATGATGTCCTTCTCAAAAGAATAATCTCTCCTGGTGGTGACATGCCCAAGGAATGTGAGACAGAGCTTCAAAATCCTAGTCTCCAAGGAGCAACCTGGTCTTCCAATCTTCAGGACAGATCTGTTTGTTTTCTTGGAGGTCCATGGTATGTTCAAGACTCTTCTCTTCTTCTCCAGTACCACAACTCAAAGGCATCCTTAGTCACTGGGCAGCTTCTTGATGCATAGCAAATAATTGAGAAGACCCTGGCCTGGATCAGGCACACCTTATTCTCTACATTGACATCCTTGCTTTTCAGCACTCAGGAGAGGTCCCTGACAAAGACTTTCCCAATGCAACTCGTCTTTTAATTTCCTGACTGCTGGTGCGAAGAATGTTGATGGTGGATCAGCAAGATAAAATTGTTAATAACCTCAGTCTCTTCTCCATCTATCATAATGCTGACATTTGGACCAGAGGTGAGATCTTTGTTTTCTTGATGTTGAGATGCAATTCATATTGGAGACTGCAGCCCTTGACCTTCTGTAGCAAACATAATTATTACATAATAATCATAT
>NW_006399901.1:4127203-4134295 GCF_000299155.1 Elephantulus edwardii | reverse complement strand
AATGATATAAAGCATAATGTTTATTAATGAAATACAATGTACAGGAATGATGTATACAAACCAAATAAAAAAAGAAACATGTGGGGGGGGGGGAAAGAATCATGTCTCTTATTTATCACTGGGTGACCAGTATCCAAACCGGAGTCTGACACATATTTTTATTGTTTTTTATATACCGTCAACTTGGAACTAGCTCACACTTTGACCCTCTAGTGGATTTTCAGAGGCTGTAATTCAAATGGGAGGAGATTGTCCATTGTTTTTCCCCTGGAGCAGCTGATAGATTCAAACCAAGTGCCTTTGGGTTGGCAGTACAGCTCCTTACCATTAGTCTACCAGAACTCCCTCAGGTCTAACAACTATTTTATGTTGGCTGGATGGACAGATGAATGGATGGATGGATGAATGGACAGATAGGTAGAGAGGTAAATCATGCTAAGTATATCAGCTCTATGACATGGTTAAGAAAATGTTATCAGTATATACCTTTGGTAATTTTACCTTGAAAGCAGCCAGATAGGTTGTCTTTTTAAAACTGCTGTTGTTGTTGAGTACTGTAGAGTAGGAATTGACCCATAGTTGACCCTTTGGTGAGTTTTCAGAGGCAATTGATCACACGACAGGAGATTACCCATCGTTCTCCCGTGGGGCAGCTGGTGGCCCCGAACTGCATGCTTTTGGGATTGTAGTGCAGCCTTTTGCCACTAAGGCCACCAGAGCTCCCCACTTTTTAAAATTAGACATAAGTAAATAAACATTTTAGAAATCATAGGCCAGGTTCTCACTGTGTGTATCTGGCACCTTCATGTGACATTATGACATGATTAAACTGTAATATAGATGCATGTAAATAAATACATTTATTAAACACAGAGTCTAACTGTATGGCCGTGATTCCTATTGATGCCTCTGGGACAAAACCAGCTGGGACATAAACGAGAACAAACATTTATTTAGTGTCCACTGCTGCCTCAAGTTGCTTTATTAAATGTTACCCTATCAGATCCTTTCAAACCACTCTGCAAGGTAGGTGATTTGTCCCCGTTTTACAGATAAGGAGATGAGGTTGAATGGCTTCCCTCAGGCCACACAGCTAGTAAATGACTGAATACTCTATGAATTCAGATGGGCTGGTTCCGATGCCTCACACAGCCTGCCTAGAGAGGGGGTCTGATGGGCAAGATGAAACAGTCCGACTACTGCTTAAGGATGTAGCCCTGTACTCATGTTATCCTGTTAATCCTTATGGCCACCCCATAAGGGAAATGATGATTTTATCCCTGTTTTTCAGGTTAGGAAAGTGAAATTCAGAGCCAAATACCCTCCCAGTGTTGTTCATTTCATCCTCACGAGCATTGTCTGATTAGATTTCATAGCACTATGGCCCAGGGAAGTCACACAACAGATCTGGGGCCTCACGGGCCTGCTCGGTGCCCTAAATTCCTTCATTACACTCTCCACAGAGTCACAGCATTTTGACTCTGGTTAAAATGCAAATCATACCTGGAAGGGATAACACGGAAAGCTATTATCAGCTTGGAATAAAGCCAGATCACATTTGTGTCCAAATTCTCACTAGCTTTGGGTTCTTTTTAGTAATGTAAAAAAAATAATAATAAAAAAAATAAAACAAATAAGTCATGTTCATTGCGCAAATTTGGGAAAAGACAGTGGAGAAAAAACCCACACAGTTTGAACAGAAAAAGGAAGAGAAATTAAAACACACACACACACACACACACACACACACACACACACACACCCCAAACAACAAAGCCCTGGAATTGTTCAGAGGTAGATACTCCAGTTTAACCCTGCAGAATCTCCTCTCCTTACATCAGACACAGGACTCTGTTTTGTTCTGGAAGCCTATCTACAGCCCCTGCCCCTACATGATTCATCCATCTGATTAAAGTAGAACTGAGTCTCTCCCAAGGTTAGTGGTGGGTGAGCACAAGACACAGATGGCCAATCAGAGTGTCGTGATAGAACACACGGTAATTGGTTAAACGGAGGGTGCATGACCAAACCAAGACAATCAGAGCCTTGCCTGGAACTTCCACAGAAGGGGAAAGAGCCATTCTCTCCCTTTTGCTTTTCCAAGATGCTGAGAAGTTGGGAACAGACAGGAGCCACCTTGCCATGGTCAGTGGAGGGTCTTCCTGCGAATGCAGGCAATTCGACTGAGGAAAGTAGACCTGAGAGTTGCAGAGATGGATTTCTGAGAGTAACTGACACCCGGATCCAATTATACCTGAAGTCATTGCTTGGAAGCTTTTCAATTACTATTGTTGCTGTATGCACAATCCAGTAAACAATGATTCCTAGGTGACCCTTTAGTGGGTTTTCAGAGGCAATGAATCACACAAGAAGAGATTATCCATGTTTCCCCCATGAAGCAGCTGGTAGATTAGAACAAAGTGCCTTTGGGTTGGCAACACAATTCTATCACTAAGCTGAACTCCTGGTGGATGTAGGAGTTGCTTGAGAATGTGGGTCTAGCTCCATCCCAAAAACCAGCCCCAAGAACTGGCAGAGCTCTTCACCCCTGCCCCTCCCACCCCCATGAAGTGCGTGTTGTACATATGCACCACAACCTGCTCTGGGAATTGCATTTATAATTTATTTTTCTTGTTAAATCAAAATAGAAATGAGGTGCTGGCTTACCTAGTCACAGTCTACCACCTGGCCAAGTGGCAAGAAGCTGCACTGAAGTTCTGAGAGCATGCAGTTCGAGGCCAGCAGCTGCTCCAGTGGGAGAGGGATGGGCAATCTCCTCCCATGTGATTAACTGCCTCTGAAAAAGCCACTGAAGGGCCAGCTATGGGTCTGCCTCGCCGGTAACCACCACCACAATAGTGTCTCTGCTTTTCTTCCTTGTTTTGACTGACTTACAGTCTGGGCTCTACCACTAATATCTGCGCTCCTCTATTGTTCATCGAGTTTTCAGAAGCCAGTCGTTTCAGAAGTGGTAGGCAATCCCTAATCTGCCTTAATCTAGGAGCTCTGCTGAAATTTGTCCACTGTGGATGACTCTTCTGGCATCTTATACACCAGCGGCATAAATCAATCACTTGCTATGCATCTGGACAATGAGAGGAGGACAGTAAGTAAGGATGACATAAGAAGAATTGATGCCATTGAGTTGTGGTGTTGGAGAAGAGTGTTAAATATTCCATGGACTACCAAAAGAACAATAGGTATGTCTTGAAGAAAGTACAGCCAGAATGTTCCTCGGAAGCAGAGAAGACAAAGCTTTGTCTTGTCTACTTTGAGCATGTTGCTAGGAGAAGTTATTCCTTGGAGAGGGACATGATGCTTGGAAAGGTGGAGGATCAGCCTAAGAGAGGAAGACCCTCAGGCAGATGGACTGGCACAGTGCCTCAGTGGGCTCAAGTATGTCAGAAACTATTAGGATGACACAAGACAGGACAGGGTTCCAATCTGTTATTTTAGGGTCACTCTGAGTTCTACTGAACTCTAAGGCATATAACAATAACCAACAAGATCTGTGCCAAGGTCTTTGTATAAATTCTCCACTCATTGTCATTGACATTCTGGTGGCACAGTAGTAAAAAGGTGGGCAGCCAGCCCCAAGGTAGTACAACGCGGGTCAAATCTGCTGGCTGCTCCACAGGAGGAAGATGGGCTTCTCTTCCCATGTGATTTACAGCCTCTGAAAACCCACTGGAGGGTCAGCCATGAGTTGCTTCCAACTCCATGGTACATAACAACCACCACCTTGCTATTGAATCAGAACCAACTCGTAGCTGACCCTCCAGGAGGTTTTCAGAGGCTGTAAATCACACAGAAAGAGACTGCCCATCTTTCTTTGAAGGAACAGCTGATGGATTGAACCTTCAGGGAAGTGGTGCCTTGGAGTTAGCAACACAACTATTTGTATACTACACAACCAGAGAGCTCTTCGCATAAATTAGTTTATTTAATCCTTCAGATGGCAGCCATTGACTAGGATTATAGTCAGCTCTGGAGACAAAAACCAAAGTAGCAAGTGGTTTAAATAAATCTGTTTTTGTTGATCTTCATCGAATGGAGCACGACTCACAGCGACCCTATGAACAAAAGGCCTGAAGCCTTTCTATAACTATCAGCATTTATCAACGTTCATAGGGTTTCCAGAGGCATGTTGTTTAGGAAGTGGGTGCCACCTGGCAGGCATCAGCGACTCCAGCTCCTTCTCTGCCATCCTCTCATGTTTCCTCCTTGTGGCCCAAAGAAGCTGCTGAAGTGCCTGCATCATGACCACACTCCCAGTTAGCAGAGAGGAGGAGGAGATACTCAAATTTCTTTTTATTAAATAACTTCCCTTTGGTGGCCCAGTGGCAAGAAGTAGCACTGCAGTCCCCAAGGCACACAGTTTGAGTCCACCAGCTGCTCCACGGGAGAAGGGTGGGTGATCTCCTCCCATGCGATTAACTGCCTCTAAAAACCCACCTGAGAGTCGGCTATGGGTTGGTTCTGACTCCATGGAACACAACAACAAAACAACAGAAGCAGTGAAGAGGGACCTTTCATGGCATAGTCATTAAGGTATTGCACTAATAACCCAAAGGCAATGTCTCTCTAGTGGTTCGAATCCACTAGCAGTTCTGAGGGAGAAAGATGGGCAATGGCCTCCCTTGTCATCTACAGTCTCTGAAAACCCTCTGGAGGGTCAGTTATGAGCTGGCTCCAACTCAACAGGAATGAGTGAGCAGTAAAGAGCACTGGGAAGTGAAGTTTTGACTCCAAGTGACTAAACTAAGATCTGGGGACAATCCAGGCAACAGGAAGAGCATCTGTTGTGAGAGAGGACACTTTTGACCTCAGTCACAGTGCCGCTATTACTATGATCTTTATTGCTAATCTTATCTTTTGTTAGGCTACGAACTTAAGAAATCAGAGAACAAGAGAGAAAGCTTAAAAAGCAGCTTTGTTAGGGGGGCTTCCAGGGTGAGGTTCCTCATTCTGAAGATGCAGAAGGAGGAAGTCACACTTTGAACATATTGAGGAGGGTTTTTATAAAAGGGTCTATTTAGGGAGGAAAGGGAGGGACATTCCATTGTGATTTATGGTTCATCCATTTGTTCTGCCAGGTGGGTGAGGCCATTCACTCTTCTTGTCGATGTGTATATTCTTTGAATTCTTCATTCTCTCCCTTGGGGCTCCCCGTCCAGACCTAGTGTATTTTTTAAATTCATTCTCCTGCATGGCCCCCTGTCCAGACCTAACATCTATCAGTTGGATAAATTGAAGTTCAGAGAAGAAAAGTGACTTTTTCAAAGGTTACCCAGACATATGACATGGATGGAGGATTTGAACTCAAGTGTGTCTGACTCAGTCTTTCAAAGCTTATGTTACAACAAACAAACTAACCCAAAAACAGAGTTAGAAAATGCCACTGAAGAAACTCCCAGAGCCACACTTTCAGAACCACAGCTTCCAGGGCTAGAATTTTATATGCATAGTTTCAAACCAAAACGCCAGGAAATGGCTCTTTGTAGAGGAGACTGTCTGTGGAAGACTTTAAACACAGCAGCCCAAGGAAGCCATGTCTGCAGGATGCAGGAAGTGGGTGAAGGGTTCCACTGAAAATGTCCCTTCTTATCTCCAAGTTCAAGGGGAAGGAGGGAGGAGTCTTTCACCAGCCTGACAACACCTAAATGCCCTCTCTAAAGTGCTAAGGATAGCAATGTGTAAGGTGCACCTGATCCAAGACATGGTCTTTTCAGTGACTGACTGTGCATTTGAAAGTTGGACAATGAGTAAGGAAGACAGAAGATGAACTGATGCCTTTGAGTTGTGGTATTGCAAAAGAGTACTGAATAGCCATCCCATAGAGTGCCAAAAGAACAAACAAACATGCCTTGGAGAAAGTGAAACCAGGAGACTCTCTGGAGACAAAGATGAGGAGACTTCATCTCACATACATTGTTAGGAAGGGCAATTCCTTGGGAAAGGATGGTCCATTCACACAATGGAATATTATGCAGCATGCTGAAGCAATGACTTTGTAAATTACTATCTTACTTGAGAGGAACTGGAGAGCATTATGCTAAGTGTACTAACTCAATCTCATAAAGACAAATACCATATAAAACCGTTATTGTAGAGCCAGTATGAGGATCCAAGGCGGGGAGGGGGGATAAAAGGGTGAGGATGGGCAGGAGGGGTGTGTGTGGATTAATTGCACAATTTGATGGATGGAGTGGGGGGTGGGTAAAGGAAAGGGAAAAGTCGATATGAAAAACAATGTATACAAACTTCATAAGGAAACAAGTATATATATATTAAGAAAAGATATGTTTGTAAAGATGGTTGTTGTTGTTGTTAAGTGCTATGGATTTGACTGTGGTTCATAGTGATCCTATGCACTGTATCCTGCCCTGTCCTGAGCTAACCTCACTGTCTCTGACACACCTACACCTGTTGCCCCAGTCACTGAGTCAATTCATCTCATCTGGGGTCTTCCCCTCCTGCACTATCTTCTACCTTTCCAAGAATGATGTACTTCTCCAAAGATTAGTCCTTCCTGGCTACATGTCCAAAGTATGTGAGATGGAACCTCAATATCCTAGCCTCCAAGAAGCAGCTTGGAGTGATGGAGGATAAGCAAAACAGGAAGACTCTCAACAAGATGGACTGACATAATGACTATAACTATGGATTCAAGTATATGAGAGATGATGATAGACCAGGGTTCACATCTGTTGTTCAGAGGTCCCTATCAGTCATACTTGATTCAATGGCACCTAACAACAGAATGGCAGGGATAAGTGTGATTATGGGAGTTGTAATCAATGTTAGACATCTATATTTGTTCCCATCCCAAAGAAGGGTGACCCAACAGAGTGTGGAAACTATAGAACAATCTCATTGATTTCACATGCAAGCAAGATTCTACTGAAGATTATCCAAAAATGACTGGAACAACACATCAGCAGAGAACTGCCAGAAGTCCAGGCTGGGTTTGGAAGGAGTCGTGGTGCTAGGGATATTGTAGCTAATGTTAGATGGACCTTAGCTGAAAGCAGGGAATACCAGAGGAGTGTATATCTGTGTTTCATTGACTATACAAGGGCGTTTGACTGT
>NW_006399901.1:4096873-4126278 GCF_000299155.1 Elephantulus edwardii | reverse complement strand
CACAGGACAGAGCAGAGTTTAGGGATGTTGTACACAGGTTCTCTATGAGTCACAAGCGACTCGACGGCACATAACAACAACAATCAGTTTTATGAAACACAATGTGTAGGAATAAAAAAACCAGTAAGCGTTGCAAACTTTGACTCAAGTCACACTTATAAAACAAAAAGAAATAGGCATAATTATATACCCATACAATGGAGCATTACTCAGCAATCAAAAGAACAAATAGCTGTTTCACACCGCAGCCTGAATGAATCTCACAGCAACTACGTCCAGGGAAAGAAGCCAGACATAGCAGGTCATGCATGCACTGTGGGAATCCATCTACCTCCAGGCTGTGACCGAGCACAGTTAATCTGCAATGACGGAGGTCAGAGCAGCGATTGCTTCTGGGGAGAAAGAACATTGAAGGGGATTCAGCAACCAGAGGCTGTCAAGTCGAATCTGACCCTTGCTGATTGTATGCACGTCAGGGTAGAACGGTGCTGATTTGGGGAAAGTAGCTCACCAGGCCCTCCTTTTGACCTCTGATGAACTTGAACTTCCAACCAGTTTTTAGCAGTCAGGCGTATTTGCACAACTTGGCAACTCCACTGAATCAGAAGGGGCACAAAGCCCTCTAGATGGATCACAATTAGGTGCTACTGAGTCACCTACGACTCGTAGTGATCCTATGTACAACAGCTCTGAAGCCTGCCCTGTCCTAAACCAATCTCACTGGAAAGATTACATAAATAGAATATGTGCATTTGTCAATGTTACTACTGTTATAAACCTAAGGTTTGTGCATATTTCCAAATGTAAATGAGGAGAATTGTGGCATCAGGATTGGTGGAAGATCTATTAACAATCTCCATTATGCAGATGACACAACCCTGCTTGCTGAAACTGAGGAGGACCTCATGCACTTGCTGCGAAGGGTCAAGGACTGCAGCCTTCAGTATGGACTAAGGCTCAATGTCAAGAAGACAAAGATTCTCGCCACTGGACCAATTAGCAGTGTCAGGATGGATGACGAAGAGATTGAGAGTGTTCACAGCTTCAGTTTGCTCGGCTCCACAGTCAACACTCTTGGTACCAGCAGTCAGGAAACCAAAAAGCGTATCGCGATGGGAAAGTCTGCTGTTAGGGACCTCTCAAAGGTACTCAGGAGCAACAGTGTCTCTCTGGAGACTAAGGTGCGCCTGATACAGGCCATGGTATTTGCAATCGCTTGTTATGCATCAGAGAGTTGGACAATGACTAGGGAGGACAGAAGGAGAGTGGATGCTTTTGAGCTGTGGTGCTGGAGAAGGGCACTGAATGTACCCTGGACTGCCAGGAAAACAAACAGATTCATCTTGGAGAGGATTAAACCAAGCTACTCCTTGGAGGCAAGGATTCTGGGGCTTCGTCTGACATACTTTGGACATGTTGCCAGGAGGGACGGGTCCTTGGAGAGGGACATCATGCTTGGGAGGGTGGAGGGACAGCGCAGGAGGGGAAGACCCTCTTATGAGATGGATTGATTCGGTGACTGGGGTAATCGGGATGGGTGTGTCAGAAGTGGTGCGGTTGGCGCAGGATAGAGCAGGGTTTAGGGCTGTTGTGCATAGGGTCGCTATGAGTCTGAAAGGACTCGACGGCACATAACAACAACAACAACAAAATGAGGCAAGGGAGCTCTGGTGGCCTGGTCCGTAGGAAGCAATGCTGCTAACTCACAGGCCACTCCTCTTCGATGGTTCTAATCCACCAGTTCCTCTGTGGGGGAAAGATGGTTAATCTCTTCTCGGGTGATTTATAGCCTCTGAAAAATTTTCTGGAGGGTCAGCTATGAGTCAGAATTAATTTGACCAACAATGAGTTTGAGTTTTTCAAATTATGCCCAAGGAAACAGTGGTCCATTGACAATATGGAATACTATGTAGCACTCAGAAACAACTATTTTGAAAATTAATACATAATTTGGGAGAGACTGGAGAGCATTATGGTGAATGAATTAACTCAGTTTCATAAGGACAAATACTGCACAAGATCATTATTGTAAAAATAAAAGGGTAACTAGTAAAAGGTATGAGAGGATTCAAAGGGAGAAGGGGGTAAGGGTGGGCAGGGGGCAAACTACATTGTTGTTGATATGTGCCGTCGAGTCACCTGCAACTCATAGCAATCCCATGTACAACAGCTCTAAACCCTGCTCTATCCTGTACCAACCTTACTGTCCCTGACACACCTACCCTCATTAACCTAGTCATTGCATCAATCCATCTCATAGAGGGTTTTCCCCTCCTGCGCCGTCCCTCTACCCTCCCAAGCATGGTGTCCCTCTCCAAGGACTGGTTCCTCCTTACAACATGCCCAAAGTATGTCAGACGAAGCTTCAGAATCCTTGCCTCCAGGGAGCAGACTGGTTTTATCCTCTCTAGGTTGAACCTGTTTGTTCTGCTAGCAGTTCATGGTATATTCTGTACTCTTCTCCAGCACCACAGCTCAAAGGTGTTGAGTCGCACAATTTGGTGGGTGGAGGAAGGGAGGGTAAGGAAATGGGAAAGATCCAATGGGGACCTGAAAAGACAGGGTAACAGTAGGCATGGCTTAATGGTGATTATGTCTTTAAGAAAGTACAGCTAGAGTGCTCCTTAAAGGCAAAGATGATAAAGCTTTGTCCCACATACTTTGGGCATTTTGCTAGGAGAGGGAGATCATTCTTGGAAAGGTGGGGGGGTTGGTGAAGGAAGGAAGACTCTGACCAAGTGGATTGACATGGTGATTGCCACAGTGAACTCTAATGTGTCAGAAAGTGGGAAGATGGCACAAGATAAAACAGGGCTCAGATCTGTTGTTCATAGAGTTGCTGTCAGTCATTCTAAACTCAACAGCACCTAAAAACAACAACAGTGAATTAACGCCCAGCAGAGATTGTGAGGATGGGGCAGGCTCGATCTCCTATGAACTGGGCTCTAACAGCACGCAGATTAACTCTCTGCTGTCCTGCAGACACAGTAGAACTGAGCAGAATGACTTGGCTGTGACTTTTCAGCAGCAGATTGCCACACCTTTCTTCTGAGGCATCCCTGAGCAAGTTCAAACTCCCCATCCTTCAGTGAAGAGTTGAGCACGTGACTTTTTGCATCACCGGGGCCTCTGCTTCATATACATTAACTATTATCCTTCTGTGGTGGAAGTGATTTAATAGCTTGCACAGAAGGACCCCCAATAAAAGCTTTATGTGAATGACTTGATACGCTCTGACAACAAGCTTCTCTTTACGGACCACCATGGCACATACCAATGAAGCCAGAGACGAGAGATCTACACTTTGCTCAACAATAAACATCAGTGCAGGATTGGCACCCCAAGTCTCAAGCTCTTGGTGCACAACCCCTATAACATTCCAAACAGAGACACTCACATCACACACCTGCTGATGTGTGTCTACAATGACCAAGCTGGAGCTCAGAACTGCTCTGAGGGTAAAACACATTGGCTCCGCCCCCAACTGTGGTAAATTACATTACAGCCAAGCAAATGCCATTTTAATAATGTTTAAATGTATGGCTTAATGATGTTAAGGGGTGCACCTGAACTGTATTGTTGGTAAAAGGTATTGATTGCATGGTGAACTGCCTAAAGAACAAACAGCTCTATCCTAGAGGAAGTGCAACCAGAGAGCCTCTCAGAGGCAATCACGGTGAAGCTTCCTCTACCTGACATGCTGTCAGAAGGCAACAGTCCTTGGGAAAAGACACCACACTGGGAAAGGATAGAGGGTCAGAGACAGAGAACAAGACCCTGAACTTGATGGGTTACAGTGACAGTAACAACGGGCTTGTGAATGGTGGAGATTGTCAGGATGACGCAGGATGGGGCAAGGTTCATATGGTCACTGTGAGGCGTAGTGAATATGATGGTATCTAACAATAATCCTTTCACTTGTTTTGTTATGTGCATAGAGTCACCTGTGACCCCGATGTACAAGAGCCCTAAACCCTACTCTGTCCTTTGCCAATCTTATTGTCTCTGACACACCTACCTCCAGTACCCCAGTCAATCCTTCTCATCGAGGGTCTTTCTCTCTTGTGCTGTCCCTCCACCCTCCCAAGCATGACGTCCCTCTCCAAGGACTGGACCCTCCTTGCAGCATGTCCAAAGTATGTCAGACGAAGCTTCAGAATCCTTGTCTCCAAGGAGCAACCTGGTTTAACCCTCTCCAGGATGAACTTGTTCATTCTCTTAGCAGTCCATTATTCAATACTCTTCTCCAGCACCACAGGTCAAAGGCATCAATTCTCCTTCAATCATCCCTAGTCACTGGCCAGCTTTCCAACGCATAGCAAGTAATTGCAAAGATCATGGCCTGGATTAGGCATACTTTAGACTCCAGACAGACATCGTTGCTCTTCAGTACTTTGGATATCCATTCACTACCTTGTGCAAAAATTCTCACTTTCATCATCTTAAGCAGAAATGTAATGCCTTAATTCAGCAATGCCTCACTTTCCCCTCCCTCATTCTTTGGGAATCTCTTGATGGTGGTGTTGTTGATTGCCATTGAGTCGAGCATAGTGACCCTATGAACAAAAGGCCTGAAGCCTTTCTATAACTATTGACATTTATCAAAGTTCACAGAGTTTCCAGAGGGAAGTGGATGCCACTTTTGCTTCTAATGGGAACCTCTAGTAATCCTGAACCTACTGCTGTTGAGTCCCTTTAACTCACAGCGACCCTCCATCCATCAGGTTCCTGAAGCCATTATTTATGGGAGAAGAGAGCCCATTTTTCTCTTAAGGAGATGTACTGGTAGACATAAAGCACTAACCTTTGGGTTAGCAACATGGCACATAATGCACTGTGCCACCAGGGCAGCAATATTTCACAGAAATGAGACTTTACAATATTGGACTTTTCACATCGACTTATTAAACTCAGCATCCCATTCTTAAGGCTCATTCTTCTCACAGCATTCTATCAGAACTTCATCTCTATTTTATGGCTGAATAATACACCATAGACTTTGAAGCCTTCATTTGAAATGCATTGCTAATAATTTTCCCTATTGATTACATGTTGACAGGAATTTGATATCTTCCCCTTGTTTCTGAGCTATAGAGAATGTCTGTCTTCCTGGGAGCTGCTGGTAGATCGGAGCCACCAACGTGATGTCTCCTGTTGTTAGCGACACAACTCCTTACAGACTACCCAAGCTTTCAAGATTTGGATACTGGAGCAGAAGAGATACAGCAGACCCAAACCCAATGCTGCTGCTGATTTACTGCACTATAGTTAAGGAGGAAATAGAATGGGGGGTTGTGCTGCCAACTCAAAGGTAGGTGGTTCGAATTTGCCATTTGCTCTTTGGAGAAAGACATGCAGTCTCGTGTGTGATTTATAGCCTCTGAAAACCCACTGGAGGGTCAGCTGGGGGTAGGTTCTGACTCAGTGGCACACAACACCAACAACAACAGAACGAAATGACAGCAATCTTTATAGAAGCAGGTTCCTACACCTCTTCTTTTCCCCCCATCTAGTGGAAAAAACCCCAGCTGGTGGGTTTAAATCACTGACTTTTGGTGAACAGTAGAGTAAGTACCATGCTGTCACTATGGCTCTTGAAAATAAACAATGTATATGAACTTTGTAAGTAAACCAGCATAAAATTTAAAAAGGAAAAGAAAATATGAAAATTAATTTCACCAGCTTCTTTTCACTTTTTTTTTAAAATGTGGCCTACTAGAAAATCTAAAATGACCTGTGAGGTTCATGTTACATTTCTACGGGACAGTGCTACCCTAACCAGTGTGCCTCTCTGCCCCTGTGGATAGGGTAGCCTCTCTACACAAGTCTAGTGGTGGTTTTGCCCTTGAACAGTCTGTGCACTGATGGGTTAAATCCCTTGCCTCTTGTGCCCAAGTGAATGTGTGCATGCATGCATGTCTTCTTCAAAGACATTTCCTGCTGGGCCCCCACACTGCCATTTGGAACCCTCCTCCACGTCAGTGAGGGGGGGGACAAGGCCGAGTCCCTCTGTATCGATACAGAATCAAGCCTAGCTTGCCTTCTGCTGCTGGCCTCTCCATCTGACGGCCCCTGAGCCTTGCTGTTCCAGCTTGTGGCCTCCGGCAAGGTTACTAAAGCCAAGATCACTGTCCTCCCTCTCCCAGGGAAAATAAAAATATTCTAATTAAAGCCAGGAAGGCCCTGGGAACAACAGCGCTGGGGCTGGAGCTGATGGATGTAATTTAATTTGGAGCGTGAAGAGCAGGATTCTAGGCTGTCACTGTTGCCAAGTTGTTTAGAGGGTGGAAAAAAAAATGATACTCTCCTAAAATGGATTTAGGAAATGCAAGCCAGCCCTCATGAGGGTCAAAGGCACGGGAGAGCTCCCACTTCATCTATACCCTCGGATGCAGGCAAGCACTTCCTCCTGTTGGTAGGTGCTATCGAGTCAAGTACAATTCACAGCGACTCTATGAACAACAGACCTGACTCCCGTCCTAAGCTGTGCCATCCTCACTATTTCCGATACACTTGAGCCCATTGCTGTGGGCGCTCTATCAATCCATCTTGATGGGATCTACCTCTCTTTCACTGACCCTTCACCCTTTCAAGCATGATGGATATCCTTTTCCAAAGAATAGCCTCTCCTAGCAACATGAGATGAAGCTTTGCTATCCTTACCTCCAAGGAGCAGTCTGGCTGCACCTTCTCTCAGATGTATCTGCTTGTGGTTTAGTTTGTGTAGTCCATGGATGTTTGGTACTCTTCTACAAGACCACAACTCAAAGGAATTGGATCTTCTCCTGCCATCCTTATTCACCGCTCTGCTCTCAGATGCATGATTGAAACAGGTGCCCCTCAGTCATCTACTCTGTTCTTAGGGGACGTCCCTGACTTATAGAAGGTAAAATACAAGGGCAGGTGTGTCAAATCTCTTAAATATTTTAGAGAAAAGGATAGAGTGACTCTGCATTAAGCCAAAAAAAGATTTTACCTTTTTACTTTGATGTAGGGGAGGGAGTAAATGAGAAAGGGAGACTAGACAAGCTCTATGACAGAGGAAGAGAAAAGGGTGCCAGATGGAATGGTGCGAGTTGGGATGGGGTTGGAGTGGAGGGAGAGTTGCTGTGAATCATCACATAATCATCACCCTTTCCGAAGAGTCTCCCCCGTCCCTTGTTGTTTACTGTCGAATCAGATCCAACTGTCACAGGAGGAGATTGCCCCTCCTTCTCCAGCGGAGCAGATGGTGGATTCAAACTGCACACCTTCGGGATCGCAGCACACTATTTCAAAGAGTCTTGGTGCATGTCCATGGATCCCTTCTGAAGTTGCTGGAATAGAAGCAGTTCCAGCCTCTCCTGCGCCATCCCTCCATTCCAACCCCCCCAAATGACTGGTGCAATTGGATTTCTTTCTTGATTTTTAAATGAGAACCAGACAGGAAGCTGTAGATCAGGGCTTGGAGCAATGTGGGGCCAGAAGGCATGGAAGCAGAAACTGTAGAAACAAATGCAAGTGAGTTGGCAGAGATCTTGCGGGGAGAGCCCTGGAATTCCCAGGGGGCTGGTGAGACCTATTATGTGAAGAGCTCCACCCACTACTCCCTCCTTACAGCCTCTCCTCCCCTCTGAGTGGAGGAAAGGCATCCCAGGAACTTGGGGCCCTTCCCCTCTGTAGGTGGCCAGTTCTACATCTTTTGAGATTCTTACCATGAAAAATAAAGCAGGCTGAGTCTAACTTCAATGACCAAAGCCAAAAGCCAACCTCGTCCCCAAAGAGTTGTGGCTGACTTGGGGTGACCTCATGTGTGTCAGAGTACTACTATGCTCCAGGAGGCTGCCTCTCTGAAAGTAGACTGCCAGTCCTTTTTTTTTTTTAAATTTTCATTTTATTATATTTGTGTAAGTGTACCGTCAAATCAGATCTGACTGGTACAGGAGGAGATTGTCCCTCCTTTCCCGGCAGAGCATCTGGTGGATTCGAACTGTGCGCCTTTGGGATTGTAGTTGCAGCTCCTTACCACTAGGCCACCAGAGCTCCCCTTGCCAGTCCTTTCTTGTGAGGTATCCAGGGGTGAGTCCACATGTTAGTGTTTGGGTACATTAACTGCAACGCTTGAGGACTTTATAAAGAAATGGGAGACAATAATTCTAATATTATACTTAACCTGATGGAGTAAAAATATTGTCATTTTTAAGAACTCCAGTGGCCTAGTGGGAAAGGAGTTGCACTGACAATGCAAAGGCAGGCTTGAATCTACCAGCTGCTCTGAGGGAAAAAGATGGGCAATCTTCTTCCCATGTGATTTGCAGTCAGATCTGTAAGTGATCTGTAAGTGAAAAATGCTCATGAGTTGTTTTACATTCTTTTTCCTCCCATATGAATTTTTTTTTTAATTTTTTAAATCTAGTCACGGTCTTCACAACTTCTTGCTATGCATCCGAGAGCTGGACAATAACTAAGGATGATAGAAGGATCGATGTCTTTGAGTTGTGGTGCTGGAGAAGAGTCTTAAACACATCGTGAACCTCCAGGAGAACAAACAGGTCTGTCCTGGAAAGGCTGAAACCAGGCTGTTCTCTGCAAGAAAGGGTTTTGAAACTCCGTCTCACATACTTTGGACACATGGGGAGGGACTAGTCCTTGGAGAAGGACTCCACACTTGGAAGGGTGGAGGGGCAGTACAAGAAAGGAAGACCCTGGACGAAATGGATGGACTCTGTTAAAGATGAAATGGGATTAGGTCTGTCGGAGATGATAAGACTGGCTCAGGGTAGGGCAGGTTTCAGAGCTAGTGTACATAGGTCGCTATAAATCTCAGGCAACTCGATGGCACATAACAATAACAACAACAGTGTATATTTTATACATATAAAGTCACAATGAAAACAACAAAATGCAAGCCATTCCATCAAGTTGATTCTGACTCATGGTGACCTCATAGGACAGAATAGAACTGCCTGTAAGGTTTCCAAAGTGGTAAATCTTTACAGAAATGAACAATTACATCTGTCTCCATAGAGTAGCTGTTGTCGAACCACTGACCTTCTGTTTACCAGCCAAGCACTCACCTGAGTAAAAGAGAGGAAGACCCTCAACAAGATGGATTGATATGATAATTTTAACAATGGATTCAAGCATGACAGAGATTGAGAGGATGGTACAAGACAGAGTAAGGTTTCGATGTGTTGTTCATAGAGTCGCTATGAGTCATGGTTGGCTTGATGGCATCTAACAATGCCAACACCCTTCAGGGCTCGGGGCACATCTCAGTTTGGACTATGTACCTTTCAAGCATTCCATAATTGCATATTGACTATTTTCATAAATGTCACAATAGCAGATGATAAGCCGGTCATTTAATTCCCCCAGTTGTTGTTGATTGCCGTTGAGTCAAGCATGACTCATAGTGACTCTATGAACAAAAGACCTGAAGCCTTTCTATAACTACTGTTGTTTCTCAAAGTTCATAGAGTTTCTAGAGGCATGTTGTTTAGGAAGTGGATGCTACTCCTGCTTCCAAAGCTCCCCCAATAGTAGATTATTAATCGTCCCATTTCATAGATCAGACACAGTTGGTGAAGTTAAGTGGCTTGCCCCAACTCATACAGGAAGAGTAGAGCTACTGTTTGGTGTTGTCTGGCCAGTTCTGTTGTTCCTGGTGGGAACCCTCGCAGGCTGCCCACCCTCCAAGCCATTGATCACTGCCATGATGCATGGCCCTTCTCCCAGGCAGCCATGGAGACATAATTAACTTGCTTCTGCAGTGGAGTCCTGCCTGGATGCCCTCACCTCCCTGCATTGCCTCTGCTTCCGGCCCAGACAATCGATTCCAAGTCATCAATGGGGCCTCACTGTAACCTACAGCTGCAGTTAGATTCGCTTAATCAGGCACTTGCTCAGAGCAGCTCATCTGACAATTTTATTGGCCCACAAGCATTATATTTCAGGGTGTGTTGCTGCCCCAGATCCTTGTTCCTGGATCAGCTGGGATGGATGTTGGGTCTGCTGATCTGTATGTTACAGCAGGGCCCACTCTTTTACAGGTAAGAGGAAACCCTGCTGACAGGAATGTAATTGATTATCTGACCTGAAGGGATTACTCGTCCACCAAGCAGTGTTTATTGAGCTCTGTCTGTGCTCGGCTCACAGTGAAATATTATCACGGATGACAATACCAATAGCAATAATAACCACTAACATTTATCTGGTCCTTACTATGTTCCAGGTACTGTTAAAGCAGGTTGAACATACACTATATTTGCACAGATGAGGAATCTGAGGCGTGCTCAAGGTCACACAGACAGAGAAGGACACATCTGGGGCTCAGTCTCAAGGACTCAAGCAGCCCTCAAAGACTCATCGCATTACTGAAGAGGTGAGATACATATTCAAGAAAATTCTAGTTAAAAACTCAAGCAAGAGATCATCGAGGGCTATTGTTTCTGGACTAACTGTAACATTATGCTCAAAATTCACTGTTATAGGGAGCTCGGGTGGCCTAGTGGCAAGTAGCTGGGCTACAATCACGAAGGCACACAGTTCGAATCCACTATACTTTGCTGGAGAATGAGGGGCAATCTCTTCCTGTGCCAGTCAGATCCAATTCAATGGTACCCAACAACAACAACAACAACAAAAAACCCAACAAAACAAATAAAAAGTAAAAAACAAAAACCCACCCAACCAAAACCAAAAGACTCATTGTTGGAGTGTTAGAACTGACTCACAGAGGATCCTTCATTGGGTTTCCAAGGCTGCAAATTACATAAAAGGAGATTGCCTATCTTTCGCGCTCAGAGCTCCTGATGGATTCAAACCACCCGAACAGAATGACCTTTGGATAACAACACAATTCTCTACTAACTACACCACTAGAGCTTCCCAATAATATGTTGTTGTTGTTGTTGTTGTTGTTGTTGCTAAGTGCTGCTGAGTCGGACCTGACTCCTGGCTGACCCTCCAGTGGGTTTTTAGAGGCTGTAATCACAGGAGGAGATTGCCCAGCTTCCTTCTGTGAAGCAGGTGGTGAATTTGGATCGTGATTCTCTGGGTTGGTGTCTCTACTCTTTATCACTAGGCCACCAGGGCTCCAGTCCCAATAGTGTTGCTGTTGTTGTTGATTGCTGTCATAACGACCACATGAATAAAAGACCTGAAGCCTTTCAATAACTATCATTTCTCAAAGTTCATAGAGTTTCCAGAGGCATGTGGTTTAGGAAGTGGATGCCACTCCTATGAAATACTCAAATACCTGGAAAAAATTTACAATGTCCTAGTCACTGTTCTAAGAGCCCTATGCATAATAGCTCATTAAAACATCACAAAACCCTGAAAGCAGGGGCTGTTATCATCTCTATTCACAGAGAGGTAAGATGACTTGGTCAAAGGCGTGAGAGGGAAAATGACTCCTCTATGATGTCTACCTGTATGTTTGGTTTACTGTGAACACATTAGATTCATGGCTGATTCCTTACCTCCCCTGCCTAGGAGACGTAAGGCAAAGACATTGACATTGACACTTGGTTGGATCACACTTTTGTTAAATGCCATCCAGTCAGTTCTGACTCATTGCAGCCCCATGTGACACAGTGTCTCGTACGGCTTTCTCGGGCTGCAATCTTTAAAAATGACCTGGTATCCGCCACTGCCCGCCTTCCCTGTAAGCAGCTGTGAGTTTGAACCACCAGACTCTTAGTGAGCTAACAGCACTCCTTTCTTGGAGCAGCACAGTAAAGCCTGCTGTTATTGTTCATATGTTGATCTGTAAGACTGAGTCAGAACTGACCCACATCTAACCCCCCCAGCAGATTTTCCAGGGCAGTTAATTACATGGGAAGGGATTATCCATCCTTCTCTCATAGAAGAGCTGGTGGATTTGAACTTCGTGCCTTCGAGATTGTAGTGCAGCTTCTTACCACTAGACCACCAGAGCTCCCTGTTGTTCACATAGTTATTGGTATCACTGTCAATGGGAACATCCAACTGAGAGCTGAGCACAAGATGGGGCTTTGTTAATTTACTTGTGTGATTTCATGGGAAAAGACCCACAATATTCATTATATTCTAAAAGGATAAACAATACAATTAACTGTTTTAAAATGTTATTTAGAGGGAGGAGAGAGCTATATCTTTCAGAGAAACCACCGCACTAGGAGGTGAAAAGGATGTGGGATCTGGAGCTAGACCTGGGTTTGCGTAGTGGCTGGTAGATCTGCCTGATCTGGTTGCCATGTTTAAGCTAAATTCCTCATTTCTTAAGATATAGGTCAAACTTATACCTCATCCCCTGAGTTATTGTTGGGGAGCAAAGGAGATGAAGATTTTAGAAGCATGTTTTTATTTTTGTTGTTGTTTGATGCTGTCGAGTCGTAGACAACTCAGAGCGACCCTATGAACGAACAGCCTGAGCACTGTTCGTACATAGAGTTTCCAGAGGCAAGCCATTTTGGAAGTGGATGCCGCTCCTGCTTCCAGGCTTGATAATAAAAAATAAACAAAAACAAAAATAACAAATCAACTCACTGTCCATCTAGTCTCATAGTCTGACGTTTCCGGGCGAGCTCTAGTGGCTTTTTGGTAAGGAATTGCACTGCCAATGCAAGTTTGTGGTTCAAATTTACCAGCTGCTCAACCGGAAGAAGGATGGACAATCTCTTCCTATTCGATTTACAGCCATTGAGAACCCATTGGAGGGTCAACGATGGGTCAATTCCAACTCAACTGCAGATAACAACTACAACATTACAGATATTTGAAGCAACCACAGCATTCTTTGTGCTAAGCTCTTCATCTATATTCATCAATTTACTCATGGTCAACTTCTGTGGCACATTATATACTTATTTTCAGGTCACGTGGGGACAAAGCTGTATATAACTTCTTGGAGTAGCAAAGAATGCTTCGTGTAACAAAGCTCTTCAAAAACCCAAAACAAAGCAAAACAAGAAACCCCCTTTAACCACAAATGACGGCCGTTTCCATAAACTGTGTTAATGGAAAATATTGTTGTTGTTGTGGATTTCTGTTGAGTCGAGCACAACTGATAGTGACTCAATGAATAAAAGACCTGAAGCTTTTCAATAACTGTCATTTCTCCAAGTTCATAGAGTTTCTAGAGGCCTGTGGTTTAGGAAGTGGATGCCACTCCTGCTTCCAAATCTGTCTTAAAAGCTGGGAGCTCCACCAAACACTGTCCAACTTGAGCAAGAGTTATGGCATTTGACACCCCAATGGCACAAGGTTCAGAATCAGAGCAAACCCAGATTACCTCAGTACAGCAAATTGATAGAAGAGTGATGAACAACTTAGAAGAATGTTCTTCCAAAATATAACAACACTAGTCTCACTTAACAAAGGCTAAGTGTTGTCAAGGCGAGTACAACTTATAGTGACCCTATGAACAAAAGACTTGAGCCCTGTTCTACAACTAACATAATTTCTCTATGTTAGTAGAATTTCCAGTGGCATGTGGTTTCAGAAGTCGATGCCATTCCTGCTTTCAAATCTGAATCAGTCTGGAAGCTCCTCCAAATACTGTCCATACTGGACGACCATTATGGTATCTGACACACCTGTGGACATAGCTTTCCTTTTTAGAAAGCAGAGGAAGAGCCTCGACCAGGTGGAGTGACACGGTGACTGCCGCAATGGGATCCAGTGTGTCAGGAAGGGTGAGGATGGTGCAGGACAGAACAGGGTCCAGATCCTTTGTTCGTAGGGTCGCTGTGAGTTGTACTCATCTTTACAATGCCTAACAACAACAACAACAACAACAACAACAACAACTAATAGTAATCAAGAGGCTCTAGCATATTGCAAAAACTGTATCAATATTTCACTATCCATTATAGCCTTAGTGCTTTGTTTAATGCTACAAATGTTTTTCAAACTAGGAGAACTACAAGAAATGTTAAAAAACAAATTACCTAACTTGGGAGAGCATTATGCTGAGTGAATTAACTCAGTCCCACAAGGACAAATACTTTATAAAACCATTATTGTAGAACGAGTATGAAGATCCAATGGGGAGGGGGTGGAGGCAGAGGGGTGAGGAAGAGCGGGGAGTGGGGAGATTAATCATGGGGTCACACCATTTGATGGGTGGTTGGGCTGAGGGAAATGGGAAGGATCTGGCATGAAAAAATGTATTTGAATTTGGTAAATAAACTAGTATATATATATAAAAGTAAGTTCTTCTCTCCTGAGAAATAACGCCCTAGCAGCCTCAGTTCATTCTAACTTTGCAACATCGCTCACACTTATCTCTACTTTCCAGTTTAAGAAATCCAGATGTAGACAATGAAATGCCCCAGAGTTTATTTAATACATAAACACACCCCTAAAACCAAAGAGCAATAGAGACAAAATACCAACCTGAGTCCACATTCTTGTCAACACGGCTCTACTGTCACCTTCCCCAACAGAAGACGGTCCCTTTGACATGTGGCAACCTTGGGATATGAGTTTTAGGAAAACTCCACAGCCAGGCTGATCTTTGTCTCTTGTCCCAACTACATAATGGATCCCTGGATGGTGGAACCAGTGACTTAAGCTCAGCAATTCGCCAAAACGTTGGAGCTTGAACCCAGCTGGAGAAAGACTAGGAAGAAAGGCCTGCAGTCGGCTCCCACAAAGTCAGCCCGAGACCACTCAACGGGGTGTACAGCATTGGGAGGAGCAGGATTGGCTCTCTGACAGTTCACTTGGTTTGTATCTAATAACGTTACGTAACGCAACGTAACGTAACGTAACAAAGCATAACGTAACAAAGCAAAACGCAATGTAACAGTTTAAAGAAAAATCCAGTGGGCAAGGGGGTTGCTCCAAGGTTTTATGGGAGGAAATTATCCTTCGTTCTCCCACAGAGCAGCTGGTGGCTCCGAACTTCTGATCGTTTGATTTACAGCGAGGTATGTTTTGCACTATGGCACCAGGGCTTCAGAAATGACCACAGGATGTCTGTGTAGCAGCACAAAAATCAAAGTGAGGTAGATGCCTGGAGGCTGAACCGAGAATGTGTTTCTAATGATTATTAAAACAGGTTTCACAAATTAGGATAAAAGACTTGTGCTGCTCTGCATGATATCCTCGTGCAGTATTCTGGGACCAGAGTTGGTTTTCCCTCGGTGCATTGCCTTATAGCGCATTGCCTTCCCCTCATCAGAGCAGCAGCTGGCTGATAAGACATTGCTGCCTCATGAAAAGATGATGTGAAATAGTGCAGATGAGAAAGTAGTCAAACCCCTGACTTAGAAACTTTGAAGTTTGTCATTGTGGCCAGGTGTGCTAAAGTCATTTCTGACACATGACAACCCACCATACAAGGGAATGAATCATTGTTTGGACCTACACGACCCTTACAATCATTGGTGTGCTTGAGTCCGTTGCTGTAGTCACTGTAGAAATCCATCTCATTGACGATCTTCCTCTTTTTTCATGGTCCCTTCCTTTACCATGGAGGACGTCCTTCCCCAGGCCACTGATCCCTCCTGGTAACAAGCCCAAAGTATATGACATGAATTATCTCTGTATACACATAACAGAATATTATGCAGCACTGAAACACAAGGATCTTGTAAAACATTACACAACATGAGTTACCCTGCAGGACATTATGTTGTTGTTGTTGTTGTTGTTATGTGCCGTCGAGTCACCTGCGACTCATAGTGACCCTATGTACAACAGCCCTAAACTCCGCTCTGTCCTGTGCCAATCGCACTGTCTCTGACACTCCCATCCCAATTATCCCAGTCACTGAATCAATCCACCTCATAGAGGGCCTTCCTCTCCTGCTCCGTCCCTCCACCCTCCCAAGCATGATGTCCCTCTCTAAGGACCGGTCTCTCCTCACTACATGTCCAAAGTAAGTTAGACGGAGCCTCAGAATCCTTGCCTCCAAGGAGCCACCCGGTTTAACCCTCTCCAGGACAAATCTATTTGTTTTCCTAGCAGTCCATGGTATTCTCAGTACTCTTCTCCACCACCACAGCTCAAAGGCATCAGTTCTCCTTCTATCCTCCTTGGTCATTGTCCAACTCTCTGATGCATAACACGTGATTACGAAGACCATGGCCTGTATCAAACGCACCTTAGTCTCCAGAGAGACACCACTGCTCTTCAGCACTTTGGAGAGGTCCCTAACAGCAGACTTTCCCATGGCAACGCGCCTTTTAATCTCCTGGCTGCTGGTGCCAAGACTGTTGACTATGGAGCCAAGCAAACTAAAGCTGTGTATAATCTCAATCTCTTCACCATCCATCCTGATGCTACCGATTGGTCCAGTGGTGAGAATCTTTGTCTTCTTGACATTGAGCCTCAATCCATATTGTAGGCTGCAGTCCTTGACACTCTGCAGCAGGCGCTTCAGGTCCTCCTCAGTTTCAGCAAGCAGGGTTGTGTCATCCGCATAACGCAGATTGTTGATAAATCGTCCACCAATCCTGATCCCACATTTCTCCTCATAGAGCCCAGCCTCCCGGATAATCTGTTCTGCATATAGGTTGAAAAGGTATGGAGATAGGATGCATCCCTGGCGTACGCCCTTCCCAATTTTGAACCATGCAGTGTTCCCTTGCTCTGTTCTGACGACTGCCTCCTGGTCCAAGTATAAGTTTCGCATTAGAACGATCAAGTGTTCTGGGATTCCCATTCTTCTCAGAGTCAGCCACAGTTTGTTATGATCTACACAGCCAAATGCCTTTGCATAGTCAATGAAACACAGATAGACATTCCTCTGGTATTCCCTGCTTTCAGCCAAGATCCATCTAACATCAGCTACAATATCTCTAGTACCACGACCCCTTCTGAAACCAGCCTGGACTTCTGGTAGTTCTCTGTTGATGTGCTGTTCCAGTCGTTTTTGGATAATTTTCGGGACATTATACTGAGAGAAATATCTTAGTCATAAAAAGAACAAACATTGCACAAAACCACTGTTATAAAACAGGACTGACATGGGGGTTTGGGGGTAAACTAGGAAAAGACGGAATGGATAATGAGCATTGCATTGGTACAGATGAAGGAAAGAACTGTTTAAAAGGAACATATGATTAGGCATTGTATGTATGACAACAAACCAGAATAAAAGGTGCATTAATGCGGACTGGAAGGGGCGCGGAAGGAGAAGGAGGGAACTGCAACAACGAAAACAAGGATTGGGTGTTTTGTTTTGTTTTTAAAGAATATAAATTGGGGAAGGGGGAAGGAAGGGGGAGGGAAGGAAATGTGCAACAATGAATGAATGAAAATCAAACTTTTCTAAAACTTTCTTTAAAATCATCATCATCATCATGATAAAAAATATATTCTGGCTGTTCTTCCTCAAAGACATTTTATTTTCTTCTTCTGGCAGTCCTTGATATAGTCAATATTCTTCACCAAGAGCATAATCAAAGATCTAGACTCCAGTGTCATCTTCAGTCTAGACTCCCTGAATCAGAATCTTTGGGAATTTGGCCAGAGAAAAACTGCAGTCTTAATAAGTTCCCCAGGTGATTCTACTGCACACTAAAGCTTTACAGCCACTGTTGTACTGCAGATAAAACATTTGGAAGAACATGGAGTCAGGACAAGATGTCCAATTCTTAGAACGGCTGCACATGTCTTGAGGGAGAAAGGAGTAAGAGAGGAATTGGAGCATTCAGATGGTGATAAGACCATACGGAAAAAACCTCTCCTCTTCATCCACTCCATTCCCAGGCCAATTCTGAGAGAGATAAGTGGCTGCCTGGAGAGCTGCAGACACCTCGCACAGTCCTTTCTTTAGATGGCCCTGGGCAGAGAAGGTGAGAGACCACAAGGTTCCCAGAACCCAGCATGGATTGTTCTAACATGTGGATCTGAAGCTATCTTCCTCAGATTCCCACTCTGTAGCACAGTGTAGGGGCCAGAGAATAACCCAGGTACCCTTGTGGGTGGAATGGAGTGTCTGACTCCTCAAATTGAGTGAAAATAGCATGAGGGTTCCTCTGGACCAAGTTGGAGGACTCATTCAGCTACAACCTATTAAAACATTTGCACTAGAAGCATATAGGACAAAGATGCTGTTTCGATTGTGAGAGGGAATAGCCCAGGAGGGAGGGACCAGAACTGGACTTAACTGGCGTACTCTGGTTTTCATGACTCCTGGGAAATACCAATTTGACCTGGTTGAACTCCATTTCTGCTCCGAGGAAGGATGGGGTCTGTTAGAGATGCTACCTGTGTCCTCCCTAGAGCCTTTAGACTTTATTTTCACGCACATTCTCCCATGTATTTTGACTCCTCAGGGTCATCACCTACATCTCTTTGGTCTTCAAGAAGCCCTTGGTCTGCTCACTTAGAGAGCTGGAAGTACCTGAAGACTCATATCTCTCTAGAATAGTCCATAGCTGATGCCTTATGCCAGGAGAGGCCAGTCCTTACAGGATATCATGCATACATAGAAGGGTGGAAGGTCAGCACAAGAGAGGAAGACCCTGGATAAGATGGACTGACACAGTGACTGTGGCAATGGGGTCAGGTGTATCAGAGATGGTGAGGGTTCCCAACCATTGTTCATAGGGTCACTGTGAGTTGTAGTCAACTCAATGAATGGACTCACAAAACAACAATGTCTTATGGCTTCGGGGGGGATATTAATTTCCCTATTTTTGTGTCCTGTATCTGTGTTTCTTTGACTATGCAAAGGCATTTGACTGTGTGGATCACGATAATTGTGGCTAACATTGAGGAAAATGGGAATCTCAGAGCACTTGATCATGCTTATAAGAAACCGATACTTGAACCAAGATGCAGTCCTCACAACAGAGCAAGGAGACACTGCATGGTTCAAAATCAGGAAAGGAGTGTGTTAGGGATGCATCCTGTCCCTGTACCTTTTCAATCTGTATGCAGAACAGATTATTTGGGAAGCAGGGTTTTAAAAGGAAGAATGTGACATTGGGATTGGAGGAAGACTCATTAACAACCTACAATATGCGGACACAACCTTGCTTGCTAAAACTGAGGAGGACCTGAAGTGCTTGCTGCAGAAGGTCAAGGACTGCAGTCTGAAATATGGATTGAAGCTCAACATCAAGAAGAAAAAAAGATTCTCAGCCCTGGGCTAATTGGCAGCACCATATTAAATGTAGAAGAGCTGAGGTTGTTAACAATTACAGCTTGCTTGGATCCATAATCAACACTCTTTAACACCATCAGTCAGGAAATCAAAGGATGAATTGCATTGGGAAAATCTGCTGTCATGGGCCTCTCCAGAGTGCTGAAGAGCAGCGATGTCAGTCTATATAAAGGTACCCCTAATCCAGGCCATGATCTTCTCAATTACTTGTTATGCTTCAGAGAGTTGGACAATGACTAAGGATGACAGAAGAAGACTAGATGCCTTTGAGTTGTGGTGCTGGAAAAGAGTCTTGAACATACCATGGACTGCCAAGAAAAAAAAATACGTCTGTCTTGGAGAGGGTGAAGCCAAGTCTTTCCTTGGAGGCTAGGGTTTCGAAGCTCCACCTCACTTCCTTACATGGAGATCGATCCTTGGAGATATACATCATACTCGGAAGGGTGGATGGACAGCGCAGAAGAGGGAGACCTCGGATGAGAGCTGCTGTACATAGGGTCACTATACATCACAAGCGACTCAATGGCATATAAAAACAATAACATGCTATGAAAGGTTTGGAATCAGGAGTGGCATCCACTTCATAAATAATATGCCTCTGCAAACTCTATAAACTTCGATAAATGTCAATAGCTGTAGAAGCCCTTCAAGCCTTTCATTCATAGGGTCACTATGAGTCGTGCTCGACTCGAAAGCAATCAACAACAACAGCAACATTTCCATATCCTGGATCTAGACATCTCTGAGGCATAGCTTCAGCATTCCCAGTGAAGGTAACCATGCTCGACCCCTTTTTTTCCTGGTCTCACTTGCTAACTCCTTGATTGGGCTCTCCTGGGAATACTTCCTTATAAGTCATTCTTCTATGAGCCCTTATCTCATGATCTATTTCTGAGAAATCCAATGTAAAACAGGAGCTCAAAATAAGACTGAGTCTAGTTAAATATTTTTAACTTATTTTTTTTAGAGTTATGCTTCTCTGCCTGCCTGGGTTTGTAGATGGAAATTTTAAGGGCTCCACTTATTAACGAGCATCATCATTCAAGTGGCTTCTTTTTTAGCACTCCCACCTTCCTGGGAATGTAATCCTATGAATCAGAAACCATGTCCATCCCACTCTGTTGGTTTCAAGAGGTTTAATAACTCTCAGTTAAAGAGTTTTAGTCTAAGGTATGCAAAGTCTTAGAATCCTTGCTCTCAAAAAACATGCAGGCCGTGAAGACAAAGTTCTACACACACCACAGCCTCTCAGCCAAAGTGCTCTGGCCAATCCTGGGCTCTGAGCAGGAGTGTTGAGGGGACTTGGGAACAGTCACCAAGCTGAGGTGCCCCAGTCTTATCTACAAAGGCAGCTCTGGACTGGGGCAGCTGTTGGACCAAGAACCGTGGTAAGATATGGCCCAGTAGGATAACATTATTATTAGGTGCCATTGAGACAACTATGATTCTTAGTGACAACAGATAGGAACTTTGTCTTATACTGTTTTGCTTGAACTCACGGTTGGACAGAGCATAAACTCAGAGCATAAAGGTTCAAATCCTACTTACCTGCTGTGTAGGGCAGATGCTGTCACTTCTTTGAACCTCAATTTCCTCCCTTGTCCAGTGGCATTAACATTAATGATAATGATATTATAGCCTTGGCATTTTAAGTTGCTTTCTATGCATCTGAAATATGGACAATGAATAAGGAAGACTGAAGAATCAATGTCTTTCAACTGTGGTGTTGGCAAAGAGTATTGACTATATCCTGGGCTGCCAGAAGAACAAGCAATCTGTCTTGAAGGAAGTGGAACCACAGTGCTCCTTAGCGGTAAGGATGGTGAAACTTGGTCTGACTTACTTTGGGCATATTTTCAGGAGGAAGCAGTCCTTAGAAAGGGACATCATTCTAGGGAGCTCTGGTGGCAAGAACCTGCACTGCAGTTGTGAAGGTGTGCAGTTCAAATCCACCAGATGCTCCACTGGAGAAGGAGGGGCACTCTCCTCCTGTGCCAGTTGGATCCGATTCGACGGCACACAACAGGAAATGAGAGAGAGAGAGGGGGGAGGGGAGAGATCATTCTAGAAAAGTTAGAGGGTTGGGAAAAGGAAGGAAGACCTCCAATGAGATAGATTGGTGCAGTGACTACCATAATGGACTTGACCATGAGGAAGGTTCAGGATAGGGCATCTGCTGTTCATAGGATTGTTATGAGCCATAGCTGACTTGGTGTCACCCAATGATTTAAAATGTAGAAACTCCAGACAGTAAGCCAGGCTCCTGGCATCTGCCTTCCTAAAAAGTCCCTAGTGAAAGTGTACTGATGGTTACGGTTTACTTCAAAACATTTCAAAAAACAAGTAAAACGATCTCTTTCATAATCCCCACTTAGTATCACTGAAGACTTGTGATTGTTCTGAAGTCAAACAGGTTTCAGTAGAGTTTACAGACTAAGATGGATGAGGAAGAAAGGCCTGGTGTTCTCCTTCCAAAATCAACCCATAGAAATCCTGTAACAGTGTGATTGCAGTGGGTTGCGGGAATGATACAAGATGGGCCTTCTGTTAAGCATGGTTGCCAGAAATCTGCATAAACTCTATGGGAGCTAAAGCCCAACAACATATTTGAAGCTTTTTATAATAAAACGTTAATGGAAAATTCCTCCAACAAATGCTTTCCTGATGGAAATGGTCCCTGTCTGTTCTCTAATGAGCCACTCTGAACATGAAAGCAGGAGAGAATCCCAGAAGGGAAGAAAGTGCATGTCCTTCCAAGATTCTCTTTCTTGAGCATTTTTGCCTGCTCTTTACATTTTCCTTGCATTTGAGAGTTGTCAGTCTGAGAAAGCATGTCCCCAGCAAGGGTCTCAGCTGGGGAGACTGGTTCTGATGGTAGGAGCAGAGCTGTGGGTACCTGGAGGGGACAGACAGGGATGGATGGCCTCAGGCTCAATATGTGTCTTGCAAACACCAGATATGGTTTCACTGTTGGGGCCTACGAGAGTTCCCAGTGGTCTGGAAATCACTCCCATTCATCACCCTTTATGCTTCTGATTCATCTTGCAGGCAAGACAAGTCGTTTTACGCAGAAGCAAGAAAGATTCCTTTTATAGCCTTCTGAACCAGTGGGCTGTTTATTCTCACTCCCTAAAGGCTTCTGTCAGCTCAGGCTGGATCCATCCAGGCTCACCCTCCAGCAGACAAGGCCACAGCAGCAGCAAACTTTTGTCAGTAATTCACCTAGGCCCAAAGAGATGGTCACACCACAGTCAAAGCAGCAGGGGGTCATGGTTAACAAGGTCCCTTCTCATCAGAAGTACCCAGGACATGACAAGAGGACAGCAGACATCAGTCAAGGCTGAAGCATGGAAACCCAGCATCTTTTATGAAGTGTATTTGTTCCCTTTGAATGATAAAAAATTAATTCAGCTCTTCTTTATAGTAGTTCAATGCCCAACACACCTACGCCATGTCACTATCTTTAGCTTCAAGTCTGACAAACAGTAACTACTTAATTCATTTTAAATAGATACATAGACAGATTTTCCTTCATGGAGTGAAAATACACTACTAACAAAACTGTAACCATTAAGTTTATGGCAACTGTCAAAAATAACAAAGGGTAATGTTGGGGCAGCTGAATCTGACGTCTGTTAATTTCACAAGGGGTATTGCCCCCATCAACAGCATTCACAACACAAACCCAGTTATCCTGAGGTCAGGTATGCCCCCCAAATTTCTACTTCTTTCTCTTAATTCCAACACCAAGCGCACTGCTCTACTGGGTCCAAAATCAGTTACAATAGCTACATAGACAATAGACCTCACAGAAACATACTAACAATTATGTGGTGTATTAGGGAAGTCAACAGGCAACAGGATACAATATCTTAGTCAGGACTCTTCAGCCTTCAGACATAACAGTGGTAGGCCAATGTTCTCTGGCAAGCTTTGATAAACGTACCCAGCTCTGGCTCCATAAGGCCTCAGCCCCAGGTTAGCTCTATCTTATGTTGTGTCTCTGGTTCTCTGCTGTGATTGGTGCTACTGCTCCTGTAGGCTCCGATCTGAGTGATAAAGGAATCTCTGGCCTCAAAGGACATGCATTGCATTCCCTGATGCTGCTTCTTTCTGGCTAGTAGTGAGATTCCCAAATTATTACACTGAACCTGCTCAATGTAAACCTGGTAGAATGATGAAATTAGTCATTCCCCTGTCTGGTAGATTAACACATTGTATTTTCATGTTCTTACCCAGCCATGTGACAAAGTCAGAGGCAATGGCCTAGGGAAGACGTTTTAAACAACAGATCTACTGCACCACAGAAACTTATGGCATCCCCACAAGTGAGCACATGGTTAATGAGATTGGCTGTTAATTAGTGGATGAAACACTCAGAGGCACCTTGAAAGAAAGGCCTGATGATTTACTTCCCCCAAATCAGCCATTAAAAATTATACAGCACACGGGTGACTCTGACAAACATGGGGTTACCAATCGTTAAGGCAGGTAGTTTGAAACCACTACCTGGATTATGGGAGAAAGATGGAAAATTTCCTCCCCTGCAATTTACAGCTTCTGAAAACCCCCTGGATAGTCAGCTCAAGGCATTTCCTCCTGAATGGTACTTAAAAACACCATTTTTTAGGTGTTATTGGGTATATTCCAATTCATAGAAACTCCTTGTGACAATAGACTGGCCCTAAAGGCTTTCCAGACTTTTCCGTAGAGTTACCCTCTTTCTCCCATGAACCACTGGGTGGATATGAACCATCAACCTTTCTCAGATACTCAGCATCTGAGTGCTAAGTCATGTGCAACTGAGGCTCCTAAAGTCATGCTTGCAAACAATATAAAAACCACTTGGTTCAGAATCTAAGAAAGGAATCCTGGAGGCATAGTAGGTGAACTGCTAACTGAAAGGCCGGAAGTTTAAACCCACCAGTTGCTGTGAGGGAGAAAGAGGAAGCAATCTCTTCCGCTTAAGATCTGTTGCCCTGGAAACCCAATTGGAGAGTCACCAGGAGTGATAATTAACTTGACAGGGAAAGATTTTTATTTTAGTACAAATTTTTGAACAAAATCTGTGCTATATTCCGATAGTTTGAGTGTAAAAATGCCTTTAACTGTTATTCTTATGGTATCTATTGATATTCCTCTGAATGTGAAAAGTTAAGTTGTGGAATCTATTTCCTATCCCTTGGTGTCTTAATTGGCCTCATTGTTGGTTGTTTGAGTGAAATTTAATTTTTTTTTTAAAGTTCTCCAGCTGCACTGGAAAAATCTGCAGTTAAGGACCTCTCCAAATTATTGAGAATTAACAATGTCCGTTTGAGGACTAAGTTGCATCTGATTCAGGCTATAGTAGTCTTTTCAATTACTTGCTTTGCATCTGAGAACTGAACAGTAGGATGACAGAAGAAGAATTGATTCCTTTGAGCTGTGGTGTTGGAGAAAAGCACTGAATGGCCTATGGACAGCCAAGAGAACAAACAGATGTGTCTTGGAGATGGTGCAGCCGGAGTGCTCTTTAAAGGAATAATGATAAGACTTCACATGCTTTGGGCATGTTGCTAGGAGGGACTATCCCTCGGAGAGCGACATGATGCTGGGAAGGGTGGAGGGTCAGCGAAGAAGAGGAAGACCCTCAACCAGGTGGACTGACACAGTGACTGTTGCAATTGGCTCTTATGGATCAGGAAGTGTGAAGATGGTGCAGGATAGAACAGGGTTCAGATCTTTTTTGTTCATAGGGTCACTATGAGTTGTACTCGACTCAACGGTCCCTAACAACAATGACTAGTTGCATTAAGTACATTTTTAAGGGTCTGGTAACATATTAGAGTAATGGCCGTCCTGTTGGATAGACCAGAGAGCAATCTTTTCCCTCATTACAGAATTTGCCACCTGGGCTTCTAGTTCAGGGAGTGAGTGGCCAGTCCATGATTCTAGCTCAGATAACTCAAAGTTTGCTTGTCTTCCTGCCTCCTTCCACTCTGAGTTCTTTTCAAAACGTGTTCCCCTGGTGCACATACGTATTTGTTTACAGATGACTATTATCTATTTGTTACAGAGGCCAGAAGGAAGTGGAGAATTATAATTAAAGAGTAATGGAAGCTGCTGAGAGGGTCAATTTAAAAAAGAGAAATCAACCCCAAAATGTTCACATTATGGTATTAAGAAAATATCACTTGACTTGTTGATAGACGTCACTACCTCTCACTTAAATCTTTAAAGCAGCCCACTCATCCACCTGAGACAAGATTAACTGTCCTTCTCCTTGAAACTGCTAAGAAAGGACCATACTGGTCTGCCTGAGATGGTTACAGTTAAAGAAAATGTGTTGGTTAATCTGCAGAAGCAGAGTGGGGCGCACCATTGGATATATTCGCCACGCTGATCTGCTTGGGTGATGTATTGGAATGAAGAGTCCAGATCAGCTAAGGAAGGGAAAAATATGTGGGTGATATTCCCAAGAAGAAATAACATGGTCCTGTGATTGTGAAGCAACATCCCAGCACCATGTTCCAGCCTTAATCCTTCTTTCTCTGACTAATTCTAAGTTGTTGTTGTTATTATGTGCCGTTGAGTTGGAACCAACCCATAGTTCACTCTCCAGTGAGTTTTCAGAAGCAGTTAATGGCATGGAAGGAGATTGCCCATCCTTTTCCAGCGGAGCAGCTGGTGGATTTGAACCACATGCCTTTGGGATTGCAGTGTAGCTTCATTCCACTAGGACACCAGTCCTCCCTCTAATTCTATGAATGCAGAAAAAAAATTCCATCGACTTGACTCTAACTCAAGATTTCAAATATTTCAGAGTAGAGTTTTCAATAGCTATGATCTTCCAATAGTAGATCCCAGATGCTACTGGATGCATTCAAACTGCTAACTTTTCTGTTAGTAGCTAAGCTTTCAAGTATTTGTGCCACCCATGGCTTCCTAAGAGAACTCTGGTGGTCTAGTGGGTAAGGAATTGCTCTGCCAACCCGGAAGTATGTGGTTCAAATACACCAGATGATCTGAGGAAGAAACAATAACAAACAGGTCTGTTTTGGAAGAAGCACAACCAGAGTGGTCCTTAGAGGCAAGGATGGCGAGTCTGCACCTCCCATACTTTGGATGTCTTATCAGTAGTCCTTGGAGAAGGACCTCATGCTTGGAAAAGGGCAGGACCAGTGAAAAAAAGGAAGCCCCTCAACACAGTGGGTTGACATAGTGATTATAACAATGACTGAAGCAGAGCAGAGACTGTGAAGGCTGGCCCTGCTGTACATGGGCCATTGTAAATGGAAGCCAACTCTAACAATAAGAAGGATTTCGAGGGATGGTCAGGAAGACCATTGGTTTTACTGTGTACCAGGATGCATTTTAGGCATTGAGGTTACAACAGTGAGCAAAATCTGGTCCCTGGTCCCAGCCATACAGTCTAGTTGGAGAGAAAGAGAAGCAAACAAGTTATTATAATAGACAACAACTAATAGGCGATCCCTCGTGGGCAGTGAGCATGGGTTTTTAAGAGGTTCAAGCTGTGAAAATACAGGACCCAACTGACCACAGACGGTAACAAAAGTCGTGATAGAGGACATGATGGGCCAGGGAGAATATGCAACACCAAGATATTACCAGGCTTAACATGGAAACTTGGGAGAAACTCTAATCCTGAAACGAACCAATGGCTGCAGAGACCATGCATTGAATGAGTTGTGGATTAACATCTCCGTGCAGCCCAGGGAAAAGTGATTACTTTGAAGAAGGGTCTGAATTAAGGAAATAATTCTTTAGCATTTCTTCAATTAAGACTTCAGCTCAAGAGGCTTGTTAATTTTAGCTTCGGCAAGTGGAACTGCCACCACTCAGCACCCCGCTGCCTGAGCAACGTCTGAAGTGGTTGCCTCTGATTTCTCTAATTTGCGAGGGACTCCAGCTTTGGGTGCCAAGCGGGTGATCATAGCCAGATGGGGAAGTCCTCTGGAGGCAACTTCGCAGCTAACGGGAGGTGGCAGGCCTTCAAGGGTCTTTTTTTCACCCTTCCTTCACCCCTCCTCAGAGTAGATGCATTTTAAGGGAAAAGAAAAATATTTGTTGCCGAGTGGTTGACCGGAAGATGGCTTGGTTGAACCAAACTCACTGTGTGAATAGTAACCTTTCCTACTGAGTCTATTCTGACTGAAGGAAGATCTGAGACATTAGAAATTAGGCCCGCTCCACAGGATTTTCTTGGGAATAATCTTTATGGAAGTAAATCACCAAATCTTTCACCCATTATGCCACTGAATGGGTTCAAACCACCAACCTTTACATTAGTAATTGAGTGCAACCCAACAGAGCAAAACCATGCCCAGTCCTGCTCACCCTCACAACCTGTGCTTGTTCAAATCCACCATTGAAGCCCATGTGCCAATCCATCACATTGCGAGTCTCTGTTTTCACTAACTGTTTGCTTTTCTCACCCTTCTCCGGGGACTACCCTCTCCTGAAAACATGCCTAAGTTACAGGACATGAAGTCTCATCACCCTAGCCTTCGGTTGCACATCTCCAAAGCAGATTTGTTTGTTCTTTGGCCAGTTCATGGTATATTCAATGTTCTCCACGAACACGATTGAAAGGCATCAGCTCTTCCTCGATCTTCCTTATAGAAGATCTCTGTCGTTGTTAGGTGCCGTCGAGTCGCCTGTGATGCATCGTGACCCTGTGGACAGCAGCTCTGAAGCCTGCCCTGTCCTGAGCCAGTCTCACTGACTCTGACACACCTTCCCCATCGCCCCAGTTACTGTATCAATCCATCTCATCCGGGGTCTTCCTCTCCTGCGCTGTCCCTCCACCTTTCTCTAGGTTCCTTATAAAAGGGAACTCTGTTATTATTGTTTGGTGCTATCTGATTAACAGCGACCCTAACCTAATGACGCCAGAAGAAAACTGGTCTAACCCTGGACCATCTTCACAGTCTCCACCCATTGTCTACATCACTGTGTCAGTTCATCTCATTGAGGGTCTCCTCCTTTGCCGATATTTTGCTTTTCCAAACACAATGTCCTTTTCCAAAGACTAGTCCATGCTGGCAGTATGTCCAAAATATGTGAAATGAAGTCTTGTGAATAGACTAAGAAGAGTATCTCATATTTATTGGACTCTTACTCAGTGCTGCACTGTGTTTTATACACTTTGTCTATGCTGCTATTGTTGTGTGCCATAGAGTTGGAACTGATCTATATAGTTGACCCTCCAGTGGGTTTCAAAGGCAGTTCATCGCAGGAGAGGAGATTGCCCATCCTTCTCCTGCGGAGCAGCTGGTGGCCTCTAACTGCATGCCTGTGGGATTGCAGTTTGGCTTCTTGCCACTAGGCCACCAGAGCTCCCTGTGCTAACTTATTAATACTGACAATAATTTTGCGAATGAGGCAGTATTGTTGTCGATGAGGAAAGTTCACAGAGCTGTAGGGGTTTGCCGAAGGCCACAGGGTTATTGTTAGGTGTGGTTGAGTCAAATACAACTCATAGCGAACCTATGAACAACGGATCTGACCCCTGTCCTATCCTGGGCCGTCCTCGCCATCTCTGACACACCTGAGCCCAGTGCTTCCATCACTTTGTCATTCTATTTGGTTAAGGATCTTCCTCTCTTTTGCTGACCTTTCCATGTGGAAAAACCTCAGGAATGTGATTCCAAATACTAGGTAAACCAGCATTAGCAAGTAAAGGCAAACACATAGAATCTGGAGACAGAGAAGCTAGCTCAGAGGCATTTGTATAGAGCATGTTCAGTAAATGTTAGCTGTTATCAACATTATCATGATGATCCTTACATTTAAAATGAGCTTAAAAAGCTCACCCACCTCAAACACTCAAGTGATATGGATTAAACGTCATAATCAAAGATTTTTATCTCAGTGTTATTTAATTATAATTATGAGAAGTTGGACCAAATCTAGATGTCTAAATATTGGCAGCTGTTTGGAAGGGTGGAGGGACAGCGCAGGAGAGGAAGCCCCTGGATGAGGTGGATTGTGACATTGACTGGGGTAATGGAGGTAGGTGAGTCAGAATCAGTGAGACTGGCTTAGGACAGGGCAGGCTTCAGAGCTGCTGTACATAGGGTCGCTGTGAGTCATAGGTGACTCATGGTACATAACAACAAACAGCAACATAATAAACTGTGTTAGGTCTATATAATGTAGTGGTATGACTATTTAGAAAGTGTAATGTCCTTAATAATGTCCTCGAGTTGCTATAATCAAGAATGCTTTCGGCAGAATGTTAAATGATCCAGGAAGTATTAAAAGAAGATGGAAAGAATATACTGAGTCACTGTATCGAAAGGAATTGGCAGACACA
>NW_006399901.1:4089753-4095488 GCF_000299155.1 Elephantulus edwardii | reverse complement strand
GACACCAGTCCTTGGAGAAGGGCATCATGCTTGGGAGGGTGGAGGGACAGCACAGGAGGGGAAGGCCCTCTATGAGGTGGATTGATTCAGTGACTGGGATAATCAGGATGGGAGTGTCGGAGACAGTGCAATTGGCACAGGACAGAGTGGAGTTTAGGGCTGTTGTACATAGGGTCGCTATGAGTCGCAAGCAACTCGATGGTACATAACAACAACAACAATGTCCTTAATACTTAATAACATGGGAAAAATATAGGGTTTTTAAATTTTTTTTTTTTTTTATTTTCCCCTAAGCCAGTCACAGAGCTGGACAATGAATAAGGATGATAGAAGAATTGATGCCTTTGAGCTGTGGTGCCAGAGAAAAGTACTGAATATCCTACGGATTGCCAAAAGAACAAACATGTATGTTTTGGGAAGGGTGCAGCCACAGAGCTTCTTTGAAGCAAGGATGAGGACATTCTGGACATTTAACTAGGCGAGGCTATTCCTTGGAAAGGGACATCAAGCTTGGAAAGACAGAGGGTCAGCAATGGAGAGGAAGACCCCCAATGAGATAGATTTACTGACACTGTGACTTTAGCAATGGATTCTAGTGTCTCAAAGATAATGGGGATGGCACAGGTTTCAGACTGGCTGTTCCTAGGGTCGCTATGAGTCATACTCAACTCAATGGCACTTAAAAACAATAACTCAACTCACTTCCTTGCCATCCAGTTGCCACCGATCCATAACTGACCCTCCAGTGGGTTTCCAGAAGCTGTAAATGGCACAGGAGGAGACTGACTATCTTTCTCCTGGGGAGGAGCTGGTGGATCTGAACACCTTGCTTAGTAGGGTTGACAGTGCCACTCCTTACCAATTAGGCCACCATTTCTATGCAAATTATTTGAAAAAAGGTATTATTGTACACCAATAAATGTGCCAAATGTGTAATAAGAATATCTACTAAATCTATGCCCACTGATAAGAAATACACTAATCCATTTTCTCTTCATGTTGTGTTTATGAACGATTGCACTTTTACTCTTTATGGTATTCTGTGTTTGCCTCATTTTCTGTAATTAGCACGTATCCTTTTGTAATGAGGAAGATTTTATTACTATGTTTTCAATTTTCGCAATTTGATCTTTGCACGGCTCCTCCACTGTTGTTTTAAGAACACCCTATCTTCTCTTATCTTCCTAATGATATTAGTCAAGTTTGGCTTGTCATCTTCTGTCTGCTCTATCGTCTCTGTATATTTGGGTGTTTGCTTCTTTCCATTCAGGCACTGTTTCTTTTTCAAATACTTGATGATTCTTGGTGGATGGCTCTCTCCATATTTGCAGTGCAGTTTGCCTGCCTCAGCATGATACTGCTATCCATTTTGGTCAGCTTTTGAGGAGCGTGGGGCTGGGTGGTCTGTGAGGTAGAGACGGGTGGGAGGTCCTCTCCCTCTGGGATGAGTAGCTCCCGGAGGCCCATTCTGCATTTGGGTCCCAATGTTCACATGTCTATGTGCCCTAAGTGAAGAGAGACGTGGTCCCAGTCAGCCTAACTGGACAGACACAACTGATCATAACCGCTCATGGCCACTCAGAGTAGATTCGCGTCTCACCAGGTTGTCATTCACTCACTTAGTAATGATGAGTTGGAATCCATTCATGGCTGATTCTCCAGTAGCTTTTCAGAGGCTGTAAGTCAAATGGAAGGAGATTGTTCACTTTTTTCTGATTCAGTATCTGGTGGATTTGAACTGCCTGCCTTTGGGATGACTGTGCAATTCCTCACCCACTAGTCCGCCAGAGTTCCCTTTAAGGCTTTCAATGGCTAGTTAGTTTTGTTTGTTTTTGTAAAATTTTATTTTATAAAGATTTACATACAAAGTTCATAAAGTTCATTTACATTGTGTTTTACTCTGGACCTTTCCTCTTTCCTTTACCAATCCCTCCCTCCAATGGCTGGTTTTATTTAAAGTAGACTGCTAAGTTTTTCTTTGGAAACACTCTTGGATGGACTTGAACTTCCAACTTTTCAGTTAACAACCAAGTGCATTACCCAAGAACCCTGCACAAAGCATAGCTTCCGAGTAAGCCCTTCGTCATCACTCTGTAAAGCCTTCTTTCACTCTTTCCATCTGTTCACTCTGAAAGTGGAGCTGGGGGTGGGCCTGTGGCTTCTTCCAGTTCTCCATTCCCACAGAGCAGATGATTGTTGTGATATTAGTCACAGGGACCCTAAGAACAATAGCTCTGAACCCTGCCCTATCCTCAGCCAATGGGGAAATTGCCTGTCTTTCTCCCAAGGAGCTGGTGGATTCAAACTGCCTGCCTTTGAGGTGACAGTGCTGCTCCTTATCACCAGGCTACCAGAGCTTCCTCAACACCTTTAGCTGTTGCTGTAGTTACTGATCGCCTTTCCTCAGTGTCTGGCCCTTGAGACTCTGAGGACAGAATCCACACTGATTTCATCTTCACAAACCCCTTCCTCCTCACAAAGCCCTTCCTCCAAGTTTCAATAATGTGCCCAGGGTTCCCACAAATTTGTCAAACGAACTGGGAAACAAAACAAAGATGAATGAGCCTGTTTTTCTGAATTTATCATCAACTTCCTCCTGGCTTAGCTTCATTCTCTGAGAGGGTAAGGATGCTCCACTTTGCCTTCTCATGGTTTTGTTGTTGTGTCGTGTTATTTTTAAATTTATTTTCACACAATCATTTGCTTATATTATACTTCATTCATACATATTGTGTTTTATACATTTGTATACTTTGTATTTTCTATAATTACTATTGTTCATTGTCTTTTTTACTCATGTACTTTGTGTTTTAGACATTCATTCATATTGTTGTTTGTTGTTGTCATGTGCCTTCAAGCCACCTGCAACTCATAGCGACCTTCTAGGTATAGCAGCTCTGAAGCCTGCCCTGTCCTGAGCCAATCTCACCAACTGTGACACACCTACCCCAATTACTACCAATAACCCCAGTTACTGTATCAATCCATCTCATCCGGGGTCTTCCTCTCCTGCGTTGCTCCTCCAACCTTCAGAGCACGATGTCTTTCTCCACAGATTGGTCTTTCCTGGCCATGTACCTGAAGTACGTGAAACGGACCTTCAAAATCCTAGCCTCTAAGGAGAAACTAGGTTTTACCCTCTCCAAGACAGACCTATTTGTTTTCTTGGTGGTCCACAGAATGTTCAAGACTCTTCTCCAGCACCACAACTCAAAGGCATCAATTCTTCTTCTGCCATCCTTAGTAAAAAACTCTATGAATTGTACAACCTCTATGTAAGGCAGTATGGTGCTTTTTCAAAAAGTTGGAAATAGAAATACCATTTGACCTAGCAATTCCACTACTGGGAATTTACTGTAAACAAACCAAAACCACCATCCAAGCAAATATATGCACACTCATGTTTATTGCAGCTTTATTCACAATAGCAAAGAGTTTAAAATATCCTAATGCCCATCAACAAACGAATGGATAGAGAAGCTGTGGTATATTCGCACAATGGAATACTATGCTGTGTTGAAAAACAAGGAGCTCATGAATTATTATACAGAATGGGTGGCCATGGAGGACATTATGATGAGTGAAATATCTCAGTCTCCAAAGGACAAATACTACATAATGCCACTGTTGTAAAGTGGGACTGACATTGGAGTTGGGGGAAAACTAGGAGGGGATAAATAATGTACAGTGCATTGAAACAGATGAGGGAGAGAACTGTTTAGGAGGAATATATAATTAGGTATTATTGTCATGACAAGAGTTTAGACTGAAAGCTGAATAGTGCAGTGGACTGGGGGAGGATTGTATAACAATGTAAGGATTTTTTTTCTTTTTTTTTTTTACATTTCAAAGAGAAAAGTGAACTGGGGGGAGGGAAGCGGTAAGCAGGGAGGAAAGTATGCAACAATAAATGAATGGAAACCCAAAATCTCTAAACTTTTGTTAAAATTAATAAAAAAAAGAATAAAAAATACCCTATGAAAATTCATTCATATGCTTTGTTTTATATAATGAATTACTGTTTCCCCCTCCTCCTTCTGCTCCCCTTCCCCCTATGAACAGTTAGAAACATTCTGTTCTTATTTGCTAATTGTGATAGCCGTATTGTCCTTTAATCAGTTCTTCCCAGCTTGATCCTCCCTTGTCCTGATCTTCTACCATGCTCATTGACTATCCATTCTATCTCCACTCTCCCAGTCCTCCCCACCCCCTTAGTAGCCCCCTATTTCTACAGTCACGGTCTTATGCAGTATTTGTCCTTTTGTGACTGAATTACTTCACTCAGCACAATCTTCTCCAGCCTTGCTCATGTTGCATAGAATTTTGCAGGAGAGACCAGGGCCAGTGTACCGAGATGCTTCATCTGTCTCTGGAGATCAATGCATATATGCTGTAGTCTGTCCCTCTGGGATCTCACAACCCGGGGGCTGAGCAAGAGCCAGGATGGGAAGTAAACCACAGGGGAAATGGCTAGTCATTCATTATATACCCCATGGACGAGCCAGCTGTGAGACATGAAATAAATTGGGCTTTTGGTATTAGAAATGAACCGGCTGCCCAGAGTGATACAAGCACGGTTCACTCCCAGCACCAATGTGTGACTCGAAAACATATCCAGTGATATGTCTGGTACCCCAACTCCAGTCACCAGCAGGTTCAGTGGAGCCCCATACAGGCTCAATCCCCCTCAAGTCCCACCCCTGACCTATCACTTTAATCTCACCTACTGGCAACCCTTCTCTCATTCTTTTTCTCCCATTTCCCAGCAGTTTTTAGTGTCACCTCCTGGGGCTTTGACATCTGCCTTTTTATTACACGATGCTATGATCGGAGGCAGAGATGGCACTTATGTTTCATCTGCTTGGCATTCAAATTGATGGACAGTGGCTGTCTGTGTTGAGATTTCATTTCAACTCAGAGTGGAGAGTCACCGTGATTGATTAATGATGTCTGTCAGGACATAAAATAGGAAGATTAAGGTCCATACTGAATAGCCAAAAGAGCGAACAAATACGTCTTGGGAAAAGTGCAACTAGAGTGCTCCTTGGGGGCAAGGGTGATGAAACTTTGTTTCACACACGTTGGGCATTTTCTTAAGTGGGATCAGGGGATCAGTCTTTGGAAAAAGACATCATACTTCATACTCATGTTTATTGTTGGGTTGGTTCACAATAGCAAAGAGATAGAAACAACCCAAGGGCCCATGAACAAACGAGTGGCTAGAGAAGCTGTGGTATATTCATACAATGGAATACTAACCAGCACTGGAAAACAAGGAGCTCATGAAATATACAAAATGAGTTACCCTGGAGGACATTATGCTGAGTGAAATATCTCAGTCACAAAAGGACAAATACTACATAGTCGCACTGTTACAAAACAAGACTTACATGTGGGTTGGGGGAAAACTAAGAAAAGAGGGGATAAATGATGTACACTGCATTGGAACAGATGAGGGAAAGAACTGCTTAAAAGAAATATATGATTAGGTATTATTTGCATGACAACAGTCTAGAATAAGAGCTGCCTAGCAAAGTGAACTGGGGAAGGGGGAGGAAATTGTGCAATAATGAAATAATTTTTTTTCAAAGAGAAAATCGTCCTGGGGGTGGATAAGGAGGAAAATCTGCACCAACGACTGAATGGAAATACAAGTTCTCTGTAAACGTTCATTGTTGTTGTTGTTATGTGCCGTCGAGTCATTTGGACTCATAGCGACCCTATGTACAACAGCC
>NW_006399901.1:4045461-4088253 GCF_000299155.1 Elephantulus edwardii | reverse complement strand
TTTCCTGGCAGTCCATGGTACATTCAATACTCTTCTCCAGCACCACAGCTCAAAGGCATCAATTCTCCTTCTATCCTCCCTAGTCATTGTCCAACTCTCTAATGCATAACAAGTGATTGCAAAACTTTCATTAAAATATCAATTAATATAACATCCCCCTTCAATGCTTGGAAATGTAGAGAGTTGGCTCAAGAGGGTAAGATCCTCAACGAGATGGATCAGCAAAATGATTAGAGCAGTACGCTCCAGTATATCACAGGTGATGAAGACGGTACAGGAGAGGGTTCGGGTTTGCTGTTCACAGGAGTCATATTGTTCACTATGCATCATATTGGACTCAATAGGACCTAACAATGACAACAGCACTGCTGTGGAGTTGGTTCTGAATCACAACAGCCCTCTCTGATGTATTCTGTTGATGGAGTCCATCAAACACTGGTCGCTTTGAACCTCCAGAGGTGCCGGTGGCACATAGCCTTTGAGTTAGGAGCATGATAGCTAAGGACTATGGCATCAGAGGCCCCCAGTTTCTTCTCCTAACATCCAAGGATCTATTGTGTCTTTTCCCACAGGAAAAAAAATATAGTAAAGGAAAAAGAAAAATATTTCTCTTTGTCCACAGTATGCCATTCTAGTCATCATTTTGCCTCTTTGTGATGTTGTTGTTGTTTTGTGTCAAGGCAGATTCCACCCATAGCTGACTCTCTGGCAGATTTTCAGAGGCAGTTCATTGCATGGGAAGAGATTGCCCATCCTTCTCCCATGGAGCAGCTGGGGGCCTTGAACAGCGTGCCTTTGGGATTGCAGCACAGCTTCTTCCCACTAGATGGCCCACAGCAACCTATGTGTTACAGAACAGTAGTCAGGAGACTAAAAGACAGGGTGCACTGGGCAAATCTGCCCTCAAAGACCTCCTTAAAGTGCTCAGGAACAAAGAAGGCAGTTTAAAGAGTAAGGTGCTGTTGACTCAACCGAAAAGTGTTTTCTATCCACGTGGACGTTGGACAGTAGATAAGGAAGATTGGAGAAGAATTGATGCCTTTGAAATGTGATGTTGTTTTAAAGTAAAAAAATATACCATGGGCTATCAAAGAACAAATAAGGTCTTGGTCTGTTTTACATAGGATTGCTATGAGTTGTATTCAATTTGATTACATTTAACAATTATCTTAAGATGCTCAACTCATAGCTGACCCTCCAGCAGGTTACAGGAGGAGATTGCTCATCTTTCTCTCATGGAGCAGCTGGTGGAGTATAACATCATGCCCTTGAGTTGACAACTTCTTACCACAGTCACCAGAACTCGCTAAGAACAACATAACAGTAACATGAGTCATAGTCAGTTCAAAGACAATTGCCAATTACCTTAAGGTGTCATAGCTACATAAAGAAACTCGAGCGTGGAAAGGCTATATGATTTGTTCAAAGGCTCTCCTCCAGTCAAGTGGCAAAGCCAGGTTCTAGTCCAGCTCTGTTTGACTTAAATGGATCAAGAGTCTATCACTGCTTCAGGCCCCAATGGCTACATTTTAAAAGCCCACTCTCACAAGAACCTCCTTTCTGCATTTGGCCATCATTCTTCTAATTGGAATCAAAATACAGCATCTCAGAACTCCATGATCCCAATTCAATATTCTGAGAGACTCTAGAACAAGCTGTTCAAAACAGCAGCTGCTTGTCACACATGGCTACCGAGGATTTGGAATGTGACTTGTCTGGATTGAGATGAGCTGTCAAAGAAAATGTGCACCCAAACAAAGAAGAGAGAAGAAAAGCAAAGATGTATATGAAAAGCGGGGCCAAAGATCTATTGGACCACACAAACTTTAAGCTCTACAGCTCTGAGACTTCAAAGAGTAGATGGTGCCCAGCCACCACCACTAAGCATTCTAAAGGTTAGAAGATCCTGAACAGACTAGGGGTAAATGTGGAACAAAACGTAAAAAAATATATTTTAAAAAGGCCAGGTATGTTGATCTGACAGAGACTGATAACATCTCTCCAGACCATAGTTACCTTTTTACTTTGGAATAAAACTCACCTTACAGTTCAACTTTCAGCCAAACAATAAATAGACAAAGTCTACAAGGTGACCAGTAACACCAGCAAGGAATCTATTCCTAGAAAACCCAGCCATGTAAGGTCAAAAGGGTTGTATTTGTCCAAGGATACAGCCTTGAAGGCAGGGAGGGGTCCAACAGACTTATAGGAACTGACAATCACAAAGAAGTGGGAAGAATGTGATTACATTGTGGGTATTGTAATTAAAATTATAAAACAAAATGTGTGTGAATGGAAAACCAATTTGCTTTGAAAACTTTTATTCAAATCACAGTGTTGTTCTTGTTGTTGTTAGGTGCTGTCAGCCAAGTACAACACATAGCGACCCTGTGAACAACAGATCTGAACCCTGTCCTATCCTGTGCCATCTTCACACTTCCTGACCCATCAGAGCCCATTGTCCTAATCACAGTGTCAACCCACCTGGTTGAAGGTCTGCCTCTCCTTCGCTGACCCTCCACCCTTCCCAGCATCATGTCCCTCTCAAAGGAATAGCCCTTCCTAGCAACATGCCCAAAGTATGTGAGGTGAAGCCTCATCATTCTTGCCTCCAAAGAGCACTCTGGCTACACCCTCTCCAAGACACATCTGTTCATTCTCTTGGCTGTCCATGGATGCTCAATGCTCTTCTCCAACATCACAGCTCAAAGGGGTCAATTCTTCTCCTGTCATCCCTATTCATTATCCAGATCTCACAGGTACAGCAATTGATCAGAAAGATCATGGCCTGAACCAGACACACTTTAGTCCTCAAAATGACATCATTACTCCTCAATAGTTTGGAGACGTCCCTAACTGCAGATTTTCTCTTTATTTCCTGACTGCTGGTACCAAGGGTATTAACTGAAATCACCATAAAAATTACATATCAGATTTTTAAGACTGAGAAGAAGAAGAATGTAAAATATCACATCAATAATCTTTCAGTTCTGTTCATGTTGAAATTATACTTTTGATGTATTGGTTTATATAAAATATTTTTTACATTATCCATTTCTTTCCCCCTTCTGATGTGGCTACTGTAACACATCTAAGATCATGAAGATGACACAGGATTCACTACATTCGAGTACACATACAAGGTCTTCATGAATTGGTGGGAACATGAGGCAATAACAATGACAACTGAAAATGTGAAGATTACAGATGAGACTCCTATTTTGGAAGCATAAACTATTACTATTGGAAAGTGCTGTTCTAGAGATTAGCCACCTAGTCTAATCGGATCATTTTTACAGGTAAGGGGATTCACTGCTGGCCAGAGAGGTGAGGTTGACTCGCCCAAAGGCATATTATCATTGGCAGCAGAAAAAGGACCACATACTAGTTTTCTTGTCTCCAAGTACTCTGCCCTTTCTCCCGACATGAAAGAGCAGCTGGCTGGAAGTCATTTTCCTCCTTTCAAACATGCTTTCATGCTGGGGGAAAAAATTAATTTAATCTAAACATTGAAAAGCCATTTCCGCCCCCCCACCCCAAGGCCTGACTGAAGAAAACAGGGTGGTCCCCAGTGGTGCTCGTGATGCCTTGGCTGCCTTGAACTGGAGGCTCTTAGGAAGCCCAGGGGCTGACAACGTACCCGTTCCATATGGAAGGCCACTCCCAGTTGTTCATCTTGCTAGGAACCAGGACATTTTCCTGCAGGTCTGATCCCAATGACAGCAGATTATACAAATCTCATAACTCTTGGATGGAGGTGGAACTCCCACGTTTCCCAAAAGCCTCTGCAATTAGCTTATTCTCCCACTGGCACTGTGAACGTTGTACCACAGAGATTGTGATGTCTCCGGTTCCCAACACATCTACCTTCTGGTTCTTGAGAGAAGCTCTCTGCACTTGTCCTACACCATGAGGAGTACAGACGATTCCCACATAGAAGAGGGCTACAGGGAGTCCTGGTAGCCTCGCGGTAAGAAGCTGCTCTGCAATCTTGAAGGCAGGTGGTTCGAACCACCAAAAGCTCTGCACAAGAAGGATGGGCAATCTCCTGCTGTATGATTAAACTGCCTCTCAAAGCCTGCTGGAGGGTCAGCTGTGGGTCAATTCCAACAGTACACAACAACAATAACAACAACACTGAAACAGTGAGATTAGATTTGGCCTCTTGTTGTTAGGTGTCTTTGAGTTGACTGCGACTCACGGCAACCCACGGACAGCAGGTCTGAACCTTGCCCTCTTTTTCCCCCAGCACTATGATCTCTGATCTGCTTGAGCCCATTGGGACAGTCACTGTGTCAATCCATCTTATTGAGGGTCTTCCTCTCTCTGACCCTCCACTTTCCCAGCTTGATGTCTTTTTCCAAGGACTGGCCCCCTCATGTCAACATGCTCAGAGTAAATGAAGTAAACTTTCACCATTCTCGCCTCCAAGGAATATCATGGAGGCGCTTTCTCCAAGACAAATTTCTTTCTTCTTTTTTGGAGTCCATAGGACATTCTGTTCTTTTCTCCAAGGCATCAATTCTTATTCTGTCAGCCTTGTTCATTGTCTAACTTTCACATCCATGAGAAGTAACTGTGAAGACCATGGCTTTTTGACAATCTTCTAGAGGTGAAGTGCTGACATTCCTAGCTGACTGCCACCCATTCACTTTAAAGAAAGAATCCTTCCTGCTTCCCTCTTCCACCAAAATGAAAGCTCACACTCTTAGCCATTTCTAGCAGACAGCTCTGCCAAATGCCTCCAGGTTGGCTGTCCCATCAGCCCCTACATAGACCAACTGACACAAGGTGCTCCAGGCAATTCCATAATTACTCTCAGCATCTCTTTGCCTGCAGCTGCTCTGTCTGCTGGTTGACAGTGCTGAGAAAGTGATGAGGGGCACAGCCCTAGATCCATGACTGAGGGGTGATATATGATATATGATACTCCAGCCTTCTTGTTCCCTGTTGTTGTTATGGGCCATCGAGTTACCTGCGACCCATAGTGACCCTATGTACAGCAGCTCTAATGCCTGCCTTGTACTGAGTCAGACTCTCTGACTCCGACACACCTACCCCCATTGCCGTAGTTACTGTATCAATCCATCTCATCCGGAGTCGTCTTCTCCTGCGCTGTCCCTCCACCCTTCCAAGCATAATGTCCTTCTCCAAGGACCTTTCCCTCCTGGCCACATGCCCAAAGTATGCGAGACAGAGCTTCAAAATCCTAGCCTTCAAGGAGGAACTTGGTTTCACCCGCTCCAAGACAGATCTGTTTTTCTTGTCCCATGTTGTTGTTGTTGTTGTTATGTGCCGTCGAGTCACCTGCGATTGCTATGAGTTGCTATGAGTCTTGTCCCATAGAGGTGATAATTTCCGGGTCCATCATTTTCCCTAGGACCTTCCCATGGGATTAGGCTCTAGCTGCCCTCTGTTGGAGCTGACTTTAGTGCACTCCCTTTACTGGCTGGTTTTCCTTTCCTGCCTCACTTCCCCTCTTGCTTTCCTCAGTTTCTTGGGAAGAAATTGCTTGAAGTGGAATCCTCATCTCAGAATAACCTTCTCTAAGGACCTGGTCTCAGAGGCTTTCCAAACCACCACTTCCGACTTTCCCCCCTGACTTACCTCAGGGGCTGGTGGATTCACTTAGTCTCCATTGTGTAGCAATCACGTGGTGTAGTGTAGATTGATGCAAGGTGTGATAGGAGCCAATGAGTCCTATCCTTCCCTTCCAGTCCTGGGGTTGGATTACAAGAGGGTCCTGTCAACTGAATTCTGTCCAATGAGCCAGGCACAAGGCTCCCTCCAACAGAGGTGTAGTCCATGTTGACATGTGCTGTTAATCCAAAGGCTGTGTGTCTCTGATGATGTGAATTCTCCAGTAGCTCGATTGGAGAAAGATGAGACATCTCTTCTCATTAGATTTACAGCTTCAGAAACTTGGTGGAGGATGAGTTAGATCCAACTCAGTGGTGATGAGTTTGAGTTTTGACCTCTTTCTCTCTCTCTCTCCCTCCCACTCTTGTCTCTTGTTTTTCTTTCCCTTCTCTGTGTGAATAAGGAAATTCACGTCTGCAAGAAAGATCTGTTGACCACAAGGAAAGCTAGGCTTCAGAAGAAGTCAAGAAAGCGAAGAGCAGTGTCTGGGGGCAGTATCTTACAAAGCATGACATGAAGCTGAGGGACGTCACCAACCTGGGGGTGGGATGTTGAGTGGAGAAAGTCTGGAGGTTCAGATAGTTGTTGGTTCCTTTTATGTGTATATCTAAGCTATGTGAACCATCCCTAAACCATAGGGGTGTTTCCCCTGGGGCTCACATTCTGCCCTTTACAAACACTGGCCCAGTCTTCTGCTGCCCACGAGCCTCTGGGGTGACCCTCTTAAAAGTTAGTCCAACATTTCAAGTCCACAGCCTTCACTTCCTTCTCTCTGTCCTGAGCCCTGCCTTTCAATCTATAATAGTCCTTTATACCATGATCATTGATATTCCTTTATACCATGATCATATTTAATGGTACAGGGAGCTCTGGTAAGGAGCTATGCTGCAATCCTGAGGGCACATGGTTCGAATGCACCAGCTGCTCTGTGGAAGAAAGATGGGCAATCTCCTCCTGTGCAATTTACTGCCTCCAAAAACCCACTGGAGTGTCAGCTATGGGTCAATTCCAACTCTATGATACACAAAAACATCAGAAAGAAAGCATTCAAAAGTATACCTTCAGAAAACAAGAGAAGACATGTATCTAGGAATACAAGAGCCAGGCGTCCTTTTCCCGAAAGGAGAGGAAATGTTTTTATTTCCCCTGTAAGAGTACCCTCCACCATAGGAGGAGTTAAACAATTATGTATTTATTTATTAAGAGAATACTTTATTAGTTTCTGAAATCAAAATCATGTAATAGATGGTAATACAGTCTATTACCTCTGGGCAAATGAGGGGGGGAAATTAACATTTATAGACGAATATGGCTGTTAATTTCTGTAGAATGCCAACTCAACATGGGACAACTGGGATACTTTTTCTGAAGGTGACAGCACAGCTAGTTTCCAAAAATTCAAATCATGTGTGTGTGTGTGTGTGTGTGTGTGTGTGTGTATCCATCCATATTGGAGACTGCAGTTCTTGATCTGCCACAAATGCTTCAAGTCCTAAGTTCTCTAGTACATGATGACCCAGTTTGGCTACCACTCCCTGACTACATCCTGTACCCGGCCGAGGACCTGGACACCCACGAGAAGTCAGAGACAATATGGACTTCCGAATGGGAAGAAATCTCAACTGCCAACCACAGTGAACTTTGTGTAGCCCCCGTGCTCAATCTCTGTATATAAAATCCCAATCTTTGTTTCCCATCAGGGTCAGAACAGCTTGGGCAGTAGCTCATGTTCTTGACCTGTGCACATGTAATAAAGAAACTTTCTTGACCCCTAAATTTTGAATGGGTGTTTAAAATCTTGCATTTTCTATGGAAATCCAAAATCTTTGTAAATGTTCATTGAAATTAATGGGAAAAAAATCTTGCATTTTTTGCCGTAGCACCCATAGCGCTTTAAGTATTGCAACTTGAGGCTTGTTCTTCAGTTCCTTAGCTTGAGAAAGCTGAATGAGTTCATCCCTTTTGATTTTTTTACTCTAACTCTTTGCACATTGCATTATAATACTTTGCTTTCTTTTCACGAGCTTCCCTTTGAAGTCTTCTGTTGAACTCATTCATTGTCTGATTTCTTTATTTTGTTATTTCAGAGTTCTAGTGTACTATTCAGAGTGTCTTCTGACACTGCCCTTGGTCTTTCTTCCTCCTCTGTCTTTGTAATGACCTTTTGATTTCTCCATGGATGATATTCTTGATATCCTCCCAGAGCTCATCAGGTCTTTGTTCACTAGTGTTCAAGGACTCAACCCTGTTTTTGAGATGGTTTCTATTTTCAAGTGGGATATACTCAGTGACATATTTTGGTTCTTGTGGATTTGTTTTGATTTCCTTTAGCTTTAATTTGACCTTGCACATGAGTAGCTGATAGTTCTATAGCCAGCACCTGCTTTTCACAGCTGATATTGAGCTCCTGATTCCTTTGTAGTTCATCAGGTGAGGTCCCTGTGTATAGTTGCGGCTAGTGGGTTTTGTTTGTTTGTTTTTAGAAAAGGTATTTGCAATGAGTAAGTCATTGATTGTACAACATTTTGTCATTCAATTTCCAGCCTCATTTCTGTCACCAGGTCCATATTTTCCAACTACACTGATCCTTCTTCCTTGTTTCCAACTTTTGCATTTCGTTGACCCTTATTAATGAATCTTGGTTGCATATTCGATTGATTTCTCATTGCACAAGTTGGTATAAATATTTTCTATCCTCTTCTTTGGCTCTACTTACTGGTGCTTCTATTTGAATAATAATGATATTAACAGGTCTTCTTGTATGTGTATGGATAGTATCCCGTTACTCACAACATTATATTTCAAGATGGATCTAAGAATGCGATAGGCTTGGGTTTGTTCTTTTTTCACTATAAATGAACCCATTTTTCCTCATGAAAATTCCCATCATAGTAGATTACAGTCTGATTCAAAATGGCCCATGCCAATCCATCTCAGTTGGCTAATGCCTACTATATCAATATGCGTTGGAGACGGTCCAGATAGAGTGCTCTTTGGAGGCAAGAATGATCAGGCTTTGCCTCACATACTTTGGGCATGTTGCTAGGAGGTGCTATTCTTTGGAGGACATGATGCTGGAAAGAGTGGAGGGTCGGCGAAGGAGAGGAAAACCTTCAAGTAGGTGGATTGACACGGTGACTGCTGCAATGGGCTCTTGTGTGTCAGGAAGTGTGAGGATGGCACAAGATAGAGCAGGGGTCAGGTCTTTTGTTCATAAGGTTGCTGTGAGTCACACTTGACTTTATGGCACCTAACAACATTTCTTTTTTAACAGTGTTCAATTTTCCTACATTTATACTTTGTACATTCCACGTTCCAATTGTTAGTGGCTGTTTGTAACAATTCTTCATTTTGTCATTTCCCAGATGAAGGCTCAGCCTCCAGTGCTTTATCTGAGAGTTTAAGTGTGCTCTGATGTTCATATGGTTTTCGAAGGCCTCTAATTTCAGAAGTGTTGGACAATCAATTCTTTTTTTTGGTCTATTTTAATTTGGAAATTCAGCACAGTGTCTGATAGACAAGCATTTTTTGCATGTTGTTGTTATTGTTATGTGCTGTCGAGTCTCTTGTGACTAATAGTGATCCTATGTACACACTGAACTCTGCTCTATTCTGTGCCAATCTATTGTCTCTGACACACCTACCCCCCTTACTCCAGTCACTGAACTAATCCATCTCAACAATGGTGTCCCTCTCTCCGTTCCTTTGCTTATCCAAGCATTATGTCCCTCTCCAAGGACTGGTGTCTCTCTGCAAACATGCCCAAACTATGGCAGATGAAGCCTCAGAATCCTTGGATCCAAGGAGCAGCCTTCAGGATGAACCTGTTTGCTCTCCTAGCAGCCCATAGGATATTCAATGCTCAGAATACCTCATTTATTCCTCACAATATTCTCACAAGGTGGTTGCCAGGTTGCCCATTTTACATATGGGGGGAGATCGAAGACCATAAAGCTCAAATCACATTATAAAGTCACATAGCTAGGATTCAAACCCAGGCAGTCTGGCTTCAGAACCTGCCTTGTCAATCTGTACTTTGCCTGAGCACCTACCTGTGTCCTCAAGGAGCCTAGAAATCATAGCAAGCTTTGGTTTGAACCTTCAAAGGTTAGTTATGTCTCAGTAGGACAATTCTCTATGACAGAATCCCAGTGCTCACACTGCACCTTCTGGCTCATGTGACCTCACCCACTTCATCACAGTTGATTGGCCAGAGATGAACAGATGATTTAAGGACAGCCAATCCTGAGGCAGTTGGTAAACAATTGGCCTAGGGTCAAAAGGGGATGCGGTAAGCATATCTCCCAGGGTATATAAGGCACAGAACTGGTGTATGTAAAGTGAACTGAACATTTTTGAAATTGTTATATTTTTATATTAATCTAGTCAGGAAAATTATAGCTTTCTGTTCCAGCACTGGTCTAATATGACTTTAAGAAGGATAAGATTAAAATTTGCAAGGAGCAACAATATCAGTCTAGAGATTTAGGATTGTCTAATCCAGTCCATGGTCTTTACAATTACTTGCTATACATCAGGGCAATGGCTAAGGATGAAAGAAGAATTGATGCCTTTGAGTTGTGGTGCTGGAGAAGAGTCTTAAATATATCATGAACTACCAAGAAAACAAGTAAGTCTGTCTTGGAGAGGGTAGAACCAAGTCTCTCCTTGGAGACTAGGATTTTGAAACTCTGTCTCACATACTTTGGGCACGTGGCCAGGAGGGACCAGTCCTTGGAGAAGGACATCATGCTCAGAGGGGTGGAGGGACGGTGCAGGAGAGTAAGACCCAGGATGAGATGGATTGATACAATAACTGGGGCATTGGGGGATGGATTGATACAATAACTGGGGCATTGGGGGTAGGTTGTTGGAGTCAGTGAGACAGGCTCAGGACAGGGAAGGGTTCAGAGCTGCTGTACATAAATGTTGCTATGAGTTACAGGTGACTCGGGAGCACATAACAGCAACAACAATAACAAAGGTAAAGTTTGGTCCAGAAGTGTGTGTTAAATATGTGACAGAAAGCAGGCTGACTAACTCTCATCCATGTCAGGACCATGTTGCTGTCTCAGAATCTGAAAGAGGAAAGGGAGAGGGAAGGTAGGTAGCTGAGAGACTGAGGGTTAAGGAAGAGCTGTTTGACATCGACATCCTATCTTCCCACAACCATGTGCAGTTTGCAGTTGTAAAGGAGATGAAAGAAAGAGGAGGGGGAAATTGGTTAGTGGTGAGATTGCAAAAAATTCCATGCAGTCAGTTGAATGGGAACTCACTCAGAGTTCACCTTCTCAGGGTTTTTGGAGGCTATAAATAACAAGGGAGGAGATTGTCCATCTCTCTCCAGCAGAGAAGCTTGTGATGAGATAGAAGATAATGAGGGGGGTGTGCAGAGAATGAATATGCCCCAGACAGGGATAAACAGGGAACAATTACGGAGCTGGAGAGTCAAAGACTAACGGGAATATAGGCACTGAATTTGCTGTATCTGTGATACTTCCCTCCACCCCACCAATGCCCTTACAATGAATTTTATTTTCCTTCCCGAGATATGTTGAATGAGTCTCTGGGGATCATGTCAGAAAGCCTAACTGGGTAAGAAACAACAATTTTAAAGATTCTCGGGTCTCAGGCTGCTGCTACTGCTGCAGCAGCATTTAAACTTAAAATGAGAGCAATGGGGCCACTGAGGGTTTTGAACAAGGAAACATAAGGTGATTAGAGCTTTGACATGGTAGACTTAAATGGAAAGATGCACCTGGTCTAGTCCATGGTCTTCACAATTACTTGCAATGCATCAGAGAGCTGGATAGTGACTAAGGATGACAGAAGAAGGATCAAAACCTTTGAGTTGCTGGAGAAGAGTCTTGAACATATCATGGACTGCCAAGAAAACAAATAGGTCAGTCTTGGGGAGGGTGAAACCACTTTTCTCTTTGGACACTAGGATTTTGAAACTCCATCTCACATATTTTGGGCAAATGGACAGAGGGAATGATCCTTGGAGAAGGGCATCATGCTCAGAAGAGTGGAGGAACACCACAAGAGAGGAAGACCTAGGATGAGATGGATTGATACAGTAACTAGGGCAATGGGGGTGGGTGTGTCAGAGTCAGTGAGACTGACTCAGGACAGGGCAGACTTCAGAGCTGCTGTACACAGGGTCACTATGCATCACAGGCTCATACCAATAACAAACAACAAGAGATTTACGTGGAAAGATCCAGTCTGTACATAATTTAAATCCTAATGCTAGTATTTATTATGTCTGCCTAATTATCACAATCAATCTAACAATTATTATTGAATGGGAGAAAATTGCCAATTCTGGTGCCTGGATCAGCATGGGGTAAGGCGATGAATTGAGACAGAACGGATTTCTGTGGGCAATGAAAACGTAAATTCCCACACATCAATCAAATCATTACTTCTATAAACCACAAGGCACCTGATCCTAAACATAATTAGGAAATAAACAAAGTTAATCAGCTGGGGAGAGCATTTAGTAATCATATATGTGTCCAGAGAAAAGAAATATTGGGCAAATGATTCATCAAAACATCCCAAGCCCTAAATTCCTAATCATGCAACAGCCTCAGCTTTGAGAAAACAATAGCACAATTTTTTATTAAAGCATTTAAAAAATCCTGCTCTAGGATCCAGGAGGCACTAGAGAACAAAGAAATATATTACCATGTACAATAAATAATCGTGCTGATTTCGAAGGGGGAGAACCAGAGACTGGAAATGTAGCTAACGTGACGTGGTGGACAGAGTCTAATTCATTCTGAGCTTTGTTACCAGAGTTTAGCTCTCTTTGGGTGAAGGGAGAGGGGGCAGAAAGGAAATAGATTGCAACACAATATAAAAATTGTGAGAAGATATAAACCAAATGCAGTTCATTTCTCTCTCCACTGAATAACCTTCGCTCCTTATCAAAACTGCTGCCTGGTACAATTTTAGTCCCCAATGAGCAGTCTTCTCTCGGCCTGCTTCAGCAGCTGATAGGTTCCTGGGACATTTTCTGTCCTTGATGGCTCTGTGAGTCTCCACTCAGTCATCACACCGATCTAATGATGGTGCAAACCCATCTAGACGCTTCCACAGGGATGTTTGCTCTCTCCTCTTGCAAGTAGCAAACACACAGAATGAAGCAGCTCGGGAGGTGGCTGGGAGAGGAATCTGTACTGTGAGAATTGTCCTTGGAGGAAGGTGGACTGGGTCAAAACCAAACTGCACAACAGAACATAACAGCTGACACTTGGAGCACATTGCCTAGAAACTGTTCTAAGCACTTTATGTATTTGAATATGTTTTTTTAGGGAGCTGTCGTGGCTTAGTGGTAAGGATTTGTGCTGCCAACCTACGGACTCTCAGTCTGAATCTACCGGCTGCTCTGTGAAAGAAAGACAATCTCCTTCTGTGCAGTTTGCTGCATCTGAAAACCCACTGGAGGGTCAATTATGGCTTGGGTCCAATTCAATGGTGTGTTACAACAGTAATATAGTTTAACTCTCACAGTCAGTGCTGGGTTACTCAATAAGCCAGGCAACAAGTGAGTGCATGATTTTACTTGTATGTATTCTGTCTATCCTTAGTAAACATTTTCACATTCCCCCCACCATGTCAAAGGTTCCACTGGTGTCCCTTTGTCTTGCAACCCCACCACAGCTTCTTGTGTAACCAAAGCCTCCTTTTAACAGTTTAGTCCTTGTCAGAGTCAGAATACCCAGTACACATGGGATTATTTGTTCTTATTTACTAATTTTTAGTGTTGACTGCAAGGAGCTCTGGTGGCCTTGAGGGTAAGGGATTGTGCTGCCAACTTAAAGGCAGGTGGTTTGAACCCACCAGCTGCTGCACAGGAGAAAAGCGGGCAGTCTCTTTCTGTGCAATTTATAGTCTCTGAAAATCCATTGGAAGGCCAGCTATGAGTCAGTTCTGACTTGATGGCATGAATTCGTTTGTTTTGAGTGTTCACTGCAGATTACTATTAGTAACCAAGTGCTTATCTTATTTATTGGTTACTCCAATTGGATGAAGCTTCACCAGGCTTGCCTCTAAGGAGCACTCTGGCTGCACTTTGTGTAAGACTTACCAGTTTGTTCTTTTGGCAGTCCATAGGATGCTCAGTCCTCTTCTTCAAGACCACAACTCAAAGGTGTCAGTCAGTTCATCTCCTGTTACCCTTCCTTATTCATTGGCTTTTAGATGCATAACAAGTGACTGAACAGAGCATTGCCTGAATCAGGTGCACCTTAGTCTTTAACATGGCATCATTTCATGATGTCCTTCTCCAAGGATAGGTCCTTCCTGGCCATGTGCCCAGAGTATGCCAGGCAGAGCTTCAAAATCCTAGCTTCCAAGGAGAAATTTTGTTTCACCCTCTCCAAGACAGACATATTATTTGTTTTCTTGGGGGTCTATGGTATGTTCGAGACTCTTCTCTAACACCACACCTCAAAGGTACCAAAACTACTTCTGTCATCCTTAGTCATTATCCAGCTGTCTGATGCATGGCAAGTAATTGCAAAGACCATGGACTAGATCAGGCGCACCTTAGTCTCTAGACTGACATCATTGCTTCTCAGTACTATGCAAAGGTCCCTGATAGCAGATTTACTTAATGCAATTCGTCTTTTAATTTCTTGACTGCTGGTTCTAAGGCTGTTGATTGTGGAGCCGAGCAAGCTGTAACTGTTAATATTAGCCAACTTCATTCACTTGGTGAATTCACTGAGAGCCTCCACTGTGCCAGGCACTGTCTTCAGGGTTGGGCACACATTAAAGATGATTCAGATACTGCTTCTGCATCACATGACGCTTCTTCCTCTGAGAACACAGATCATTAAACAAATGAGTACATAGCTAAGGTCAGTATGATGCTAGGACCCTGAAGCTTAACCTGACCATCAAATGACTTCCTGGAGGAAGAAGTTCCATGCTGAGCCTGAAACATGGAGAGATGGACTAGCCAGGTAAAAGGTGAAGAGAATAGGGAACAAGCTGATGCTGTTGTTGTTGTTATGTGTCACCAAGTCAACTAGGACTCATAGTGACTCAATAAACAATGGCTCTGAACCGTGCCCTAGCCTGAGCCACCCTCATCATCTCTGAGAACACCTGACTCCATTGCCACAGTCAGTGTGTCAATCCATCTCGCCCAAGATGGTCTTCTCCTGCACTGACCCTCTACCCTTCAAAGCACAGTGTCCTCTTCCAAATACTGGCTTGTCCTGACAACATGCAGAAAGTATGTGACATGAAGTTTCAAAATCCTTGCCTACAAGAGGCATCCTGGACGGACCCGAATACTCTTCTCCAACACCACAACTCAAAGGCATTGGCTAGTCTTCTGTCATCCTTATTCATTGTCCAGCTGTCAGATGCATAGCTAGCAACTGAGAAGACCATATCCTGAATCAGATGCACCTTAGTCTCTAACTGACATTGTTGCTTGTTAGCACTCTGGAGAGGTCTTTGATGGCAGATTTTTCCCAGTGCAACTCATCTTTGGAATTTCTGACTGCATAGGCCAGGGAAAAAACATGTGTAAAGGCTATGTGTTAGAAAAGAACTTTGAATTTCAAGACCTGAAAAAGTCATTGCCCAAGGGCCCCATAGGTTGAGATGAGAGGTTAAAAGAGAAGATGGAGAAAAGGCTGTGGACCAGGTCAAGTGGCCTTCATGAACTGAAGAACCTGCTGACATTTTCTTACAAATGCAATTGAGAGCCACTGATGGCTTTGAGCAGGACAGGGTAATCGTATGGTTTAATTTTTAAAAATTACCTGAAAAGCAATGATGTCAATCTTGAGACTAAGGTACACCTAATTAAGGCCATGGTTTTTCAATTAATTACTTGTTATGCACCAGAGAGCTGGACAACGGCTCAAGATGACAGAAGAATTGATGTCTTTTAGTTGTGGTGCTGGAGAAGAGTCTTGAACATACCATGGATCACCAAGAAAACAAATAAGTCTATCTTAGAGAAGGTGAAATCAGGTTTCTCCATGGAGGCTGATTTTGAAGCTCTGTCTCACATACTTTGAGCAAGTGGTCAAAAAGGATCGGTCCTTGGAGAAGGACATCATGCTTGGAAGGGTGAAGGGGTGGCACAAGGGAGGAAGACCCTAGATGAGATACATTGATACAGTATCTGGGGCAATGGGGGTTAGGTGTGTCAGAATCAGTGAGACTGGCTTAGTACAGGGAAGGGTTCAGAGCTGCTGTACATAGGGTCACTATGAGTTGCAGGTGACTCGATGGCACATAACAACAATAATAACAATTGTGACTACAAATATCCCATGCACTGCCAAAAGAACAAAGTGATAAGTCTTAGAGGAAGTGCAACCAGGGTGCCTAGAGGGAAGGATGGTGAAGCTTCATATCACGTACTTTGAGCATGTTGTCAAGAGAGTCCAATCCTTGGGAAAAGACTTCATGCTGGGAAAAAGAGAGTGAGAGGAAGAGAGGAAGAATCTCAATGAGTGACAGTGACAATGGACTTGAGCTTGGCAGCAGTCCTGAGGGTGGAGCAGTATAGGGCAAGGTTCTGATAAATTGTGCACAGGGTTTCTGTGAGCTGGAGTGGACTCCTTAGACCCTAACAACAACACCACTACAAGGAGTTTTTTAGGGCTATGGAACTATGGTATCCTGATAGTGATGGAGGGACCATTGCTGCAACGTTAATCCCAGCTCATGTGTGTTAGAGTCGAACTACTCTATAGGATTTTCAGAAGATGATTTTTTTTTTAAATGGGGCACTATGCCTTCTTCCCAGAGCACCTCTCATCTTTCAATTAGCAGCCAAGTCTGCTAGTATTTGCATCGTTAAAGGACTTCTACATAAGGTACAACTCTTATATTCAAAGTATATCTGCTCATCCTCCCCAAAGTCTCTGTCAGCTGATGAAAAAGAAAGACAATTATTCTTTTGAGTAAACTAACTTTTTATCAATGACAAGTCCTAGCGGCATAGTGGGTTATATACTGAGCTACTAGCCAAAGAGTTGGCAGTTCAGGTCCACCAGCCACTGTGCAGGAGAAAGAGAACAGAGTTTTCTTCTTTCAATTTGCCACTCCGAAACAGTGATGTCAGACTGTCACGAATTGGGATCAACTTGACAGAAGTGGATTTAGTTTTGTGTTAAGATAATAACAGCCACTGCATACTGAGCTCTGATGGGATAGTGGGTAAGGAATTGCATTGTCCATCAAAGGCAGGATGTTTGGATTGAACAAATTTCCGGAAAAAGATGGGTGATCTTTACCTGTGCAGCTTCGTCTCTGAAAACCCCCTGGTAGGTCAGCTCGGAGTTGGTTTCACCTAGGTAGTGCATAACAACGACATATGTTGTTATTGTTAGGTGCCGTCAAGTTGAATAGAACTCATAGTGATCGTATGAACAACAGATCTGCACCCTGTCCTTTCCTGCTCCATCCTCATCGTCTCTGACACACTTGAGCCCATTGCTGCAATCACTGTGTCAGTCCATCTGGTTGAGGGTCTTTCTCTCTTTTGAGGAGCCTCCACCTTTCCCAGCATGAATGCCCCTCTCCAAGGAATAGCCTTTCCTAACAACGTGCCTCGAGTATGTGAGAGGAAGCTTCACTTTCCTTGCCTCCAAAGAATAACCTGGTTGTATCCTCTCCAAGACATACGTGTTTGTTCTTTTGGCAGCTCATGGGATATTCAGCACTCTTCTCTAGCACCAGAGCTCAAAGGCTGTATTCAGTATTCAGTATTCAGTACTGTATATAAGAATACTGTATTCAGTATTCTTTTCCAACAACATACATTGAGCTCTTATTACAATGATAGTAATGTACTAAGGACTTGCAATGGATTATCTCATTTCTTCTTCACAACAGTGTTATGTGGTAAAAGTTAAAATATCTCATGATAGTTGGTGCAAAGAGTTAAGGCACTCGGCTGCTCTTTGAAAGGTTAGAACTTTGTGTCTACCCAGAAGCATCTTGGCAGAAAGATTGGTGATCTACTTCCTAAAGACGAGTTGTTGGAAATGCTATGAAGCACAGTTCTACTCTTGACCTGCACGGGGTCCCTGGGAGTTTGAGTCAAACTGATGGCAAACTGAAACAATTGGAGACTGCTCTTTGGTTATGGCACCATCATTGTCCCTAGCAGCATCAGAAGGTTGACTTGCCCAACTACATAGAGTTGGTATTCCAAGTTAAGACTCTGAAACAAAGCCAAAACTTGTAATTCATCCTTCCCCTTAATTAACAGTATTGGAGAGACTTTGATTCTAATGGAGTGAACGCTTTGTATAGCTTGCCAAATTGTTCTCACTCTATCTCTTTTCTATCTCTTTTATATGGAAATTCTGAGACCACTACTAGCTGCCTAATTGTTGTTGCTAGCTGCTGTTGCCTTTTTAAAAAATGGTGGACAGTGTTTGGTGGAGCTCCCTGATTAAAACAGGTTTGGAAGTAGGCGTGGCTTCCACTTCCGAAATAGCTTGCCTCCTGAAATTCTATGAACTTGGAGAAATGATGAAAGTTATACAAGTGTTTAGGTCTTTCATTCAGAAGGTCACTATGAGTCACCTACGACTGTACAGCACTTAACAACAAAACAGCTGCTGCTGAGTCTAGTATGATGCATAGTGACCTTCTGAACAACGATCTGAACTCTGTCCTCCCTGTGCCACGCTCACATTTCCTGGTAATTAGTGCCCATTGCAGCAGTCGCTGTGTCAGTCCACCTGGGTGAGGGTCTTCCTTGCTTTCACCAACCCTCCGTCTTTCCAAGCATGATGCGCCTCTTCATGGATAGGCTTGTCCAGCAACATGCCCAAAGTTTGTGAGATGAAGTTCACATCTTTGCCTCCAAGGGACAGTCTCCAAGACATACTTGTTTATTCTTTCGGCAGTCCATGGGACATTCAGCACTCCTTTCCAACACCCCTTTACGGATGCTTTGCATCTGAGCTGTTTAATCGCTGTTGCTATGTGCCATCGAGTGGCCTGTGACTCCTAATAAGCTATTTAGTAAAGCAACGATGTCAGTCTAGAGATCAATGTGCCCTTAATCCAGACCATGGTCTTCACAATTACTTGCTATGCACCAGAGAGCTGGACAGTGACCGAGGATGACAGAAGGAAAATTGATGCCTTTGAGCTGTGGTGCCAGAGAAGAATTTTGAACATACCATGGACTGCCAGGAAAACAAATAGGTCTGTCTTGGAGAGGGTGAAATAAAGTTTCTCCTTGGAGGCTAGAAATTTGAAGCTCCATCTCACATACTTTGAACATGTGGCCAGGAGAAACCAATCCTTGGAGAAAGACATCTTGCTCAGAAGGGTGGAGGGACAGCACAGGAGAGGAGAGGATGAGATGGATTGATACAGTAACTGGGACAATGAAGGTAGGTGTGTTGGAGTCAGTGAGACCTGCTTAGGAAAGGGTAGGCTTCAGAGCTACTGTACGTAGGGTGGCTGAGTCACAGGTGACTCGATGGCACATAACAACAACAACATGCATCATTGAGTCATTTGCAACTTCTAATTATCTATTTAATAAATTCTAAACTCAGGTCATATTTCCAAAGCAGTAGCCACCTGATCTGAGCCACCAGTTCTATTGAGAAAACGTCCAACTCTGGTTTCCTTTGTGAGCACTAAACACAGAGCCTCTGAGAGATAGGAACTGGGGTAGAAAAATCGCATTGAAGTCCAGGCAGCACACTGGGTCGTTCTGCTTGAGAGGACCCTTGGCCACAGGGAGAGTCTGACTATGCTCTTTGCAAGGAACAAAAAAAAAAAAAATCTATGCTCCTGGGGAGCTCTGGTGGCCTAGTGGCAAGAAGCTGCAACTACAATCCCAGAGGTGCACGGTTCGAATCCGCCAGATGCTCTGCCGGGGAAGGAGGGGCAATCTCCTCCTGTACCAGTCAGATCTGATTTGACGGTACACGCACACAAAAATAATAAAATTAAAAAAAAAAATCTAAAAAAAAAAATCTATGCTCCTATCCCAAAGAAAGGCGAACCAACCGAATGTGGAAACTACAGAACAATTTCACTGATTTCATATGCAAGTAAGATTTTACTGAAGATTATCCAAAAACGACTGGAACAGCACATCAACAGAGAACTACCAGAAGTCCAGGCTGGTTTCAGAAGGGGTCGTGGTACTAGAGATATTGTAGCTGATGTTAGATGGATCTTGGCTGACAGCAGGGAATACCAGAGGAATGTCTATCTGTGTTTCATTGACTATGCAAAGGCATTTGACTGCATAGATCATAACAAACTGTGGCTGACTCTGAGAAGAATGGGAATCCCAGAACACTTGATCGTTCTAATGTGAAACTTATACTTGGACCAGGAGGCAGTCGTCAGAACAGAGCAAGGGAACACGGCATGGTTCAAAATTGGGAAGGGCATACGCCAAGGATGCATCCTATCTCCATACCTTTTCAACCTATATGCAGTACAGATTATCCGGGAGGCTGGGCTCTATGAGGAGAAATGTGGGGTCAAGACTGGTGGACGATTTATCAACAATCTGCGTTATGCGGATGACACAACCCTGCTTGCTGAAACTGAGGAGGACCTGAAGCGCCTGCTGCAGAGTGTCAAGGACTGCAGCCTACAATATGGATTGAGGCTCAATGTCAAGAAGACAAAGATTCTCACCACTGGACCAATTGGCAGCATCAGGACGGATGGTGAAGAGATTGAGATTGTACGCAGCTTTAGTTTGCTTGGCTCCATAGTCAACAGTCTTGGCACCAGCAGCCAGGAAATTAAAAGGCGCATTGCCATGGGAAAGTCTGCTGTTAGGGACCTCTCCAAAGTGCTGAAGAGCAATGGTATCTCTCTGGAGACTAAGGTGCGTCTGATACAGGCCATGGTTTTTGCAATCACTTGTTATGCATCAGAAAGTTGGACAATGACCAAGGAGGATAGAAGGAGAATTGATGCCTTTGAGCTGTGGTGCTGGAGAAGAGTATTGAGAATACCATGGACTGCTAGGAAAACAAACAGATTTGTCCTGGAAAGGGTTAAACCGGGTGGCTCCTTGGAGGCAAGGATTCTGAGGCTCCGTCTAACATACTTTGGACATGTTGTGAGGAGAGACCGGTCCTTAGAGAGGGACATCATGCTTGGGAGGGTGGAGGGACAGCGCAGGAGAGGAAGGCCCTCTATGAGGTGGATTGATTAAGTGACTGGAATAATTGGGATGGGAGTGTCAGAGACAGTGCGATTGGCACAGGACAGAGCGGAGTTTAGGGTTGTTGTACATAGGGTCGCTATGAGTCGCAGGCGACTCGACGGCACATAACAACAACAACAACAACAACACATGGTCATGTCTGGCCTGTGGCAGGAAACTTGTGCCAACAGGAGGCCAGACCTGTGGAACACCTGGTGCTGGCTGCTGGCCCATGAACAAGGAGCTGATGCTCACTCTCAGTTCTTCGGTGATGGTCACAGGATTTCATGGGTGTGGGATTAGGTGCAGGTTGGGAGTTCATGGAGGGATGACAAGCTGTCTGAAAGTGTTTGCAAAACAAACACACTGGTCTTGCTTTATTATCCCAAAGCAGCTGATAGTAAATCATATCATTTTCGTATCATGGAGCAACTGAACTAGTCAATTTTGTCTAAAGATGCCTTCATCTACAGCCTACAGAGGAATGAGCAAGCCAGTGTTGGAAGAAGTTAGGATGGAGAGACTTGGCCTTGTTTCCTCTGAATACATCAAGTTCAGTTGGTAGAAAGGGTACCATGTTTGGCAAAGGAGAAGCTCCAACAAAATGTGGGAACCCCTCCATGAGACATGTTAATATAATAGCCACAACAATGGACTCAAATATATCAATGACCATGAGGACGGCATGAGACCAGGTGACGTTGCCTTTTTTTTAAAAAAAAAAAAAAGAAAAATTATTTTAATTGTGATTTTGATTCAAGTTTACAGAAAAAACGGATTTTCATTCATTCATTGTTAAACATTTTCCTTCCTCCTCCCCACATTGTCCTTTCCCCCATTCATTTTCCTTTTTTCAATATTCATTCATTGTTACAAAATTTCCTCCCATCCCTTCCCACAATCCTCCTTGCAATGTACTGTTTTCTGGTCTGTTGTTTCGCATATAATGCCTAATCATATATTCCTTTTAAACAATGGTTAGAAAAATGATGGGGGAGGGAGAGAGAGAGAGAGAGAGAGAGAGAGAGAGAGAGGAATACTATGCAGCACTGAAAAATAATGAGCCAGTAAAACATCACACAGCATGGGTGACCCTGGAGGACATAATGCTGAGTGAAATGACATTGACTTCTGTTCTACATACGGTCACGGTGAAATGGAGTCTCCTTGATGGGAATGAACAGCAACTACGTATGGTGAGAAAAAGTCCACAGTTCATATAAAAACATAAAATTCTAAGTTGGTGCGTAGCTTTGACGTTCTTCTCTTCTTCTGCCCTCAATCCCCAAAATGCAAAGCTCTCCTTTCTCTACGATGTCCCTCTTTAAAAAGATTCATCTGAGGAACTGAAGAGAGGGGATGGTTCTCCCTACTGCCTCTGAACACATCTTCTTACATTGTTGTTCATGCTTATTTCCTGATCTCTGCATGGAGCTTCAGAGAGCATCAAAAGAGAGCTAGGTTTCACTCCCAACGACTAAAACATCCTTGGTGTTAAAATAGCAAATACAACAACTCCAGTAGGGCCAATGAACAAGCAAAAGGAAGTGAAAGTCACTCCGTATGGATTGATTTGTGTGCCCCCCCCAAATATGTGTAATGATTCCATATTGTGCTCCAAACCACACGCCAGTGCAACTCCAGCTGTTCGAATCCACCTGCAGGTTTGGGGGGTGAGATGTTCCTTTCTGGTTAAGACTTACAACCTCAGAAACATGACAATGTCACTAGAAGCTCAAAATTGACTCAACAACAGATTAGCTTTTAAGTTAGTTCATGTGAGAGCTGGACAACGTGTATGGAAGGCAGAAGAAGAATTGCCTTTGAACTGTGGTGGTGCAAAGAGGGTTGAATTTCCCATGGGCTGCTAAAAGAACACACAAATCTGTCCTGGAAGAAGAGCCAGCAGCATGTCCCTTAGAAACAAGAATGGTGAGACTTCATATGTCATACTTTGGAGATGTTTTTAGGAGCAGTCAATCATTCGAGAAGGACATCGTGCTTGGAAAAGTAGGGGGTCAACAAAAAAAGAAAAAAATCTTCAATGAGACAAACTGACACTGTGACAGCAGCAATGTGCTTAAGCATACTGTTGTTATGTGCTGTCAAGTCACCTGCGACTCAGACACTGTTTGTACAGCAACTCTGAAGCCTGCACTGTCCTGAGCCAGTCTCACTGGCTCTGACACATCTATCCCTTTTGCCCCAGTTACTGTATCAATCCATCTCATTTGGGGTCTTCCTCTCCTTCACTGTCCTTCCACCCTTCTGAGCATGATGTCCTTCTTCAAGGATTGGTCCCTACTGGCCACGTGCCCAAAGTATGTGAGATGGAGCTTCAAAATCCTAGCCTCCAAGGAGAAACTTGGTTTCACCCTCTCTAAGACAGACCTATTTGTTTTCTTGGCAGACTGTGTGAGTTTGAGATGACTTGGTGGATCTAAGAACAACAGTATACCAGTGGTTATGATACTTACTGCGAATATTTTGTCTGTATGTTAATGAAGCAATAGTAGTGTAGGTTATGGCTTAAGACAACCTCTTTTGAGATATGAAAGAATGGCTTAATCAAGGAAACAAGAGAACAGAGAAGAGAACAAGGGAAGAGAGACAGATGTAAGAGAGAAGAGAAATGCCATATTACCAGAAGATCGTGAAGGAATCAAGTCTTTGCTGTTTTTTGTTGTTGATTGCAGTCGAGTCGAGCACAACTCATAATGACCTTATGAACAAAAGGCCTGAAGCCTTTCTAGAGTTATTGTTGATTCTCTAAGTTCATAGAGTTTCCAGAGGCATATGATTTAGGAAGTGGGTGCCACTCCTGCTTCCAAACCTGTCTTAAACTCGAACTCCACCAAACACTGTCCACCATGGGCAGCCATTATGTCATTTGACCACCTCAATGGCACAAGATTCAGCATCACAGGAAGCCCAGATTACCTCAGTACAGCAGATTGACCGAAGGGATTTGGTTAGACTGGAAACAAATTAAAAATCCAGAATTTTTAGGTTCTCCTCCTGGTTTCATAACTTCCTGAAGTCCAGCCGAGCTGGCTGCCTCTTGTTGGGTGCCATAAAGTCTATTTCAACTCACAGAGAACCTTTATGAGAGAGTAGAGCTGCCCCACAGGGCTCCCTTGACTGTCATCTTTGCGGTAGGTGCCCTGGAGGCACAGTGGCTGAGCTCTCAGCAGCTATAACCAGAAGGGTAGAGGTTGACTTAGCTGCTGCTCTGTAGGAGAAGGATGTGGGAGTCTGTGTCCATTGAGATTAGAACCTTTGAAACCCTCAGGGCAATCAAATCAGGGGTTCCTCAAGGGAATCAAGTCGTAGAAGCTGAAAAGAGTCAAGGACAAGAGTTAAGGATCACACCAGCAGAGAGAGAACATTTTCTTCAAAAGTCAGTACCCTGCATTCAGCCTTGTGACCTCCTACACTGAGAAAGTAAATGTCTATGAAAGCTACTCACTTTTGACTATTTGGTAAAGCAACACAAGCTGGCTATGAGAATCACCCAACGTCTACGTAGAAATCACAGCTCAACATTTTGGTAAATAATGCCTTTGTTTGATTTTCTGTACAGGCAATCTTTTTTTTTTTTTTTTTAAAGTTTGTTTTTTGGGTTGGTTTTTTTGTTATGCAAATGGCAGTCGGCTGTGAGGGACCTCTCAAGAGTACTGAAGAGCAACAATGTCAGGCTGGAGACTAAGGTGCGCCTGATCCTGACTATAGTCTTCACAATTATGTGCTATGCATCAGAGAGTTGGACAGTGAATAGGGTTGATAGAAAGAGAATTGATGCCTTTGAGCTGTGGTGCTAGAGAAGAGGGTTGAATATACCATGGACTGCTAGGAGAACAAACAGGTTTGTCCTGGAGAGGGTAAAGCCAGAGTGTTCCCTGGAGTCAAGGATTCTGAAGCTTCGTCTGACATATTTTGGGCATGTTGCCAAGGAGGGACTGGTCCTTGGAGAGGGACATCATGTTTGGCAGAGTGGAGGGGTGGCGAAGGAGAGGAATACCTTTGGTGAGATGGATCAATTCTGTGACTGGAGAGGTGGGAATAAGTGTATTTGAGATGGATGGCTAGGTTGGCACAGGATAGAACAGCATTTAGAGCTCTTGTACATAGGGTCGCTATGAGTCGCAAGCGACTCGATGGCACATAACAACAACAACAAAATGGCAGCATATGATGCAAATTTGTAGGCCATCTTTTCAACATTTATTGTGAGAATCAGCCCAGGCCTTCAAAATAGATATCCATGATTTTGAATGACTGAGTAAATAGTCCACAGGATGACTGTAGCGTAGTTAATTGAGCCATTTATATTCATTAACTCTTTATGCTGCTTCTTGTTATAAGTTGTACCACTGGCAAGACTGACCGTCTTTTCCAGAGACATCTCTCTCCCTAAAAGTTCTGTAGCTTCCTGGGGGTGAGCGTGCCTTCCATAGAAAGGGGAACTCAGTCTCTCACATCAGATCCGATGACTTTCTCACTGGAGGACGTGAATGGATTTCCTCCTATCAGAGCAAAAAATGGAATTAACATTCCCGAAGGGGATGCTGTGGGGCTGGGACACCACCCTGTGAATGCCCTGAACTGTCACTATGCCGTTGCTACCCACTCTGCCAAACCCACCAGCGTGTATGGTGAAGAGTATACTGTGCCTCACTGTCTCCCCCGTGTGCCTCACCGTATCAGAGGGGTACTCTGCTACTTGGGCACGAAGGTACCATGGGACTGCAGGAAGCTGCTTTTTTGTTTCTGCCTCTGACAGACATGTATGCACGTAGCTGGGTTGTCTGGGGATGGTGTTGAATCATAGATGCCTTGTTTCGCTCTTGAGTACTCTTGAGCTGATTCTGATTCATGGTGATTCCATGCACTAGAGTTAAGCGACCTCAAGGAATCACTTGGCTGTAAGCTATGATGCAAACAGATTCGCCAATCTTCCTCAGAAAGAGCCGCTGCATGGACTTGAACTTCCAAATTTTTGCTTAGCAGCTGTGCACTTAATTACTGTACCACCAAGTCTCCTTGGAAGCAGGGTGGCATCCTCTTGCTAAACAACATGCCTCTATGAACTTTGAGAAACGACGATAGTTATAGAAAGGCTTCAGGACTTGTTTGTTCATAGGGTTGCTGAGTCATGCTTGACTTGATGGCAATCAACAACAACAACAAGGCTTCTTAACCACGGCATAATCAGAACCTGCCCTCCGCTGTGATAACTCAGGCTTTGCTATGAGAAGAATCTAATCATGTGAGGCTATCTCTTCCCTTTGGGTACGTTCTCTCTCTGATGTTAGGGGTCACATTTCATACTCAAAAGTGACTCCTACCTGTCAGTTAAAGTCCACATTCACATGAAACGATTTTGTTCAAAGGAAAAGAAAATCAGTTACAAATCAAAGCATGACAAAGGGGAGGGATGTCAGGGACTTTGACCTTGAAAGAGAAGACCTTTGCCCAAAACATTCTTTAGCTCCTTGTCAGTGGCATTGAAAAGCCAACACTTTGATGCTGTGATTAAGCTTCCCTTTGGACTTAACATCTTTCCAACTGTGGAGTCGGAAAAGGTGTTCTGACTCAAGCAGCAGGAAGAGAGGCCCGGGTGGAGGGGAGGGTAATGCAATCAGCGTTATTATTAATAACCTGCATAGAATTTAAAGAGAAAATGGTTGGGATTGGGGTGAAGGAGGTGGGAAAGCAGAAACCAAGATGCCCCATGTCCTTTAAAAGAAGCCATGGATGGTTGAGTGGCATCCCTAGCATGAAAATGTCACGAACTATCTCTCTCCAGTGCAACCAATCAGCCTCCTGCTTGTAGGACCGTTGGGTGTATTAATAGGAAACCAGTATGATTAAAATAAAATTGAAATATTTCTTTCAGAGTAAGAGCAAAATCTGCAGTTCAATGACATTTGAGGAATGGGGTCTGAGCACCTTGAACTTTTCCCTCACCACGCCACATAGCAACAGAACATTCCATCTCCATCTGGTCGCTAAGCTGTGAATATGGTTATCTATCATGTGACCAAGATAGTATCAGTTCATTGTACCTATTAAATTGCTGTACTGGGTAGATGATCTGAGAAGCTGTACTATGTGAAAAAGAACGTGACCCAGGGGTCCCTCTGCATTGAAGTCAACTCAATGGTGCCTAACTACAGCATCTGAACAGAGATCCTAGGGGTAGGCTGCTTTATTTGAATTTCACATAAATTGTTGTTGTTGTTATGTGCTGTTGAGTCACCTGTGACTGATAATGACCCTAGCAGCTTTGAAGCTTGTCCTGTCCTGAGACAGTCTCACTGATTCCAACACACCAACCTTCAATACTCCAGTCACTGTATCAATCCATCTCATCTGGGGTCTTCCTCACCTGCACTGTCCCGCCTCTCTTCTGAGCATGATGTCCTTCTCCAAGGACCTGTCTCTCCTGGTAACGTGCCCAAAGTATGTGAGATGGAGCTTCAAAATCCTAGCCTCCAAGGAGAAACTTGGTTCTACCCTCTCCCAAACAGACCTATTTGTTTTCTTGATTGTCCATAGTATGTTCCAGACTCTTCTCCAACACCACATCTCAAAGGCATCAATTCTTCTTCTGTCATCCTTAGTCATTGTCCAGCTCTCTGATGCACAGCAAGTAAGTGTGAAGACTATGGCCTGGATCAGGTGCACCTTAGTCTCTAGACTGATATTGTTGCTTTTTCAGTAAAATTAAGACATTTTTAGTTTATACAAAATTCAAAATCAAGCATTCAAACGATAGGCCAACTAAGTCATTCTTGAGGCTTTGGGGTCAGAGGCATACAAAGTACTATTTTGTTTTTATTTTTATTTTATATTGATTTGCATACAGTGTTTGTATACTTTTTTTCACACTGTCCTCCATTCACGTTGTGTTTTATACAATCATTTCCACCAATTAACTGCCTCAAAAAACCCACTGTAGGGTCAGCTATGGGTTGATCCCTGATTCAAAGATACACAACAACAAGAAGAAAACTTTAGGCGATGAAGAATGCTAGCTGCGTGGATTCAGGTTTTCAAAAGGAGGCATGACCCAGATCAGTGTCTTTTAAAAAATTTTATTATATTTAAAAAAAATTTTTTTATTATATACTGGTTCCCTTACAACATTTGCATAAATTGTTTTTCACGCTGAATCTTTCCCCCTTCCTTTACTCCCCCATCAGATAGAGATCTGATCAGATGAGATCACTTTGCCATATACACGAGTACTTGCTCGTCAGCAGTCATCCTGTGTACAATAGAATGACAGCACCCTGTCCTGGACTGCTGTTGCGATGGTTGCCGTGCTGGAGCCCCCTGTGACAGCCACTGTGTCAGGCCGTCTCTTCGTTGACAGTCTTCCTGTCTATGGCTGACCTACTTTGCTAGGCTTCACATCCTCCTTTAGACACACTCCTCCTGATGTTGCTATTACTGAGTCTCACTGAGTTGGAACCCATCCATAACTAACTCTCCAGACGTAGTTAATCACATGAGAGAAGATTGTTCATCCTCCTCCCTTGGAGCAGCTGGTGGGCTTGAACCATGAGCTTCTGGAATTGCGCGCATTTTCTTAACCACTAGGCCACCAGAGCTCCCACTCCTCCTGAGAGCTTGTACAAATTTTGTGAGACAAAGTCTGGCCATCCTCCCTTCCAAACAGCATTCTGATAGTTCTTCTTCTGAGATAAATGTGTTTGTTCTGATGGCTATCTATGGCGTATTGAGTATTCTTGGCCAAAACCAAAGTTCATGTAGTTAATGAGAAGAAAAAAAAAAAACCACCCTCAAATTGTGGGGATAAAAGACCTAATTGTGTGTGCTTATTTTGTTTTTCCTGGAGTAATATATGTGCTGTTGTTAGGTGCTGTCACATCAATGACGACTCAGTGACCGTATAAGCCAACGGATACGAACCTTGCCCTTTCCTGCGCCGTCCCCACCATCTCTGATATGTTTGAGCCAAAGTTCGCCACTGTACCAGTCTGTCTTGTTGAAGGTCTTCTTCCTCTCTTTCTCTGCCAGCAGGATGTGTTTTTCTAAGACTGGCCCCCTCTTACATAGTCATTGTTGTTGTGTACCGTTGAGTTGGAACCACAGCTGACCCTCCAGTGAGTTCTCAGAGGCAGTTAATCACATGGGAGGAGATTGCCCATCTTTCTCCCATGAAGCAGCTGGTGGATTTGAACCATGTGCAGGTAAACATAAAATGTTTTTTAAAAGCTTATGGTGAGAAGTTGTGTCAGCTTCTTCACTTCCACCCCTGTTTCTTTGAAGTTTTCAATTCTTGTGGCCGCTACTTCCACACCATCAAGCAACTTCATTTTCTCAATTTATCATCTTTAGAAATACCTATGGAACTTACATCCTCAAAGTTGAGGCTTTGGCTTTCTTATATAACACCCCATGCCAACGTCTGTCTGGTTCTCAAAGCCTCTTTGGTATGACTTTGTCCTTCCTAGCCTTCAGAACTTTCTACCTATCCCCACCAACATTCTTGTTCTCTTTCCCTTCCCCTCTGAGCTTCCTTCCTTCTCTCAGGATTCAGATTGACTGGGACAGTCTGTCAAACTCATGCTATTTTTGCCTCAGCTTCCTCATCTGTAAAATGGGAACAATAATAACACAGACCCCATTGATCTACTGAGGAGCAATGGTGTCAGTCTGGAGACTAAGGTGCGCCTGATCCAGGCCATGGTCTTTGCAATTACTTGCTACGCATCAGAGATCTGGACAATGACTAAGGATTATAGGAGAACTTATGCCTTTGAGCTTTGGTGTTGGATAAGAGTAGTGAATATACCATGGACTGCTAGGCGAACAAACAAGTTCGTCCTGCAGAGAGTGATACTGGGATGTTCCTTGGAGGCAAGAATTCTGAAGCTTCATCTGACATACTTTGGACATGTTGCAAGGAGAGATCAGTCCTTGGAGAGGGACACCATGCTTGGGAGAATAGAGAGACAGTACAAGAGAGGAAGACCCTCGAAGAGATGGACTGACCCAGTGACTGGGGTAACGGGGGTAGGTGTGTTCAGAGACAATAAGATTGGCACAGGATAGAGCAGGGTATAAGGCTGTTGTACATAGGATCAGTATGAGTCACAAGCAACTCAAAGAGACATAACAACAGTCTCATTGCCCAGGCTGCAGTCAGCTTCAGTTGTGACTAGGAACCCTGGATAAGTCAGCTCTTACGTGGAGAAAATGGTAGATAAAGCGCTCCTTTTCCTGTCTACCTGTGTGCTGGCTTGCTGAGGCCGTGGACGCTGGCTTCTTAGCAGTGACTAATTCTGGACAGACTCCAAATGTGACTCAAATCTCAGCTGAGAGAATCCAGGGGCTAGCGGTCCCGTAAATCACAGTTGACCAGTCTAATCAGTCGGCGTGTGCCGCTTTCACTTCCAATAAAGCCAGGCCCTGTTGCCTGACCCATTACACCTTCCCCCACTTGGTGACCAGTGACCCTGGAGGGAGATGGCTCTGGGGCTAATGTCCCTGCCATCACTGCAAATGAGTTGTGAAGAACCCATAGCTCTCCACGCCACTTGGAGTTTCCCCTCTGCCTTCCCTGCCCACTTAGGCCCCTTGATTCATGTCTTCAATTTAATAAAAATAGAATTCATTCCCACTCTCGCCATGGCCGAGACAGGCAGGAGCCCTCCAAAGTTTAAACCAGGCCAGTCCTTAATTATCAAGAAACATCAAGAGCACATTTTCCCTGTGATTAGCATTTCAAAGTGAATTCCACATCTTGGGCTGTCAGCATCTTAGGAGCCTGGCACCAGCCTAGTCTGAGCAGCTGGGGGGAAAAAATCACCATAAAGAGCTTGGGATGTTGGAGACTCAGCAACTTTGCTAGGGTTTCTTCTTCTTGGCTGCCAACATCACGCCAAGATCCTTGGCTATCTCTGTTTGTCCTTTTTTGTCTGCATCTTCTCATCAATAATGGGCGGCTGGCGATGGTACACTGAGTGTGGACACCAGTTTGGCGATTCCAGAAGAGCTGAACAAAAAACTACTGGGTTGTTGTGTTCTGTCAAGCAGAGGAAGACCCTGGATGAGAAGGATTGGCACAGTGACTGTGGCAATGGGGTCACGTGTGTCAGAGATGGTGAGGAAAGCTCAGATCTGTTGTTCATTGTTGTTGTTGTTATATGCCATTGAGTCGCCTGCGATTCATAGCAACCCTGTGTACAACAGCCCTAAACTCTGCTCTATCCTGAATCAACCTTATGTCTCTGACACACCTACCCCCATTACCCTAGTCACTGAATCAATCCATCTCATCCAGGGTCTTCCTCTCTTGTGCTGCCCCTCCACTCTCCCAAGCATGATATCCCTCTCCAAGGACTGGTCCCTCCTTGCAACATGTCCAAAGTTTGTCAGGCGAAGCGTCAGAATCTTTGCCTCCGAAGAACAGCTTGGTTTCACTGTCTCTAGGCCAAAGCTGTTTATTCTCCTGGCAGTCCATGGTATATTCAATACTTTTCTCCAGCATCACAGCTCAAAGGCTGTTCTCCTTCTATCATCTCTAGTCATTGTCCAGCTTCCTGACACATAGCAAGTAATTGCAAAGACCTTGGCCTGTTGTTCATAGGATTGCTATAAGCCATAGTTGACTTAATGGCATAAAATAACAACATAAAGGGCAAAAAGTCAATCTGTTGTTCATAGAGCTGCTGTGCATCATGGTAAAGTCAAAAGCAACAACAACCACTATTCTGTTATATCTCTGCCTCATAGATTAGTAAAGAAAGGGACAGAGAGACAAGAAGCTTCTTACCTAAAAATCACAAAGCTACAAAGTGGTAGAATACAAATTTTCAAAAGTCTTTAAAAATTCATAAATGCAAACATCTTTTTCCATGGCCTTTGTCCCTGGGCTTCTGTCTCTGCTACATAAGAGTGTTTATTTGTCACACTGGTCAGTGACTATAAATCATTATCATCTCCTACAGAACAGAGATGGGCATTTATTTATTTCAAGGATGAATCTCTAGAATCGAGTAAAAAGCACCAAGTAGATGCTCAAAACAAGTTTGATGAATTAAATCTAATTGGATGGGCTCAAATAAAATAAAATTGATTGAATTGAACTAAAGAGAATTGAACTCATCGCACCCCTTGCCTATTGAACTTGTATTAGCCAAAATTTTTTTTTCAGTTACAAGTGATAAGACTGCTATAAAGTAGCTTCAGTATAACTGGAATATATTGGCTCTTGTCGTAGGAAATTCCAGGATGCATTTATAGTTTTGACCTAGCTGAATACAGGAGCTCAAATGAGACTTGGTCAAGGAACTCTGTCTCCACCTCTCTTCTCTTTGTGACTCTCTGAATGTGATGGCAAACATGGTCACTGACAGCCTTGAATCCATTTTGTCCTTGTTAAATAACCTCAGAAGGAAATCCATCTTTCCCAAAACAGTAGTACAAAACCTAGGGGAGGTTGTGATTGTCTAGTCCAGATGCATCCTTCAACCAATCCTTGGGTCAGAAAAAACCAAATATTTTCTGCTTCTGAAAACCCACAGGAGGGTCAGCTATAGTTCTCTTCCCACTTAACAGTACTGAACAGCAATGACACATTCACACATCAGGACTGTATTCTTTCTCCATATTTATTCAATCTGTGTGCTGAGCAAAGCATCTGTGAAGCTGGACTCTATGAAGAGGAATGTGGCTCAGGGTTGGAGAAAGACTCGTCAACAACCTGTTCTATGCAGATGACATAACCTTGCTTGCTGAAAGTGAGGAGGACTTCAAGCACTTACTGCAGAGGATCAAAGACTACAGCCTTCAATGTGGATTGCATTTCAACATCAAGAAGACAAAAATCCTCACCATTGGACCTATAGGCAACAACATGATAGATGGAGAAAAGGTTGAAATTGCCAACAATTTAATCTTGCTTGGATCCACAGTCAGCACCTTTGGTACCAGCAGTCAGGAGATCAGGAGACGTATTGCATTGGGCAAGTCTGCTGTCAGGGATCTCTCAAAAATACTGAGGAGCAATGGTGTCAGTTTGAGGACTAAGATGCACCTAATTCAGGCCATGGTCTTTTCAATGACTTGCTGTACATCTAAGAGATAGACGATGAATATGGATGACAGAAGAAAAGTTTGTGCCTTTGAGTTGTGGTGTTGGAAAAGAATACCAAATATCCCACAGACTGCCCAAACCAGAAAACAGATATATCTTGGAAAATGGGGAGTCAAAGTACTCTTTGGAGGCACAGATGGTGAAACTTTATCTCATGTATTTTGGGAATGTTGCTAGAAAAGGCTATTCCTTAGAATTGGATAGTGTGCTTGGAAAGTTGGGAGTCAGTAAAAGAAAGAAAATTCCTTAATGAGATGGATGCAATGGCTGCGGCAATGGGGTTACGTGTGGGGGACAGTGAGGATGGCAAAGGTTCAGATTTGTTGTTCATTGGATCACTATGAGTCATACTCAACTTGAGGGCCCCTAATAACAGCAGCCATGCCTGTGCTTGTGTTGTACGGAAATCGAGTGAGTTCATCCCCAACAGAGCTGTATGAATTGTGTTTATGGCAAGAAGAGGGAATTTGTACTGGAAGAGAAAGGGGGTAACTTTGTCTCCAGCAGAAACAAACCTAAAAAAAAATAAAAATCTATATTTCAGATCTTCCCCAAGACAGATGTGGATGAAGCCGCTGAATGCCACTTTCCAGCCATATTTGAAATATAAACTCCCCCTTCCCCAGGGCGTGTGACTCAGTCTGTCTTCAGCCACTTTGTCCCACCTCAGACTGTCAATATCTTGTTAAATTGATTCTGAAGAGGGGGGTGGAATCTGAGGATCCCCTTTTCTCTTGAAGCAAGTGCCAAAGGAAAATGATTGCTTCTCATTCATCAAGAGGCCAAAGCCAGGGAAACGGCTTCACGCTGATCCTTCAAAAGAAAGACAACTCGCTCTTTCTGAATCTCCACCCTGTTCCCCTGCCCCTCTTTCAGTCTATATGACCTTAGTGTGGAAATGGACAAAAGTGAGGTTTTCCCAGAATTCTTTCTTTCCCTTACTTGGAAATATCCATCTCAAGGGCCTCAAAAAGCAGAAGGGATTCCAGACGCAAACATACATTGTTTGTTAGATTGCCATTTGCCCCATTTTCCTGGAAGATTCTTGATCCAAAAAAGACCAAGGCTTTTAAAATGTATAATGGAAATACAAATCTTGACATCTGATTGTTTACATCTTTTCCCGCATGTTAGTTCTCTGATGATATGTTCAGTATTAGCCCTGACAGGGAGCATTCAACTTGGTTCCTGAACTTTTGGCAGAAAGTTCGGTCTAGAAAGAACTAAATCTACAAGGATGGAGATCCTCATTCTTCGAAGAGGAGAAATAATGAAGGTGAAAAGAAATGAGTAGATGAAGAAAAGGTGAGATTTTTAAGACAGTTGAGTGTCAGTAGCGAATAATAACTCTTTTGAAGCTTCGTCTGACGTACTTTGGACATGTCGCAAGGAGGGACCAGTCCTTGAAGAGGGACGTCTTGCTTGGAACGGTGGAGGGACAGCGCAGGAGAGGAAGACCCTCAATGAGATGGATTGATTCAGTGACTGGGGTAATGGGGTAGGTGTGTCAGAGACAATAAGGTTGGCTCAGAATAGGGCAGAGGTTAGGGCTATTGTACATAGGATCAGTGACTCGACAGCACGTAACAACAACAACAACCTTTAACAGGTCAGAGGAGTGCAGGGACCTGGTGGGTAAAAAATTGTGTTGTCACCCCAAAGGCGGATGGTTTGAATTCACCCGCTGCTCCACAGGAGAAAAACAGGCAATCTCCATCCATGCAATTAAAAATCTTTGAAAACTCCCTGGAGGGTAAGTGATAAGCAGGTTCCACCTTGGCTTTGCACAGCAATAACAGCTTAATAGGTGGGGAAGCCAAAGCTTATAGGAGTACAGTAACCCATACAACATAAAATCATGGTTGAGAGAGAGTACATGAAAACTGCAGGGATGAGAAAACAATGGGAGAAACAAGATTTGTTTTAAAAATACTAAGGCTGCACTGCAGTCGTGATGGTTTGAGGTTCAAATCCACCATATGCTCCGCTCGAGAAGGAGGGACAATCTCGTCCTGTGCCAATGGGATCCGATAAGACAGTACACAGCAAGGGGAGGGGGGGAAGTGCTAAGGATTGTAATACTAAGTCCCCTTCTGTGTTAATTGAGATGCCTTGGTTAAAGCTTATGAGGCATTTAATTTTTGCTATGTGTGTGTACTCCTTGTATAAGTCTATTTCTTTATTCCTCATTTACTGAAACTATAAACAGCATTGTGACTAACATCTTCAGTGTTAGTGCTCATAGTTAAACCTCTGTGCAATTCAGGATTATTGCTGTAGGATACATTGTTGGGTCCACAGTTTGCACATGCAATGCAAATAGGCCAAGGTGCAAAAAACCCTTGAATTGAGCCCTGGTGGCTTAATTCGTAACATGTTAAGCTTCTAACAGAAAGGTGAGCAATTTGAAGCTACCAGCTGTTCCTTGGGAGAAAGATGGACAGACTCTTCCCATAAAAATGTATAGTCCCATAAACTTGATGGAGGGTTGCTGCCAGTAGAAACCAGCTAGCCAACAGTGGGTTTCATGTGATTCAGTTGGTTTTTTCCCGAAAGGATTCAGTTTCAACATTCACTAACCATGGGACATCACGAAGTCGACTTAACCTCTGAGGCTTCCCTTTTGGTAATTAACATCACCTTCCATCCAAGGTCTCAAGCGAAAAGCCGGGAGATACCCTTCCATCCTCTGATTTTCTCAGTCTGAGATCTAGTCAGTCATCAAGTGTGGCCAGCAGTAGATGCCAAATATTTGAAGAATCGTTTAACTTGTATTCATATTCACTGCTACTCCATCGTCCCTCTCGATGGATAGAGAACTCTGATGGCTTAGTGGTAAGGAGATATGCTACACCCAAAGGCTCATGGTTCAAATCCATCAGCTGCTCCGTGGGAGGAAGATGGGCAGTCTCCTCCTGTGCATTTTACTGCCTCTGAAAACCCACTGGACCATCAACTAGGAGTTGGTTCCAACTTGATGGCAAGCAACAATGACAACAATGCATATTATCCCCTTCAAAAACCCACTACTGTGGATTTTGACTCGTGTAGATCTTTGAGGGAGGAAACTTCCTGTGTTTCTGCCACAGAGCAGCCAGTGGATCCCAACCGCCAACTTTTTAATTAGCAGCACAACACATAAACAACAACACCCTGAAAATACGTGAGACGGAGCTAGGTCATCGTTTCTTCCAAGGAGCACTGTCTCCAAGACATGTCTGTTTGCTCAGTTGGCAGTCCCTGACATGGTCAGTCCTCTCCAACACCCCAGCTCAAAAGCACCAACTCTCCTTCTGCCATCCTTATTCATTGTCCAGCCATCAGACACATGTTGTTACGGGAAGGGCGATTCCTTGGAGAGGGACATCATCATGCTTGGAAAGGTAGCGGGTTGGCGAAAAAGAGGAAGACTCTTAACGAGAGAGACTGACAGTGACTGCAGTTCAAGTGTGTAAGACACAGTGAGGTTGGCGCGAGGGTTAGATGAGGCGTAGTTGCTGTAACAACACCTAACAACAACAACAACAACAACAACACCATAACCAGCTATGCCATATTCTAGTGCCTATTTGCACCTCAACCCCTCTGAAGATTAATGTTGTTATGTGTATCTCATCGATTGGACGATACAGCTCCTAGAGACCCTATGTTTGACGCGTCTGCAGCTGGCCCTATCCCCCACCATCCTCCACATCTCTGATGGGCTGGAGTCCGTTGTTACAATCACCGTGTCAGTTCAGCCTCCCAAGGGTGGTTTAGAGAAAGGTAAGAGCCCCAGATAAGCTTCATCACAATACTCGCCTTTATGACTCTGCCCGTGAATGACTTTGATGAAAATAAAATTACATATTCATGAGCCCAAACCACACAGGTGCACTGTCTATTGTCTGCTCCTTGTGGGAGCGTCTTCGATGGGAGCCAGTGGGTAGGAACGGACGGAGGGGAGTGCATTGCAAGTGAGGGGGCCTTTGAGAAAGCAGCCATGGCTGGGCTGCTACTGGAGATGACATTCCCTCCCTCTCCTCCAGGCTCCAAGCATTCATCTGACAATATTTGCTTTGGCATCTGCAGGAAGCTGGCAGCATGTGAGAAGTTCAGAAGGCTGCCTGAGCGGCCTGCATGGGGCAGACAGGCAGCTGCTTTCCAAGGGAACTTGGCTTTTCCTGGCCAGCTCATAGCCTCCCTGTCTCCTTCTCTCTGTCTCTCTTCTCTGGCCTTTTTATCACTTATCTCTCAATTCTCTGATCTCTCCTGCAACTCTCTGCTCCTCTCCCCATCTTTCTGTCTCTCTCACATTACCCATTCTTGTCAACAAAGGGGTACAATGTGGTTTAGTGGTATGGTAGGCCTTCAGACCCAGGACCACGCTATTCTGGGGACTTGAAGGGTCACTCCAGCTCAGCCCATAATCTCCTTGGAGGTTCATCAGAAACCAATGAATTTCCCCTATAACTGTATGTGCATTTATCATCTTTGCCTCCAAGGAGCACTCCGGCTGCACTTTCTCTGAGACATATCTGTTTGTTCTTTTGGCCATCCATGAGATGTTCAGTACTCTTCTCCAATACCACAACTCAAAGGCATTGTTGCTTCTGTCATCGTTATTCATTGTTCAGCTCCCAGATGTATGTCAGTAGGAGAGGCAAAGGGTCCATTATATCTGCCAGATTATCAAAAGGGACTGTGACTCAGGGACTATGTGGCGAGATGCTGGTCACTGCTTGTAAAGGCCTTTGAATTGGGAACATTTTCATAATATGAGAAAAATATTGACTATCTTCTGAGGTCTCTCCTTAGAGCTCACCCTCAGTATTTCTCATTTCTTCACTTAAGCCTCTTGGGTAGAACCTGCAACAGAGATACATACATCCGGAACTCCAGTGGAGTAGTCTACCTCCGGTTGTAGTGATAATCAAAACATCACATGTCTCCAGTGGTTCAAATCCACCAACCAATCCTTGAGAGAAAGATGGGCGTTCTCCTCCTGGTGAGATTTACAGCCTCGGAAGCTCAATGGAGAGTCACAATGAACTGAAAATTACAACAGTTTGAGTTTGAGTTTTGTCTTGTTTTGTAAAACATGCCTGGCTTAGCTATAGCGGGAATATACAATGACCTGAATGAATATAACAAACAAGGTTAACAGACTCTGAAAAACTAAGTCTGTAGTTAGGGACCTCTCCAAATTATTGAAGAGCAATGATGTCAGTTTGAGGACTAAGGTGTGTCTGATTCAAGTCACGGTCTTTCCGATTACTTGCTATGCATCTAAGAGACAATGAATAAGGATGACAGAAGAACTGACGCCTTTGAGCTGTGGTTCTGGAGAAGGTCACTGAACATCCCGTGGACGGCCAAGAGAACGAACAGATATGTCTTGAAGAGGGTGCAGCTGGAGAGCTCTTTGGAGGCAAGAATGAGGCTTCACCTCAGATACTTCTGACATGTTGCTGTGAGGTGCTATTCCTTGGAGAGGGACATGATGCTGGGAAGGGTGGGAGTCAACGAAGGAGAGGAAGACCCTCAACCAGGTGGATGGACACGGTGACTGCTGCAATGGGCTCTTGTGTGTCAGGAAGTGTGAGGATGGTGTAGGACAGGACTGGGTTCAGATCTTTTGTTCAAAGTGTTGCTATAAGGCATACTCTACTCAACAGCACCTAACAACAACAACTGTCAAAGTCTTTCTTTATTTTTCTTTCTTTATTGCTAAAGTTTCTACTGTCAAAGTAAAGATATGGGATCTAATGTGAAGTCCATTGCGTGCAGTATTAATCAAAACCTGGAAGAGGATGCAGATGCAGGATCCAAGGACTGGTCCAGGTCATCCTCTTGTGCTCCATCCCCCACAACTAGAGCTGCCTTTCATAGACTGACCAGTGTTTCTCGGTCCTCCAGTTCTTCAGTTGTTACCAGCAATTAATTACAGCAATGATACAGACATGCAAAGCCTTCAAAATGCATCAACCAATCAAATAACCAATAATGCAAGCCAGCTGTCACTAAGGTGAGCCTGACTCACGGTCATGCCACATGTCACACAGCAGCGCTCCCCTCCAGAGTATTTTCAGTCTGTGGCCATCAGAAGCAGGTCACCAGGTCTTTGTTCAGAAGTACCTCCAGGGGAGTTTGAACTGCTAACCTTCCCATTAGAAATCAAGTACGTGCTCATTTACACCACTCAGCATCTCCCAAGCACTGCTGTTGAAGATTCTTTTTCCAATCCTAACACCACATTCTCCATATCACCTACTTTCTCAGGTTATCTGGTAGCCTAGTGGCAAGGAGTTGTACAGTGGACCAAAATCCACCAGCGGCTCCTTGGGAAAAAGTTGGACAATCTCCTTTTATGCGATTCACAGCCTCTGAAAACCCGGGGGTGGGTCAGCTAGGATCAATTTCTGGCTCAATGGTACACACCAACAGCAGTCTCATTCTGCTCAGTGTGCAGGTTAAATCACTCATCCACTACCATTAAGGTGATGGCCGCTCTTGGCTGGGTTTCTGAGGCTGAAATCTTAATGGGACGAGACTAGTTCTTTCTCTTCCAAAGAACTATTGGTGAATTTGAACCTTCCAAATAACCACTGTTGTTGTTATGTGCCATTGAGTCGCCTGCAAATCATAGCCTACCTGTGTACCCCGCCCTGTCCTGAGTCAGTTTCATTGATTCCAACACCTACCCTCACTGTCCCAGTTACTGTATCAATTCATCTTATCCAGGGTCTGTCTTCCTCTCCTGTGCTGTTCCTCCACCTTTCTGAGCACGATGTCCTTTTCCCTCCTAGCCACATGCCCAAAGTATGTGAGACAGAGTTTCTTAAAATCCTAGCCTCCAAGGTGAAACTTGGTTTCATTCTCTCCAAGGCAGACCTATTTTTTTCTCTTGGTAGCCCATCGTATGTTCAAGACTCTTCTCCAGAACCACAACTCGAAGGCATCAATTCTTCTTTCAACCTTAGTCATTGTCCAGTTCTCTGATGCATTGCAAGCATAGGCAACACATAACTAAGTGTTTGCATTCCAGTAAGGGGTTGGGGTGCTGGAAATCACAGGGTCGCAGAGTTTGGTGACTGAGGGAGGGGTTGAAGGAATTAGATCTAATAGGGATCTAAAAAGATGGGGTTATAGTGGGTGCAGATCAATGGTGATGAAGTTTATAAAACACAGTGTATGGGAATGGTCATATGAAACATGATGGAATGAAGAACCACAATGTACAGGAATGAAACACAATGTGTATGACTTTTGTATGCAAACCAATATAAAATTTTAAAAAAGAACAACATATCATTCCGCCCCACCTGCCCTCAAAAATACCCCTAACAAGTGGTGACCCAATTCGGGATTGGGCATGCCAGCCTAATACCACCCTGACCTGGTGTCATGTGCACTGACTGGCATCCATTGATATCAGCTGCAAATCACGGCTTTCCCTGCCTCTGTAGTGGGAGGGGGATGATATTAACTAGTCGTCTCAGAATAAGCATGCCTACTCTCTGAGATTATAGCACTACGTTCTCTGTTCCCCCTAAGCTTGCCCCCACTCCAGAGTCCACTGTCGTTGCTATTTGTTCTCTCCTGAAGTGCCCTCTCCAGAGTCCTGTGATCCGTTGAATCCATTCAACATCTTAAGTCACTTCTCAAGGAGTCTCCCTGGAATCTCTGTCTGGATTTTGAACACTCCAGCCCATACATAGCAGATGCCGACATCGATCTCTTTACAAGAGTTTGATTCTTCTCCAGATGAGGAAAGATCTGCTTACTCTGGCCAAATAAAACTCTCCCCTATTGGCAATGCCAGCTTCTGTTCTTTGTCTAGGTCCACGCACCAAGTGACACATGAGTTTAGGGGCTCAAGATTAGGAGAATCAACACAGCCTTTTCTATCCAGTACTTTTCAACCATGGGCACATCCTATTTCTATTTGAGGGTCTGTCTGAGCTGGCAAAGAAAAGAAAATGAAGGGAAGGCCTTCCAGACCCCTCAGGCAAGCCAAGAACGCCTGACCTCCACTGTTGATTGCACCACTCTCAACCTGCTGACGGATCTCCCAAGAATCACCCAGAAATTCCCACTGAGATTTATGAAATCCATTTTCCCTGAGGCAAACTAAGCCGTTTATAGTGAACTGATATCATTAGGTTAATGATTCCCCATAAATTATTGCTCGCACAGCCCAGTTAATCCCACAAATGGAGCATTAATGGTGCAGGATCAATTGTGGGCTGGGCTGGCTTTTCAGAGTTGCCCAAAAAAGTCTGGGCTTAAGCAGATGATGCTCCATTACAGGGTTCGATTACTAGGATCCTCACCCTGTTGTAATCTTCTGTTGGCCCATTTGGGGCTCCCTCTGCAGCCTGGGTGTGATCTCTTCATCAAGTGGCCCTAAATCAACATCATGGCAGGGGAAGGTTTGTGTCTCATTCCATCCCTGGCTGGGACGTTTCCTTTCTCACTGACATCTGATTTATTTATCTGTTTATGAAGAGACCTGCTTGGCTTAGAGCAACAGCAATAGGCATTTGATCAAATAAAGTCACAAATCTCATCTTCCACAAGCCTGCATTTTTATTCCATCATTACTTAACAAAATCGAATTACGCTGGGGGAGAAAGCAGCCTCTTGCATTATGCATTGGCCTCATTTTGCTGGTCTTTGGGTTTCTTTTGCCTGCTGCGGCTTTTCTGTGTTGTTGAGAACAGCCAGTGAAAAGCAACACACACTCTCTCATACCTGGGGGATTTTGTTCTCCACTCTGACTTGCCTGCATTTAAGAAGTTTGTAGATTTGTGCAATGGATGCACATTTCCTGAACATCATCTTTAGTAGAGGGAATGTCCAAAAGGCCAAATATCTGTACAGGTTTTTTAAAGGTAGTTACCAGGAAGCCCTCAATCTCTAGTCAAAATGTTGGCAGTTTGAACTCACTTAGAGACATTCCTCAGATGACAGGACATGCACCGTCTCCTGTCATTTAGATATAGGGCCTCAGAAACCTTATGGAAGGTTTCTTACTTTTTTAAAAAATTTTTTTTCCATTTTCCTTTTTTTTAAAATTGAGATTTTAATGAAAGTTTATAAAAAACCTTGGGGTTTCTAATCATTCATTGTTGCACATTTTCCTCCCTGCCCACATTTCCCCCCAGATTGCATTTTTCTTTGGGGGGAAAAAGTTCTTTAATTGTTACAAAGCTTCCTCACCCCCCCAGACAACTTTACTATGCAGCTCTTATTCTGGACTCTTGTCAGGCCAATGATACCTAAACATGTATTTCTTTTATACAGTTCTCTCCCTCATCTGTTTCAATGTCGTGTAGACAATTTATGCCCTCTTTTCTAAGTTTTCCCCCAGCCCCTATGCCAGTACTGTTTTATAACAGTGGCATAATTTTATGCCATATTTGTCTTTTTGTGACTGAGATATTTCACTCAGAATAACGTCCTTCAGAGTCACCCGTTTTGTATAATAATTCATGAGTTCCTCATTTTTCAATGTAGCATAGTATTCCATTGTCTGAATGTACCACAGCTTCACTATCCATTTGTTTTTTGATGGGCACTTGGTTTGTTTCCAACACATGAGTGTGCATATATGTACTTGGGTAGCAGTTACAGTTTCTGTAGGGTATATTCTCAGTTGTGGAATTGCTGTGTCAAATGGTATTTCTATTTCCAACTTTTTGAGAAAGTACCATTCTGCCTTCCATAGTGGTTGCACCATTTTACACTCCCACAACCAACTCAAGGTGGATCATGGACCTAGGACTAAAACCAAGGACTATAAACTTCATTACAGAAAAGCTAGGAACAACACTAGAAGTCC
>NW_006399901.1:4033769-4044076 GCF_000299155.1 Elephantulus edwardii | reverse complement strand
AAGCACTGTGGCAACTGGACAATTAAAACAGACATTCGGATGGCAGGGAAGAAGAACAAACTGGGGAGGAGGGTAGAGAGAATGGTGCAGCAATGAAGGAATGAAAACCCAAAATCCCTGTTCATTAAAACTAATAAAATTTAATAATAAAAAAATGAATAAGTGTTCCAGTTTCTCCACAAGCTCACCAGCATTTGTTGTTTGCTGTTCTGCTAACTTTTGCTATTCCTACTGGGGTGAGATGATAGTTGTTTTAATTTGCATCTCTCTTAGAGCTAGGGATTTTAAATATTTCTTCATGTATTTGTTTGCCATCTTAATGTCTTCTTTGGTGAAGTGTCTGTTCATATCCTGTGCCCATTTTGCAATTGGGTTGTTTACCTTTATCTCCTTTGATGCTCAAGTATTTTATAAATTCTAGATATAAATCCCCTTATCTGACATGTCATTACCAATTTTCCCCCCTTAAGTCTGTGGCTTCTCTTATTACCCTGTTGGAGAAGTTTTTAGATGTGCATAGGGATTTGATTCTTAGAAGGTCCTATTCATCTACTTTATCCTCTCCTGTAGGTTTTTCAGGATGCTTGGAAGACTGTTTATGTTGTGGAGTAGGGCTTCTAGAATTTTTCCAAGCTTTTCTTTAATGAAGTTGATAGCCCTTGGTTTCAGTCCTAGGTCCTTGATCCACTTTGAGTGGGTTTTTGGGTATGGAGTGAGGTGTGGGTCTTGCTTGAGTTTTCTGCAGATAGTTTTCCAATTTTGCCAACATAATTTCTTAGAAAGGCTGTCATTTCACCCACTTAACTGATTTCATCTCCTTGTCAAAAATCAGTTGACCATAGGTAAATGGGCTGATTTCTGGGTTCTTAATTCTATTCCATTGATCTATGTGTCTGTCATCACTGCCTTTACTAACATGGCAGTGTAGTAGGATTTGAAATTAGGGAATGAGATGCTTCCTACCTTGTTTCTCTTTTTAAGGAGTGTTTTGCTTATTCAGAATTTCTTTCCATTCCAAATAAAATTGGAGATTCCCTTTTCCACCTCATTGAAGAATGGAATTGATATTTGTATTGGGATTGCATTGAATGTGTAAATTGCCTTTGGTGGTACTGTCATTTTCACAATATTGTGTGTTTCTCTCCATGAGAAAGGTATATTCTTCCATTTCTCCAGGTCTCTTTTCATTTCTTGTAATAATGTTTTGTAATCTTCTTGGAATGGGTCCTTTGTTCTTCTGGTTATATTTATTCCCAAGTATTAAATCTTGTGATTAGCTATTGTGAAGGGTGTTGTTTTTCTTAACTCCAGTTCTATTTCTCTTTGTCACTGTAAAGAAATCGAATTGATTTTTGTTATGTTGATTTTGTGTCCTGCCACTTTGCTCAATTGGTCAACCATGTACCATAATTGTCTTGTTGAGTTTTTAGGGTTTTCTAAGTATACTATTATATAATCTTCATATAGAGGTAATTTTACCTCCTCTTTGCCAATTTGGATACCTCTTATTTCCTGCTCTTATCTTATTGCTAACGCTAAGACTTCCAGTACAATATTGAATAGGAGAGGTGATAGTAGGCATCCTTGCCTAGTTCCTATTCTCAATGAGAATTCCTTTAATCTCTCTCCCCTGAGAACAGTGTTGGCTCTCGGGTTTGTATACATACTTTTTACTCTGTTGAAGAAATTCCCCTCCAATCCTATTTTGTTGAGTGTTTTAATCAGGATAGGGTGTTGGATTTTGTCAAAGGTCTTTTCTGCATCAATTGAAAGGATCATGTGGTTTTTCTTTGTTTTGTTAATGTGATGACTTACATTGATTGTTTTTCTTATGTTGAACCATCCTTGCATACTTGTTATGAATCCCACTTGGTCATGGTGAATTTTTTTTAATGTATAATTTGATTCTATTGGCCAGGATTTTATTCAGAATTTTTGCATCTGTGTTCATGAGAAATATTGGCCTATAGTTTTCTATTTTGGTGGTGTGTTTACTTGACTTTGGTATCAAGGATATGCTTGCTTCATAGTCTTGGAGAATTCCATCTTTCTCTATTTTCTGAAATAGTTTATGCAGAATTGGTGTCAGTTCTTCTCTGAATGTTTGGTAAAATTCATTTGTGAAACTATCTGGTCCAGGGCTTTCTTTGGCTTGAAGTTGTTTTATTACATTTTCAATTTCTTCTTTTGTAATGGATCTGCTCAGGTGTTCAGTTTTGGTTTGTGTCAGTCTAGGTATGTTGTGAATTTCTAAGTATTTGTCCATTTCCTCCAGTTTTAATATTTGTATGAGTATAGTTTTTCCTAATATTCCATTGTTTGTTGTTATTGATATGTGCCATCGAGTTGGTTGCAACTCCCAATCACACTGTCTCTGATACACCCATCCTGATTACTCCAGTCACTGAATCAATCCACTTCATTGAGGGCCTTCCCCTCCTGCGCTGTTCCTCCACCATACCACGCATGATGCTCCTCTCTGAGGACAGTCCCTCGATACAACATATCAAAATTATGTTAGACAAAGCCTCAGAATCCTTGCCTCCAAGGAGCCGCCTGGCTTAACCCTCTCCAAGATTAATCTGTTTGCTTTCCTAGCAGTCCATGGTACCCTCAATGCTCTTTTCCAGCACCACAGCTCAAAGGCATCAATTCTCCTTCTAGCCTCCCTAGTTATTGTTCAACTCTCTGATGCATAACAAGTGATTGCAAAGACCTGTATCAGACACACCTGTCTCCAGAAAGACACCATTGCTCTTCAGTACTTTGGAGAGGTCCCTAACAGCAGACTTTCCCATGGTAATATGCCTTTTAATTTCCTGGCTCCTGGTGCCAAGGGTGTTGACTATGGAGCCAAGCAAACTAAAGCTGTGAACAATCTCAATCTCTTCACCATCCATCCTGATGTTGCAAATTGGTCCAATGGTGAGAATCTTCATCTTCTTGATATTGAGCCTCAATCCATATTGGAGTCCTTGACCCTCTGCAGCAAGCAGGGTTGTGTCATCTGCATAACGCAGATTGCTGATAGCTCTTCCACCAATCCTCTCCCCACATTTCTCCTCATAGGGCCCAGCCTCCCGGATAATCTGTTCTGCATACAGGTTGGCCAGTTATGGAGATAGGATACATCCCTGGCATACACCTTTCCCAATTTTGAACCATGCAGTTTTTCCTTGCTCTGTTCTGATGCCTGCCTCTTGGTCCAAGTATAGGTTTTTCATTAGCACAATCAAGTGTTCTGGGATTCCCTTTCTTCTCAGAGTCAGCCACAGTTTGTTATGATTCACACAGTCAAAGGCCTATGCATAGTCAATAAAACACAGATATACATTCCTCTGGTATTCCCTGCTTTCAGCTAAGATTCATCTAACATTAGTACAATATCCCCTTCTAAACCCAGCCTGGACTCTGGCAGTTCTCTGCTAATGTGCTATTCCAGTCGTTTTTGGACAATCTTCAGTAGAATCTTGCTTGCATGTGAAATCAATGCTATTGTTCTATAGTTTCCACACTTTGTTGGGTCACCCTTCTTTGGGATGGGAACAAATATAGATCTCTTCCAGTAAGTTGGCCAAGTGGTTGTTCTCCAGATTTCTTGGCACAACTTGTGAGCAAGTCCAGGGCAGCATCTGTTAGCTGAAATATGTCAATGGTATACCATCTCTTCCTGGGGCCTTATTTTTTTGCTATTTCCTTCAAAGCAGCCTGAACTTCTTCCTTCATTACCATAGGTTCTTGCTCTTGGTGCTGTTTGGGCAGGTGTTGTGGCAGTTTTCGGACACAAAGGACTACTCTTCCTCCAGGAGCCAGGCAAGCCAGGCTTGGCCTAAGGTTTAAGGCGACAGCAGAGGGCTTCACGCCTGGAAGGAGGAGAGGGGAGAGATGGTGGCCATGTTCTCCCAGGGTTACTCTGCTCAGGGTTGCTAAGGGCCGATTGCCAGAGAGAGCATGGTGCTGTTTGGGCGGGTGTTGTGGCAGTTTTCGGACATGAAGGACTACTCTGCTTCCTGGAGCTAGGAAGCTAGGCTTGGCCTAGGGTTTAAGGCAGCAGCAGAGAAAGAGATGCTACCAAGCCAAAGGTGGGTGACTTTTAATCCATGGCCCTCGGCCTGTCTTTCATTGTTTTTGTTCAGACATTCCTCTAGGTCGTACAGCCCTGGTGTACAAGTTGCCATACCACAGTCACTTTTGGTTGCTGTGAGGATGAACACTGTGACACTGATGTGTCAAATGCATTAATGTTGGCTACCTAATGTGGACAGAGAGTGGGGTGGAGCTCCCCGATTTAAGCAAGCTTGAAAGGAGGAGTGGCATCCACTTCCATAATAGCTTGCCTTCAGAAACCCTATGAACCTGGAGAGAGGATGAAAGGCACCCAAGCATCGAGGACTCTCTTTTATAGGGTCACTATGAGTCACCTGCGACTTGATGGCACTTAACAACAACTTGCTCTTATGTTGTTTCCTGAAATTCTTCTGTGTCTGCCAATTCCTTTTGATACAGTGACTCAGTATATTTTTTCCATCTTTTTCTTTTTAGTTCTAAAATAAACCAAATTTATGAATTAAATGCCAATAAAACTATACAACCAATAAAATTCAAGTAATTTCATTAATTTATAAGGAGCTCTGGTGGCCTAGTGGGTAAGAAATTGGGCTGCCACCTAAAAGTAGTCAGTTTTAATCTACAAGCTGCCTTGCAAAATAAACATGGGCAGTGTCAACAGCACATAACAAGAACAGCATCACATTAACTTATATGCTAATAATGTCATTTTCCTGAAAATACACTTTGGCCAGTTTGAGGTTCATTGAAATAAAATTTTTTTTAAAAAAAAGGAAAAAAAACCCACCCTTTATGAGTCTGAACCATCTTCTTTTAATACTTCCTGGATCATTAGCCTTTTTATTTTAGTTCGTTTTATTGTGACATTGCCCATTTCATCTTTTATTTGAATTATTTGTATCTTTCCCTTCTTTTCCATTGTTAGTTTTGCTAGTTGTTTATTGATGTTATTGACTTTTCGGAAGAACCAACTCCTAGTTTTGTTGATGATTTCAATCAGTTTTCTATTTATTTCTGCTTTATTTTTTATAATTTCAGGGTTTTAGAGGTTGTTGGTTGGGTTTTCTTGCTTTCTTTTTCAATTTGCTGGAGATACTGGGTTAGAGAGTCAATAGTCTGTTTTTCCTGTCTTTTGATGTGTTTGCTTATTGCTATAAATTGACCTCTGATCATTGCTTTGACTATTTCCCAGAGGTTTTGGTCAGTGGTGTTTTCATTGTTATTTGTTTCAAGAACCTTTTTAATATCATTTTTTATTTAATACCCACTCAAGTTCAAGCAAGGTGTGGTTTAGATTCCATATGTATGGTATTTTATCTTTATTATCTTGTTAATTCATTTCTAATTTTGTAGCATAGTGGTCTGAGAAGATGCTTTGTATTATTTCTATGTTTTTAAATTTATTGATGCTTGCCTTGTGACCTAAATGTGATCTATTCTGGAGAATGTTCCACGCACTTTGAAAAAGAAGATATACTGTGCTCTTTCTTGGTGTGCATTAACCTATAAGTATCTATGAAGTCAAGTTAGTTTATTGTGTGCTTTAATTCTTCATCATCTTTGTTGAGTGTCTTTCTGGTAGTTCTATTTTTTCCTGAGAGTGGTGTATTGAAGTCTCTACTATAGTAGTATAGCCTATTTCTTTTATACAGTTTTGTTAATGTTTGTTTTGTATACTTTGCTGGTCTTTCATTTGGTGCATAGATACTTATTATTGTTATGTCCTCTTGTTTTATTGACCCCTTAATTTTTATATAGTGACCTTCCTTGTCCTTTATGATAATTTTTGCATTGAAATCTATTTCATTAAAAATTAATATAGCCACTCCTTCTTTTTTTCTGGTTGCCATTTGCTTGGTATATCCCCCACCCCCTTTTATTTTTTGTCTTTATCTTCATTTTTCAGGTATTTCTCTTGTAGACAGCATATTGGTGGATTTTATTTTTTCATCCAATCTGCTACTCTTTTTTCTCTTCAGTGGTGCATTTAAACCATTTACATTCAGTGTGATTATTGAGAGGCAAGGTTTAGTTACTATCACTTTGTGGAGTTGTTTCTGGTGTTGTTGCTCGTTACTTTGGTCCATCCTCCTTTCTGTGGCACCTCTGTAAGAAGGATGTCTCTCACTGTTTCTTGTAATGCTGGCCTTGTTTTTACAAACTCCCTTAGGTTCTGTTTTTCTGGGAATATTTTGATCTCTCCTCCATATTTGATGGACAATTTTGCTGGGTACAGTATTCATAGTTGACAGTTGTGTTCTTTGAATGTTTGATATATGCCATTCTACTGTCTTCTTGCTTACATGGTTTTTACTGAGAAATAGGCATTTAATCTTATCTGCTTTCTCTTATACGATACTCCTTGTTTCTCCCTCACTGCTTTCAGAATTCTCTCCTTATCCTTGGATTAATTTGACTATGATATGCCTTGGTGTTTTTCTTTTGGAGTCTGTTCTATATGGTGTTCTCTTAGCTTCTTGAATATATATTCTATCATTCTTCATGATATCTGTTAAGTTTTCTTCTAGTAATTCTTCCACAAATTTTTTGGTACCTTTACTTGCTTCTTCCTGTTCTGAGATTACGATGACACACATATTATTTCTCTTGATGGTGTCCCACATTATTCTTAGGTTTTCTTCTTTTCCCCTTCCTTTTTGATTCTGCTCTTTTTTCTAGCAGATCAGTGGTGACAATTCTATCTTCTATCTCACTGGTTCTGTATTTCTTCTCTTCAACCCTGTTCATGTGACCCTCCATCATATTGACAGCATCTGAAACATTGCTCCTCATATTTTGGATTGTGGTTTCTTATTTTCCAGAACCTTTAGTGCCTCGTTTGTTTTATCTGCATTGTTTTGGATTATTTTTTTAAAGTTCCTCCTAGCTTTTGCTTGTGATGTCCTGTAATTCTTCACGTTTGTTTTTCACCCATTGAAAATATTCAGTCATTGTTCTTTTAAATTCTGTCTCAGAAAGTTCCATCCGACTTTCTGGCTTCAGGGAGTGCATTGATACTGTGTCACTTTTGGGGGGTGACATCTTCCTTTGGGCTTGCATAGGGGCTGAGGTAGCCTGCTTCCTACATGACATTGCTGAGGTAGATTTTTTTCATTTCTGAGGCAATAGAACTTTCTTGATCTGAGTCATTGTTCCAGAAGAGGGTGGGGCAGCTACCCTGCCTGGATTTCTCTCAGTCTGATAGAGAAAAGGCCTTTGAAGGCCGCTTCCTTAATTGCCTCAGCTAGGGTAGCCCAAGGTGCTCTGGGCTATGAGGAGATGTAAAGGTGGAACATGGAATCTTGATTAGAAAACCTGGAAGCCTTTGTTTTCCCTTCAAGAATGAGCTCCAGCTGTCTCATTCCCTTCTGATTTAGCATAAGGGATCCCACGTGATTCAGCCAAACAGCAGTGACACCCCCCGCCTGCCCCCCAGAGTACTTCACTCAAGTTCCAGCATCTGGAGTGACATTCTGGGCACAGGTTGGTGGCACCCAGAATGGAGTTCCAGGGGCAGGTTGACTACAATTAGGCTGGAATACCAGGCTCACACTCACTCAGATTCCAGATTTCCTCCTCACCCCTGCATGTTGCTCCCCAGTGCATGTGTGGCATCAGCAATATGTGCTTGGAGTCAGCAAGCAGCTCTCAGCTCATGCGTGGCATCAGGAAACAGCTCCCTGGCATGCACCTGGCATCAGCAGACAGATCCCCAGAACATGCCTGGCATCAGCAGGCAGCTCCCTGGTGTGTGAGTGGCATCAGCAGGCAGCTCCCTGGTGTGTGCTAATAGTTGCTATTCCAACTGTCTCTGCGCTGCCAGCCAGTCTGTCCTTGTGGCTGGTCTGTCTGTGCTTCTGTCTGTGTGGTCAGTCTGTCTTCACTCCCAATGGAAGGTTTTTATAAGTTGGAGTTAACTTGAAGGCCATGGGCTAGATTTTAATTTGGTAGCTCAGACCACCAGTCTCATCTTCTGAGACACTTCTCTAGGTGGGGTTTTACTGCCAAGATCTCTCCAAACCAAATTAGAAGGTTCTTTTGGTAGAATCTTGGGAAGAAAGTTATTTCAATGTTTCTTGACTCTGGCACACGTTAGAATCAGCTAGAAAACCTTTTTTTTAAAAAAATTCTTTTTTACTGGTTGACTTATACAGTTCATATACATTGTTTTCCAGGCGAGACCTTTCCCATTCCTTTTTAAAAAATAAAATTTTTATTTTATACTGGTTTACTTACAAAGTCCATATACATTGTTTTCCACACCGGATCTTTCCCTTTTCCCTTTACCTACTCTTCCCTCCATGCACCAAATTGTGTGACCCTGTAATTTCCTTCCTTCTGCCCATCCTCAACCCTCTGCTCCCACTCTCCTTCCTTAGATCCTCATACATGTTTTATCAGTTATCTATTTCTACAATCATGGTCTTATGCAGTATTTGTCCTTATGGGACTAAGTTAATTCACTTAGCATAATGCTCTCCAGTCCTTCCCAACTAGCAAGCTTTAAAAAATCCTAGTGCCTAGATTCTGTAGAAATACAGCATGCTTGGAAAAGTAGAGGATCTGAGGAAACCAAGAAGACCTTCAACAAGGTAGAATGACAGTGAATGCAGCAGTAGGCTTAAATTCAACCAAGAGTGTGAAGGCGGGGGAAGCCCATGCAAGATTTTAGTCTGTTGTACAGTTCAGTGAGCATGGGAGTGCCAAGTGGAAAAACCCTCTCGCTGAAAATGAGCTCACAATTAAAAACTAACAAAGCACTTTAAAAAGCCAAGCCCCGCCCCCATGGAAATTAAGAGATGCAACCAGTTTATGCTGCAGAAACCATATGCATAAGACCCATTTAAAATTTCCCAAGGTTATTCATCTTAATATGGTTGGTAAAGGTCTCTGGTTGGCACAAATGGTTTGTGCTCAAACATTAAACAAGAAGCTGGGTGTTTGGCTTGCTTAGTGTCGCTTTGGAGGAAGGATCTGGTGATAGAGTCCTGAAAAGATTACAGAGGAAGGAGTTCTATTCTGCAAGGCATGGTGTTGGAATGGAATACTGTCCTTCACTCAGGAACAACAATTTCAGAAGTATTACATAACTTGGGAGACACTGGAGAGCATTATGCTGAGTGAACTGACTCATAAGACCAATATTGTAAAAATGGAAGGATAACTAGTAAAATGTGTATTAGGATGCAGAGGGAAGTAGTGGTAGCAGAGGAGTGAGGATGGGTAGGGGAGAAATCACAGAGTTGTGCGGTTTGTTGGGTGGAGGGAGAGGGTGAAGGAAATGGGAAGGATCCAGCAGGGAAATCTAAAAGATTGGGGTAATGATGGGTAAGACCCAATAGTGATTGATTTTCTAAAACTTAATTCTTGGGGAATAATTGTATGAAAAACAATATGAATGAAGTATAGTGTGAAACAGGATGTATATGAACTTTGTGAGCAAATTTGTATAAAAACAAAATGAATGGGGGGTGGGGAGGAAAATGTGCAACAATGAATGAATGAAAAATCCCACTTGGCTGTAAATGTTCATTGTTGTTGTTGTTGTTATGTGCCATCGAGTCACTTGTGACACCATGTACAAGAGCCCTAAACCCTGCTCTATCCTGTGCCAGCTTCATCATCTCCAACATACCTACTTCCATTACCCCAATCACTGAATCAATCCCTCACATCACGGGTCTTCCTCTCTTACACTGTCCTTCCACTTTCTCAAACATGATGTCCCTCTGCAAGGACTGGTCCCTCCTTGCAACGTGTCCAAAGTATGTCAGACAAAGCTTCATAATCAGTGGCTCCAAGGAGCAGCCCAGCTTCATCTTCTCCAGGACAAACTTGTTTGTTCTCCTAGCAGCCCACGGTATATTCAACACTCTTCTCCAGCACCACAGCTCAAAGACATCAATTCTCTTTCTATCATCCCTAGTCACTGTCCAGCTCTACAACCAATGCATAGCACACAATTGCAAAGACTATGGCTTGGATCAGGTGCACCTTAGTCTCCAGCCTGATGTCATTGCTCTTCAGTACTCTGGAGACATCCCTGACATCTGACTTTCCCAGTGAAATTCATCTCTTGATTTTCTGGCTGATGGTACCAAGAGTGTTGACTGTATAGCCAAGCAAACTAAAACTGTTAACTATCTCAGTCTCTTCACCATCCATACTGATGCTGCGTTCATTAAAATCACAATTTTAAAAAAATTTAAAAAAAGACGTGGTGTTGGAATGTTGTTGTT
>NW_006399901.1:4027671-4031504 GCF_000299155.1 Elephantulus edwardii | reverse complement strand
TCAGGAACAGGTTTGAGGCCTTGAACACTAATGAGCGAAGACCAGATGAGTTGTGGGAGGATGTCAAAGATATCATTCAGGAAGAGTGTAAACGGTCATGACAAAGACAGAAGAGGAAGAAAAGACCAAAATGGATGTCAGAAGAAACGAGTACGAGTAAAATAAAAATGGAATCAACAGCAGCTACTGAGCATTAGTCATAAAGTACAAAACTAGCTTGTTGCCTGTTTAGTTTCTTCCTGCTGCTTTTAAAGATGTGATGAGAAAGAGTAAAGAAAAGGCCATTGCTTACAGACGTGCTGACTGGTAATCTTCCTACAAAAACAAAGTTACCAATAAGGATCCGAAGCCTTACATTTTCTGCCCACACCTTGGGAAGACCCAATTCAAGGAATTATTTTAAAAGAAATAATAACAGAAATGGGCAAACACTACTTATAAGAATTTTTTTTGTCAGTGCTGTTTATAATAGTGAAAATTGGAAACCTCCAGCAACAGAGAGATTTATCAAATAAATGAGGATACATCCAGATGCCAGAATTCTAGGAGGGCATTCAAATGAATGCTGTAGAAGAATGTTTAATGGCATGGAAAGACGTTTCTAACATTGCAAGTAAAAATGAAACTTCATGGGTGAGATGATTCCATTTTGTAAATATAGGGTGAAGATGATGGCTTAATATTTAATTGTAAAAATTCAATTATGACAAATAGATTTGATACATGCAATGAATTCCTCAAGCAAGATGATCTTTGAGAGGTAACACATTATGTCTTTAATGCAGACACACTACTGGCCCAGCTGCAGAATTAAACTTTTTAATGAGAAATGATGTGGTAACATGTGGAGATAGTTACATAAAGCAGAAGATAACACATCCCCTCCTCCAGAAAGGGACAAGCTTTCCGGTGTGCCCTCAAGTTTTCCATGAAAATGACAGCTGCCAGTCATTGTTGGGGGGAAGACTCATCCTACAAAAGAAAAAAATCCTTGACATTGCTCTCCAGGCCTCTTCTCTTTTATCTAACTGTTCTCGAGTTCTATCTTACTGCCCATCAGAGTAAACAATGCAGGAAATCTGGCCCATTTAATTTCTGGAATTCACTGAAAGGCTGAATAAAAAGAAGATGGATACTTTGGTAGCATTCCACAAAGCATCATGGCTAAGTGAGGTCCAGTAGTGTCAGTGAGACAACAGGAAATGGTAGTTTGACTTCGTTTTCTGTTCTTTACTGTGACATTATAGGCCTATTGTTCAAAATGGTTATCCTAGATGTATCAGGATTTGACTTTTACCACATGACTGGCTGGGACCTGAAGTAGGGTGTATAGAAACCAATCATTATGGGTCCATTTCTCCATTCCATCAAGTTTCAGTTGAGCAAGTGTAGCAGCAAAAGCTGAGAATCTCATTACTAGCAAGGAAGAAGTAGATAATGCCGTGCATGTCCTTTATAGTCAGAGAATCACGCAGTTAGACCAGGATCTATGCAAGAACAGCAGAAGCCTCAGTAGGAACCAGAGCATGAGACAAAGTTGACTTGGGATTGCTGCCCCACAGACTCAAAGCCAGGAGCCTTCACCCAAGGGTGAGGGGAGGCTGAAAGGAGACACCATAATTGGTAGGATTAAGGGAACTTTTTAACACTGACCTAAGTCAGGAGGTCAAAGAGCCTATGAGCACCCTTGAGATGCAACCTGAATGCAAATCTGTTAACTTCCTTGTTGTTGTTAAGTGCCATTGAGTTGAGTACAACTCATAGCAACCCTATGAACAAAAAATCTAAACCCTCTTCTATCCTGTGACATCCTCACACTTCTTGACACACACTAGTCTACGTGAGGAAATTTGGAGGACATCTGTCTGGCCAATGTATTAGAAAGGTCCACATTTGTTCCCATTCCCAAGAAAGATGATCCAACAGAATGTGCAAACTATCAAACAATATCATGAATATCACATGTAGGCAAAATACTGATTAAGATCATAAAAAACCAACTAGAATAGTACATAGATAGGGAATTGTCAGAAGTTCAAGCAGGATTTTAAAGAGGTTCTGTGAGATCAGTGTGGTCATTGCAAAGGGTTTCAGACCCCAGGAGTACATTTGCTGTTGGAATTAGTAAAGGGAATGTGGAGACCATGTCTAACTTTATGGGAATTGATTTTGTACTGTGGATGTTACTGATGGAGACTGTTCTCCTTTGTGAAGTTAATAGAAGTAAGACTCAGTTGTCCTCATGCCATCTTCACTCTTTGCACTTACAGTTTCCACATGTGTTATTATGTATTAATTATGAAAGGCCTGTTGTTGTTGTTGCTGTTAGGTGCCATTGAGTTGAGTATAACTCATAGCAACCCTATGAACAAGATATCTGAACCCTGTCCTATGCTGTACCGTCTTCATCATTTCTCACACACTTAAGCCCATTGCTGTAGTCACTGTGTCATCCGTGTTTAAGTGTCTTCCTCTCCCTTTCCAAGTATATCTTTACACAAATAACCCCCAGTGTATGTTGTTGCTGTTGTCTTGTACCATTGAATTGGAGGCTACTTATAGCTGACACTCCAGTGGATTTTCAAAAGCTTGAAATCACATAGGAGAATATTGCTTACCTTTCTGGCTTGAAGCAGCTAATGGATTTGAATGGCCTGCTTTTGGATTGGCAGCACAACTCCTTATCACTAGGCTGTCCCTAGTGCAAATTGTTGTTAGGTGCCATCAAGTTGACTATGGCTCATAGTGACTCTATGGACAACAGAGCTAAATCCTGCCCTACCCTGTGCCATCTTCCTCATCTATATTATACTTGAGCCCATTGTTACAGTCACTGTGTCAATCTAACTTGTGGAGGGTATTCTTATCTTTCTCTGATCATTACTAGCATAATATTTATTTCCAAGATTCCCTGTTCCTTCTAATATGTCCAAGGTATGTGAGATAGTTTCACCATCTTTGCCTCTGAGAAGCACCCTGGTTACACTTTCTCCAAGACAGCTTTGCTTGTTATTTTAGCAGTCGATGAGATATTTAGTATTCTTCTCCAGTATCATGTCTCGAAGGTGTCAGTTCTTCTGTCATCCTTATTCATTATCCAACTTTCAGATACATAGCAAGTAATTGAAAAGACCGAGACTTTAATCAGTCTCTGTTTAGTCTTTTATTTTTTCTTTCCATTTAGTCTTTAAACTAACATTGTAGCACCTTAACAGTTTGAAGAGATCCTTCAATCTTGACTCCATCTATTATGATGTTGACTATTGGCCCAGTCATGAAGATTTTTGTTTTATTTGTATTGAGATCCAATCGATATTGCAGGCTATAGTGTTTGATTTTCTGCGGTAAGCATTTAAAAATCCACCTTGCAAGGAGCTCTGGCTGCCTACTGGCAAGAAGCTGCACTGCAATCCTGAAAGAGCAGGGTTTGAATCCTCCAGATGTTCTACTGAAGAAGGAGGGGCAGCTTCCTCCTGTGCCAGCTGGATCTGATTTGACAGTACACAACAACAACAAAAGTTAAATACTGAAATAAAGTAAGTATAATAAAAATAATTTTAAAAAATATTGAAAACCAAACAAACAAAAAATAAATATCCCCCTGGCTTTAAGCAAGCAAGGTGAGTTGAGTCATCTGCATGCATAATGATGAGTCGTCCTCTGATCCTGATGACACATTCTTCTTCATGAAGTCCACCTTCTTGGATTTCCAAAGAAAGGTGACCCAACAGAATGTGGAAACTACAGAACAATCTCACTGATTTCACATGCAAGCAAGATTCTACTGAAGATTATCCAAAAACGACTGGAACAGCACATCAACAGAGAACTAC
>NW_006399901.1:4023718-4026502 GCF_000299155.1 Elephantulus edwardii | reverse complement strand
CAACAACAACAACACAGATCGAATAGGCAGACGGCAAAGAAACAATCCTCATGTACATCTTTCTTCATCTTAAACCATGCCATGTTCGCTTGCTCAGTTCAGAGAACAATTTCCTGGCCTAATTAAAGGTTTCACAGAAGCATAATTAAGTGTTCTGGAATTCCCGCTCTTCTCATTGTTAGACACAGTTTGCTATGATTCACACAGTTAAATAATTTTGTATAGTCAATAAAGCACAAATAGACATCCTTCTAGCATTCTCTACTTTCAGTTCAGATCCATCTGTCCAGATCTAAAATGATATTCTTGATGCCACAGCCCTTTCTAAATCCAGCTTGAATATCTGGCATTTACACATTGATGGATATACTCTTCTAACAGTTTTTGGATAATCTTCAGCAAGATTTTACTTGAGTATTATATTAATGATATTTTTTGACCATTTCCACATCCTATGCATCACCTTTTTGGGAAGTGGAACAAATATAGATCTCTTCCAATAAGCTGGCTAATATAACTGGCCACATTTTTTAGCACAGACTGGTGAGCATGTCCAGGGTTGCATCTGTTTATTGAAACAAGTCAATTTGTATCCCACCGGTTCCTGGGGCCTTATTTTTTCCAATGCCTTCAGAGCACCTTGAACTTCTTCCTTTATTACCATTGGTTCATGATCATATGCTGCTTTCTGAAATGGTTCCTTGTCAATGGATTCTTTTTGGGGCAATGACTGTGTATTTCTTCCGTCTTCTTTTGATACTTCAGGATGATCCTGAGCCTCAGAGTTAGTCAGCAAGGTAAGAAACTGGAAAAACAAGTCTAGTGAGAACTCAACAAGTTTAGCACAGATGCAGCCATTCTGAAGCTTTTGATAGACCACCATACAGCATCTTCTTTTTCTTTTTAATTAAGGTTATAGTGAAAGTTTACAGAAAAGATGACTTTTCATTCCTTCATTGATACGTATTTTCTTCCCTCACCTCCCCAGCTCACTTTGTAATGCATGTCTTCTTCCAGATTGTCACTACATCTTCTTAAAGCAAAATAGTTGTTTAACTTGACTAGTAAAGAGAAGCTCTTTTTAAGATCAACATTTACAAAAATGCACTGCAGTTGAGTTGGAACCAACTCTGAGCTGAACTTCCAGGAGGTTTTGGTAGGCTGTAAATCACATGAGAGTTTGTCCATCTCTCTCCTACAGAATTACTGGGGGATTAGAATCACCAGAGAAGTCCCGTCTGTAGGTTAGCAGCACAATGGAAGTATAGACTAACTACATCAAGAGAGCGCCATCAGATCTGCAGGTCAATGACTACAGCATTCAATATGGATTGAAGCTCAACATCAAGAAAACAAAGACTCTCTCTGCAAATTTGGAAAAAAATGAACAACAGCAGTTCAAAAGATTAGATAAGGACTTATAAGGAAGTGAGTTTACATTAATAGGGAAAGAACAACATGGGGGCGGGGGGGGGGAGGAAGACAATGGTTGTACAATTCCAAGAAGATACTTAATGTCAGTGAATTGTACAAGGAGAAATACTGTTTAATTGTTGCATATTCTGCTTGCACATTCTCAACACAACAGAAACAGAATATTAAAATGGAATAGGATATTGTTCACAGAATTTCCCCATCTGGTAGACTTGACCTTCTATTTCATTGGCCGGGGTTTCCTACTTTTAGAGGAACATTCTTCTAGGTAGTACAGCACTCTTTTGTCATTTTGCTGTACTGAGGTGACCTGGGGTTTCTGTGATGCTGATTGTTGTGCCACTGGTGTGTCAAGTGCCATAACAGTTACCCATCGTGGACAGTGTTTGGTGGAGCTCCCGGTTTAAGACAAGTTTGGAAGCTGGGTGGCATCCACTTCTTAAACAACGTGCTTCTGGAAGCTCTATGAACTTGGAGAAACGACAATAGTTATAGAAAGACTTCAGGTCTTTTATTCATGGGTCACTATAAGTCATGTTCAACCCAATGGCAATCAACAACAGTAACAACATGCCTAAACCAATCACTGGCCAGAGTAGTAAAATTATCATTTAAATGACTAGCCTGAAGTAGGGAACTAAGTCCATAAGGTGCATGAGTCTACAATGCCTAATTTAAACTGAGATTCCATTAGCAAGGAAGAAGTGAGAAGTGACTGTTGAGAGCAAAATCAATAATCATCTACAGGAACGGACAATGTTGGGTGTAGGTAAGTATTTGTACAAACACGTACTCACCGAATAAAAACTTCCTGAGCAACAGCTCAAACAATAAGGTGTATGATAAAGCTGAAATGGTTAGAGATGAGGTAGACAGAGCCCCTCTACTCAATGGACTGTTTGAATTGTTCGGTATAACCAGGCAGACAGATAATAAAATAATAGTAGAACATGATAAGTTTCAAAAATTAATGTCTATGGGCAAAGATATAAGGACAATCAATAGAGGCTTACTCAGTGGAGGTAATTTCACCAGTTAGATGATGTGGAAAGAGCAGTCCAGCTAAAGGCAGAAGTGAATGGATGAATGATTGATTGACTTGACCTAATGAAGACATAAACAGAGAAGGTATTTCAAAGGAAAACAAGCTTGATGAAAGAGTACAGTGCTGTCTGAGGCCCTAACCAGTAAACCCCTGGAGAATGATGAGAGCAGCTTGTGGATTGTAGTTGTTGTTGTTGTTATGTGCCGTCAAGTCGTTTGCGACTCACAGCGACCCTATGCACAACAGCACTAAATCCTGCTCTATCCTGCGCCAACCGCACTGCCTCTGACACACCCATCCCGATT
>NW_006399901.1:3976242-4022603 GCF_000299155.1 Elephantulus edwardii | reverse complement strand
TAGTTTCCACACTCAGTTGTTTCACCTTTCTTTGGAATGGGAACAAATATAGATCTCTTCCAGTCAGTTGGCCAAGTGGTTGTTCTCCATATTTCTTGGAACAACTTGGTGAGCACATCCAGGGCAACGATTGTAGTAGCTGTGATTTTACACACAACTGACTGTGTAACTCCAGAGCAAATGAAGTGCATCCAAGTAGAGGCAGAGACCTTCAGTCTAAGTGATAAATCTGAAAACCTTTCCAACACAGATCTTTGTGTGTGTGTTAAGTGTCTTATTGTTGTTATGTGTCATCAAGTCAACTACCACTCTTAGTGATCCTAGGAACAATGGTTGTGAACCTTGCCTTATCCTGAGCCAACCTCACTGTCTCTTACACACTTGGTTTCATTGCCACCATACTGTGACACTCCATCGCATCCAGGGTCTTCCTCTCCTGTATCAACCCTCTACCCTTTCCAAGCATGATGTCCTTCTCCAAGAACTGGCCCTTCCTGATCACATGCCCAATGTATGTGAGATGGAGCTTCAAAATCCTTGCATCCAAGGAGCAATGTGGTTTCACCCTCTCCAGAACAGACTTGTTTGATCTCTTGGCAGCCCATGGTAGGTTCACTACTCTTCTGTAGCACCACAATTCAAAAGTGTTGACTTTTCTTCTGTCATCCTTATTCATTGTCCAGCTCTCAGATGCATAGCAAGCAGTTGAAAAGGCCATGGCCTGGATCAGCTACATCTTATTTTCTAGACTGACATTGTTGCTGTTCACCATGTCAAAATCACATACAACGAAGAATTTCAGCCAAAGGTGGTAGAACAATCATCTGGTTGTATGCCAGTTTCTGTTGTTTATTCTTCGTGAACATAATAATCAACTTTTATCAATTATTTGAATACAAGCTTACCTATAGTCAGAAGAATGGACAGTTTGACATATCAAACCTTTCTACAACCATATACTGAAGAATGCAGTGTAGTAGAAGGGATCGTAATAGTGGCTGATTATTATGTGATGTATGTTTGGCTCCACAGTCAACACTCTTGGTACTAGTAGCCAGGAAATCAAAAGATGAATTTTTGCCAGGGACCTCTCCAGAGTACTGAAGGGCAACAATGTCAGTCTGGAGACTAAGGTGCACCTGATACAGGCCATGGTCTTTGCAATTACTTGCTTTGTATCAAAGAGATGGACAATGACTAAGAATCATAGAAGGAGAATTGGTGCCTTTGAGCTGTGGTGCTGGAAGAGAGTATTGATTATACCATGGACTGTCAGGAGAACAAACAGGTTTGTCCTGGAAAAGATAAAACCAGGCTGCTCCTTGGAAGCAAGGATTACGAAACTTCATCTGACATATTTTGGACATTTTGTAAGGAGGGATCAGTCCTTGGAGAGGGACATCATGCTTGGGAGGGTGGAGGAAGACACTTGATGAGATGAATTGACTCAGTGACTGGGATAATGGGATCAGGTTTGTCAGAGACAGTGAAGTTAGTTCAAAATACAGCATGTTTCAGGGTTGTTCCTAGGGTCATTATGAGTTGCAGGCAACTCTATGGCACATAACAACAGCAACAAAAACATGTGTCATATACACAGAAAAGGGAGCTCTGGTTGCCTAGCGGTGAGAAACTATGCGGCAATCCCAAAGGCACATGGTTCAAATCAGGATGGGCAACCTCCTCTCATGTGATTTACTACCTCTGAAAACCTGCTGGATGGTCAACTATGGGCTCATTCTGACTCAACTGTACACAACAACAACATACACACAAAGACGTTCATATACTTAACTTTTTTAAGAAAAGAGTCCAAATTCTTCAACATTGACGGTTGTCTCTCATTACATGACAGCTTCCTCTATGTTGATGTCTTTAAATCAAGTCACATTTTCTTCAGGATGGCCTTCAGTTGGCAAGACTCTAGGGCACTTACATTACGGTTTTCTGACAACAGTGTTATGTCTATTTGCTGTACTGAAGTAACCTGGAGGTGCTGTGATGCTGCACAACTGTACCATAGGTGTGTCAAGCACCATAATGACTACACATTGTGGGCAGTGTTTGGTGGAGCTCCCAGACTGATTCAGGTTTGGAAGCAGGAGTGGTGTCCACTTCCTAAACAATATGCCTCTGGAAACTCTATGAACTTGGAGAAACAACGATAGTTACAGAAAGACTTTAGGTCTTTCGTTAAGTGTTTTTGGTCAAACATTCTTCTAAGTGATAAAACACTGGTCTGTCCATTTTCTGTACAGAGGTAACTCGTGGTTGCTGTGATGCTAAACACTGTGACACAGTTGTGTCAAATGCTATAATGATTACCCATGGTGGACAGTGTTTGGCAGAGCACCCTGATTAAAATAAGCTTGGAAGAAGGAGTGCCATCCACTTCCAAAATAGCTTGCCTCTGGAAACGCTATGAACTTGGAGAAATGATGAAAGTTATACAGGTGTTCAGGTCTTTCGTTTACAAGGTCACTATGAGCCATCTACTACTTGATGACACTTAACAACAACAATGTGTGTGTGTGTGTGTGTGTGTGTGTACGCGCGCGCGCGTATGACTAGGGATAGAAAGAGAATTGATGTCTTTGAGCTGTGGTGCTAGAGAAGAGTGTTGAATGCCATGGATGCTAGGAGAACAAACAGGTTCATCCTAGAGAGGGTGAAACCGGGCTGCTCCTTGGAGACAAGGATTCTAAAGTTTCATCTGACATATTCTGGACATGTTTCAAGGAGGGGCCAGTCTTGGAGAGGGATATCATGTTTGGGAGGGTGTAGGGACAGTGCAAGAGAGGAAGATCCTTGATGAGATGGATCGATTCAGTGACTGGGGTAATGGGGAGTAGGTGTGTCAGAGACAGTAAGGTTGACAAAGGATAGAGCAGGGTTTAGGGCTCTTGTATGTAGGGTTGCTATGAGTCGCAAGTGACTTGACGGCACATAACAACAACAAATATATATATATCTCCCCTGTATTTAGAAGTTGATTGGGCCCGAGGGCCTAGTGTTATGTTATTTTGGAAGAACATTCTTCTAAGTGGTACTGCACTGTTCTATCAATTTGCTGTACTGAAGTAACCTGGGCTTGCTTTGATGCTGAACCTTGGTCCATTGGGGTGTGAAATGCCATAATGATTACCCATTGTGGATAGTGTTCCGTGGAGCTCCCAGTTTAAGATAGGTTTGGAAGCTAGAGTGGCATCCACTTCCTAAACAACATGCCTCTGGAAACTCTATGAACATTGAGAAACTTTGATGATAGTTATAGAAAGGCTTCAGGCCTTTTGCTCATAGGGTCACAAGGAGTCCGGCTCGACTAGATGGCAAACAACAACAACAGGCCCATATTTATTCCTTCCAACAAGCAATTACAGATCTGTCAACACTTCAAGAATGGTGTTCAGAGGCAGGCTTTTGTAAATCAAAGTGTATTTCTGAAACACAAATGAATGTAATCACTCCTAATTTGCCCAGTTTGTGGTTTTGAATCTGCTTGCTTACTTCCCTTTAATTGTCTTCATTCACTTGTGAGCTGAGACTCAACAGCCTCTGCCATTAGCATGCTGGCTCCATTGTGTTGTATTCTGTGCACCAGCAGGTGTGATGGAAGCCACATTATGGGCTGTTTTTTAAAAAACCAAATGCTATTAAGTTAAACATGCCAATGAACATTGTCCTTCAGAGTTCTCCCTTTCAGAAGAATTATTTGCTTACCACTCTGTTTTGGGCACTTGTACCACCCCTGCAATAACTTTCCTTCCCTGAGAATGAAGCAAGGTCCTTCTTGAGTAAAGGTGGTGCTGGTTTAATTCTATGTCTTTATATGGAACATGTGATTTGAGAGAATTCTGCTTTCCCCCTCCACGAGTCATCTCATTACACTCAGTGGGCAAGAACACAAGTAAAGAGATGAGGGATGCAGGGGTTTAGATGTGAGGATGATGGTGATGATGTCCTGGCCTAAAGTGACCAATCAGCCTCCTCTGACCTAAACCAGTATTCTTTGCTTTCAACCAACTGGTCCTGGTAAAGCTAGGGCCATTGACAGAATGAACAAAAAAAGGCACATCTCTAACAAATCAGTTTGGGCTATGCCTGGATTGTTGATTATTTCAAAGTTGTGAGTGCAGAAGGGTGTCTTCCAACAAAGAAAGGGGGGTGACTTTTGAAGAAGAGGACTACTTCTGAAGCTATGTTCATTAGATGTGGCAGCTCTTTCTCTCTTATAATAATTTATTTCACTCAAAGCCTTCAGTATAAATTCCACCTCAAGCTGGAAGCAAGAGTGGCATCCACTTCCTAAACAACATGCCTCTGGAAACTATAAACTTTGATAAATGATAATTCTTATAGAAAGGCTTCAGGCCTTTTTTTCATAGGGTCGCTATGAATCGTGCTCAACTCAAAGTAACCAACGTCAACAACAAACTGTCTGGGACCTCTCGAGAGTACTGAAGAGCAACAATGTCAATCCAAAGACTAAGGTCTGATCCAGGCCATAGTCTTTACAAATGCATCAGAAAGCTATACCATGACTAGGTATGCTAGAAAGAGGATTGATGCTTTTGAGCTGTGGTGCTGGAGAAGAGTACTGACTATACCATAGACTGCTAGAAGAACAAACAGGTCCATCCTGGAGACAGTGAGACCAGGGTGCTCCTTGGAGGCAAGAATTCTGAAGCTTCGCCTGACATACTTTGGACATGTTGCAAGAATGGACCAGTCCTTGGAGAGGGACATCATGCTTGGGAGGGTAGAGGGACAGCACAAGAGAGGAAGATTCTTGATGAGATGGATTGACTTAGTGACTAGGGTAATGTGGGTAGGAATATCATAATCAATAACTTTGGCTCAGGATAGAGCAAGATTCAGAGCTGTTGGTCACTATGAGTCGCAAGTGACTCAGTGGCACATAACAACAACAACAACAACCAAGATTATCACAACTGGATCAATAAACATCATGATCAGTGGAGGAAAAAACTGAAGTTGTCAAGGATTCCATCTTACTTGAATCCACAATTCACATCCATAAAAGCAGCATTTAAGAAAACAAAGAAGGTATTGCATTAGACAAATCTACTGCCTAAGATTTTAACATATAAAGATGTCAGTTTATAGACTAAGGTGCTCCTGACCCAAGCCATAGTACTTTTCATTGTTTCATGTGCTTGTAAAAGTTGGACAATGAGTTAAGACTGAAGAATAAGTAAAGTCATATGTGATATTGGTATTAGTGAAGGATACTGATCTGAAGCACTTGCTGTAGAAGGTCAAGGACTGTAGTCTTCAGTATGATTGAAACTCAACTCTAAGAAGACAAAGATTCTCACCACTGGGCCAATTTGCAACACCATGATGGATGGAGACGAGATTGAGATTGTCAACAATTACAGCTTGCTTGGCTCCTTAACCAACACTTTTGGCATCAGCAGACAGGAAATCAAAAGGCAAATTGCAATAGGTAAATCTGCTGTCAGGGACCTCTCCAGAGTATTGAGGTGATTATTTATTTTTACTTTTTACTAGACTTTATGTAGCTGATTTTAATAAAAAACACATAAGCCATCATCCTGCATGAGGCCAATGATTTCATGTGCAATGAGAAGGAGTCCTCTTTGCATGATGCTTTCTGTGTAGTGAAAAGAATGCTGGAGTCCAAATCTGTGGTTATGGGTGGTGGTGCTATGGGGGCCACCCTCTCCATCTACCTGGAGAACTACACCACAAGCATGGGGTCTCAGGAAAAGTTTGGTATTGCAGAGTTTGCAAGATCTCCTTGTTATTCCACAGTCTCAGTTAATGCTGCCAAAGAGTCCACAAATCTGGTTGCAAAATTAAGAGCCTTTCACAATGAGGCTCAAGATAACCTGGAACTAAAAAATCTAAAAAAAATGGACTGAGAAGCAATTTAGATGTCAGTCTAGAGACTAAAGTGTACCTGATCCAGTCTTTGCAATTATTTGCTATGCATCAGATAACTGGCCAGAATTTTATTCAGGATTGTTGCATCTATGTTCATGAGAGATATTGGCCTATAGTTTCCTATTTTGGAGGTGTATTTACCTGGCTTTGATATCAAGGATATGTTTGCTTCCTAGAATGGGTCTGGAAGAATTCCATCTTTCTCTATTTTCTGAAATAGTTTGTGTAGAATTGGTGATAGTTCTTCTCTGAATGTTTAATTAAATCATCTGATTCAGGGCACTTTTTTTTTTGCTGGAAGTTGTTTTATTACCTTTTCAATTTCTTCTTTTGTAATGGGTCTGTTCAGGTGTTCAATTTCGGTTTATATCAGTTTAGGTAGGTTGTAAATTTCCTCTAGGTTTTCATGTTTGTTTGGGTATAGTTTTTCATAATATTCCAATATTAGCCTTTTTATTTTAATTGGTTCTGTTGTGATGTTGCTCATTTCATTTCTTATTTGTGCTATTTGTGTCTTTTCCTTCTTTTCCTCTGTTAATTTTGCTAGTGGTTTGCTGATTGTCCTTTTCAAAGAACCAGCTCCTAGTTTTGTTGATGATTTCAATTATTTAAAAGTTTTCCATTTCATTTATTTCTGCTCTAATTTGTAAAATTTCAGTTTTTTTTAAGAGGTTATTGTGTTTTCTTGCTGTCCTTTTTCAATATGTTGGAGATGTTGGGTTAGAGAGTCAATGGTCATTTTTTCCTGCCTCTTGATGTATTTGCTTATTGCTATAAATTGACCTCTGATTACTGCTTTGGCTGTTTCCCAGAGGTTTCGGTATGTGGTGTTTTCATTGTCATTTGTTTCAGGAAACATTTTAATTTCATTTTTATTTCTTCTAGTACCCATTCATGTTCAAGCAAGGTATTGTTCAGCTTTGAAATGTATGGTTTGTTCTCATTTATCATCTTGTTATTAATTACTAATTTTGTAGCATTGTGGTCTGAGAAGATGCTTTGTATTATTTCTATGTTTTTTAATTTATTGATACTTGCCTTGTGACCTAAAATGTGATCTATTCTGGAGAATGTTCCATGAACTTTGGAGAAGAAGTTCTACTGTGTTTTTTTTTTTTTTTGGTGGGGCTGCATTAGTCTATAAATATCTATGAGATTGATTTGGTTTATTTATTGTATAGTTTAATTCTTCATCATCTTTGTTGAGTTTCTTTCGGGTTGTTCTATCTTTTCTTGAGAGTTGTGTATTGAAGTCTCCAGCTACTATAGTAATGTTGTCTTTCATTAATGTTTGGTTTATATATTTTGCAGGTCTTTCATTTGTTGCATAGATATTTATTATCATTATGTCCTCTTGTTCTGCTGACCCTTTTAGCATTATGTAATGACCTTTGTCTTTTGTGATGGTTTTTGCGCAGAAATTTATTTTATCAGAGATGAATATTGCCACTCCTGCTTTTTTTCTGGTTGCCATTTGCTTCGTATATTTTTTCCCACCCTTTTATATTTAGTCTTTCTTTATCTTCATCTTTCAGGTGTGTCTTGTAGATAGTATATTGATTTTGGGGTTTTTTTATCCAGTCTGCTACTCTTTTTCTCTTCAGTGGTGCATTTAAACCATTCACATTTAGTGTGATTATTGAGAGACAAGATTTTATTGCTATAATTTTGTTGAGTTCTTTTTGGTGTTTGCGCTAGTTACTTTGGTTCATCCTGCTTTCTGTGGCATTTCTGTAAGAAGGACATCTCTCAGTGTTTCCTGCAATGCTGGTCTTATTTTTAGAAATTCCTTTATGTTCTGTTTTTCTAGGAATATCTTGATCTCTCCTTGATGGACAATTTCACTGGGTACAATATTCTTGGTTGACAGTTGTGTTCTTTGAGTGTTCAATATATGTCATTCCATTGTCTTCTTACTCATATGGTTTCTGGTGAGAAATAAGCGCTTAGTCTTATCTGCTCTCCCTTATAGGGCACTCTTTGTTTCTCTCTCGCTGCTTTCATAATTCTCTCCTTATCTTTGGTTCTGTCAAATTTGACTACAATATGCCTTGGTGTTTTTCTTTTGGGGTCTATTCTATATGATGTTCTCTCAGCTTCTGGAATATATATTCCCTCATTCTTCATTTTGCCTGGGAAGTTTTCTTCTAGTAATTCTTCCACAACTTTTTCAGTGCCTTTACTTGCTTCTGCCTGTTCTGGGATTCCAATGATGTGCATATTATTTCTCTTGATGGTGTCCCACATTATTTTTGGGTTTTCTTCTTTTTCCTATCTTTTTGATTCTGCTTTTTGCTCTGGCAGATCAGTGGTGACAATTCTATCTTCTGTTTCACTGGTTCTGTGTTCCATCTCTTTAACTCTGTTCATGTGTCCCTCCAACATGTTCTTCAGTGGGGAAGAACTTTTCTGTTTCATTCTTTATCTTTTTAAAAATCTCCTAAATGCTTTTTGGCCCAGAGGTAACCTGGAGCTCTGTTCTGCTCCACAGGATTAGTTAACAATCTTTGCTGCACTGTCAGTGAAAGTCACATTTGCTGATGGAGCAAGTGGAATTTTGATTGCTAAAGCAAAACTGGTTAAATTGAGTTCTTCAGTAAAGCAAACACTACTGAATTCTAATTCATTGGTGCTCTTTGGTATTCATTTCTCAGAAGTGATGGGGGCTACCTCTGTCCATGTGGGGAGTTAGTGTGTTCCCACTTTTGGTTGTTACATGTTCATAAGTCTTGTGAATGCCTTTCTCAAGCTCTCCCCTTCATTCATATTAAACCTTTGGACCATGGAGACCCCCTATTCAATGTCCTAAAGAAGCCTTGAAGACTAGACAGACCACTTTTTGGAAATTGTTGCTGTTGTTGTTAGGCAGCATCAAGTTGAGTACAACTCATAGTCATTCTATGAACAACAGATCTGAATCCTACCTTCTCCTGTGCCATCCTCATTATCTCTGATATACTTGAGCCCATCACTGCAGTCTCTAAGTCAATCCACCTCATTGAGGGTCTCCCTCTCCTTCACTGAACCTCCGCCTTTCCAAGTGTAATGTTTATTTCCAAGGAATAGCCTCTCCTAACAACATGCCCAAAGTATATGAGATGAAGCTTTGTCATTCTTGCTTCCAGGAAGCAATCAAGTTTCACTTTCTCCAAGATAAATGTGTTGATTCTTTTTGCAGGTTATGGTGTATTCAGTACTCAAGAAAGCTGGACAATGACTAAGGATGATAGAAGGAGAATTAATGCCTTTGAGCTGTGGTGCTGGAGAAGAGTATTGAATATATTTGTAGGAGAACAAACAGGTTTGTTCTAGAGAGGTGAGACCAGGCTGATACTAGGAGGCAAGGATTTTGAAGCTTCATCTGACATTCTTTGGCTGTGTTTCAAGGAGAGGGAGAGGGATGTCATGCTTGGGGGGTGGTAGAGGGACAACACAGGAGGGGAAGACTCTCTAGGAGATTAATTCATTCAGTGACTGGGATAATGGGGTTAGGTGTACCAGAGACAATAAGATTGGCACATGATAGAGCACGGTTTAGGGCTGTTTGTACAGAAGGTCACTATGAGTCGCAGGCTATTCATCAGTACATAACAAGAACAATAACAACAACAACAACAACAACAACAACAAGAGTTCTTAGTTCATCAGGAATCATTTGGTTGCAAAGATTGGAAAACTCTTTAGATTTACTCAGGTAAAAGAGAATTTATTTTAATGGACGCAGATAAATGAGACATAATTTTCTTTATTGGAGACTTAGTTTAGTTGATTAAGGGGGATCTTGTTGATCTCAATGGGGAAGAAAACCACTGGACTTTGTGAAGCACTACATTCTCCATTTGTTTTTTCTTTTCTCCTCTTTCTCTTGCCATGGATAGAAAGAATTAAATAGACAAATAAATAAGTGAATGTATTGGAATAGGAATGTATAGGATGAATGTATAGGAACCCAGGTACTTCAACCAAGGGAGGTGGTCCTCGAATCTTTGCTTAAATGTGGCCATGGGCAACCTGGATGTGGTCTAGCCTAAGATATTAAGATACTCTTGTGTGTTGCTGCTTGTGGCCATGAATTGTCAGCAAGGGCAATTTTTAGACTACCACTGAGATCCTTGTTGTTGTTGTTTTTATGTGCCGACCACTCATGGCGAGCCTATGAACAGTAGCTCTGAATCTTTCCCCATCCTCAGCCAACCTCACTGTCTCTGACACAGTTACTCCATTGCCACAATCACTGTGTCAATTCCTCTCATCCAGGGTCTTCCTCTTCTGCAATGACCCTCTACTTTTCCACGCATGACATCTTTCTCCAATAACTGGTACCTCCTTATGACATGCCCAAAGGGTGTGAGATGGAGCTTCAAAATCCTTGCCTTTCAGTCAGCCTGCTTTTATCCTTTCTAGGGCAAAGCTATTTGTTTCTTGACAATCCATGGTATGTTCAGTACTCTTCCCCAGCACCACAGCTCAAAGACATTGATTCTTCTTCTGTCGTCTTTATTCCTTGTCCAGATTTCAGATACACAGTAAGCAACTTAGACGACCATGGCATGGATCAGGAGCACCTTAGTCTCTAGACTGACATCATTGCTCTTTAGTACTCTGGAGAGGTCCCTGATAGCAGACTTTCTTAAAGCAACTAATCTTTTGATTTCCAAACTACTAATGCCAAGAGTGCTGATTTAGAACTGAGCAAGATGAAATCATTAATAACTGCAATCATTTCTCCATCTATCTTGATGCTACCAATTGGCAAGGTTGTGAGAATCTTTGTTTTCTTTATGTTAAGATGCAGTCTATATTGGAGACTGTAGTCCTTGACCTTCAGCAGATTTGGTAAGCAAGGTTATGTCATTTTCATAATACAGATTGTTGATGAGTCTTCCTCCAATTCTGATGCTACTTTCTTCTTTATAAAGTCCAGCCTCCTGAATAATCTGTTCTACATATAGATTGAAAAGGTATGGGGAAAAGATAATCCCTTTTTAAAACAAACAAACAAAAAACTATGTTGTGTTCCCTTGCAGCCTCATGCATATTCTAAGCATGAATCAAATAAAGGAAGTGGTATGAACGCTATTGTTGTTAAATGCAATCAATGTGAGTATGATTCCTAGAGACTCTGTGAAGAACAGATCTGAGCTCTGTCCTATCTTATACCATCTTTATCAACTCTAACACACTTGAGCCCATTCCTGGACTGTGTCAGTCCATCAAACTGAGGGTCTTCCTCTCCTTTGCTGACCTTTCCAAGAATGGTAACGCTTCCCAAGGAACATGTCTCATAACGATGTGTCCAAAATATGTGAGATGAAGCTTCATCATCCTTCCCTCCAAAGAGTCCTCTGGTTTCACTTTTTCCAAGACATACTAGTTTTCTTTTTTTGGCAGTTCATGAGATGTTCAACATTCTTCTCCAACACTAAACTCAAATGCATCAATTCTTGTTGGTGTGAAGACAGAGAAGGTAAAATAAGGAGCAAATGGAAGAAGTATGTTAAAAATTTATGTTAGATGGTGTTGTTGGTATGCAGGCACCAATAAATCAACTATGATTTGTAGCAACTGTATAAACAATAGATCAGAATTTTGTCTTCACATTCTCCACCATTCTCTAGCCAATAGTACAGTCACTGTGTCAATCCATTTAGTTGAGAGTCTTCCTTTCTTTCATTGACTCTATTCTTTTCCAAGTGTGTGATGTCTTTTTCCAAAGACTAGTGCCTTCTGACAACATGATCAAGGTATATTACCATCCTTGCCTCCAAAGAGCATCATGGTTTCACTTCTTCCAGAACAGATTTACTTGTTCTTTTGGCTGTCCATGGTATATCCAGTCCTCTTCACCAACACCCCAATTCAAACACATCAGTTCTGTTGCAGTCTTCCTTATTCTTTGTCTAACTTTTACATGCACATGAAGCAACTGAAAAATGCCTTGTTTCAGGTGCACCTTAGTCTTTAAACTGATGTCCTTGCTCTCTAGTATTTTTAAGAGGACTTGACAGCAGATTTACCTAATCAAACACATCCTTTGAATTACTGACTGCTGCTACCTTGGTTGTTGATAGGTTATACCAATGCACCAGTGAATTGTTTCTGTAGTCATTGTTTTATCTTTGATCTTTTGTGATATTTTCTTTTTTCTCCTGTGATTTGGGTGAAAGTTTATAAAGCATAGTGTTTTTCCATCCATACATATTTTGTTTTATAATATTAACTGTAATATTTGCAATGTAATTGAACTTTTCTCATTTCCTCCCTGTAATTTTTACTTCTGTCTTACCTCTTCTGCCTTAGGGGCTTTCTCCTTGGGCATATGATATTCTTTTGACCATATGTTGTTGATTGCCTCTGAGTCGAGCACGACTAATAGTGATCCTATGAACAAAAGGCCTGAAGTCAAAGTTCATAGAGTTTCTGGAAGCATGATGCTTAGGAAGTGGATGCCACTCCTACTTCCAAACCTGTCATTAACTGGGAGCTCCACCAATCACTGTCCGCCATGGGTAACCATTATGGCATTTGACATACCAGTGGCACAAGGTTAAGCATCACAGAAGCCCCATGTTACCTCAGTACAACATATTGATAGAAGAGTGTTGTACCACTTAGAAGAATGTTTATTCAAAATATAATAACAACCAATTTTAAATACAAAAGCCCTCCACGAGGTCTGTTGACTCTAAACAAGAGGCTTAAATAAAAAAAAATAACCAATATAGTATGTCATTGTTTTTGTTGTTATGTGCTGTTGAGTCACCTGCAATGTATAGCAACCCTACATACAGCAGCTCTGAGCCCTTCTCTGTCCTGAGCCAGTCTCGCTAATTCTGACACATGAACCCCCCACACCTGCCATTGTCCCAGATACTGTATCAACCCATCTCATCCAGGGTCTTCCTCCCCACTGTCCCTCCACCATTCTGAGTGTGATGTCTTCTCCAAGGACCAGTCTCTCCTGGCTACATGCCCCAAGTACATGGTTGGTTTTTTCCTAATGAGTGAATCACCTTCAAGGCTGAAGAGTTGAACCACGGAGGTAATTGTGTCAGGTTTCATCTTTTATCTTGACATATACTTTGGTATACTTTTTAACGCATAGAATCACTTATCTTGCTCTGTTTTGACATCATCAGTTTGTGATATCACCTTCTCCCATTATTATAAGAACCTGGGATTATGAAAACATTTCCTGTCCAGACTCAATCTGCTCTCAATCCGTTATCCCCTTCTTTTTCTGTTTCAGCAGCCTCTTCCCCATAACAGCCTTCAGATAATCCCAGGCCACTCTCTCCTTTTCTTAGATCATCCCTTTTCCCAACTCAACATACTCCAGCTCAACCACCCCTTAACTGACTCTGAGATACCTTCTTGGCTGCATCAGCACATCCTGACTGAGCACCATGTGACCCGTAGAGGTTGAAGTGGATCTGCTGAGACAGAAATCTGGGCTAATGAATGCCAATATCCAGACGCCCAGTTCAACACAGTCCCCAAGTTCTTCCCAGTTAGAGTCTGAGGTGGTATTCAGGAGGCATTCTCAGTAGGCTCAGGGAAGCAAATAACTCAATTAACCGGTCTTACTGTCATCTGCCTGTTTTATGAATGAGCTTGTGCATGTGCTCACCACGTGCATGCTCAGAGGGTAGCCTGTTTCTCATATCAACAAGTCTGCAGGCAGAAGGTTTTCACCTCTTCTGATGTCTGTATTACAACCCACAAAGAAGAAGTTGAGAAAATTTGCAACCCAGTTCATGGATCTTTGTCATAAAGGGGCACCTTCAAGACTGCTGCCACTAGGATCTTAGGACTGAGTCAGACTTCAAGAAAGGTGATGCATCTAGAGCCATTGAGATCCTAGACTGTGGCCTCTGGCCATTAGGACATGTAGGGCTGCACCTTCTCCAGAAAAGCCATAGTTAAATTTTCAAGGGCATTTGCACCACCCATCATCTTCTCCCTTCTCTAAAATACACTTCTTTCAACAGCAAGACAATGCCCTTGTTTGTGCTGGTTATTCTGCACCATGTAGCTCTCCTGCCTCTGGTGATTGGACTAAGTGTGCACATCATTTGACAGCTGGGCCAATTGGATTGGTCCTCCCAGAAGGTTTGAATTAGAGTTGAGAAACACTGGTCAGTTTCTGACTTGAAGCACTTGCTGCAGAAGGTCAAAGACCTTCAATATGGCTTGAAGCTCAACATCAAGAAAACAAAGATTGTCACTACTGGGCAGATTGGCCATATCATGATGGATAGAGAAGAGACTGAGATTGTTAATAGCGTTAGTTTGCTTGTCCCCACCATCAACACTCTTGGGACCAGCAGTCAGAAAATCAAAAGACTAATTGCATTGGAAAAGTCTGCTGTCAGGAATCTATCTCTCCATAGGACTGAAGAGCACCTCATCAGTCTGGAGACCAAGGTGTGCCTGGTCCTAGTCATGGTCTTTACAATTACATGCTATGCATCAGAAAGCTGGACAATGACTAGGGATGATAGGAAAATTGATGCCTTTGAGCTTTGTGGTGCTGGAGAAGAGTATAGAATATACAATGAACCACTAGGAGACTAAATACTTTCATCCTGGAGAAGGTGAAACCAGGCTGCTCCTTGGAGGCAAAGATTTTAAAGCTCTCTCTGACTTACTTTGGACATGTTGCAAGGAGGGACCAGTCCTTGGAGAGGGACATCATGCTTGGGAGAGTGGAGGGACAGCACAAGAAAGGAAGGCCCTGGATAAGATGGATTGACTCAGTGTAATGGGAGTAGGTGTATCAGAGACAATAAGGTTGGTTCAGGACAGAGCAGGATTCAGAGCTCTTGTACATAAGGTTGCTGTGAGGCACAGGCAAGTAGTTGGCATGTAACAACTACAAGAACATGTTGACAATAGTTTAGGCAGAGCAGCTGGGGTTTCTGTGGAAAGGAGAAATGGTATTCTCTACAGTACAGCTAGTGTGAGAAGCAAGAGATGGATTAAAGTGGTGACAGAGTCAAAGCACCTCGCAGAGATAAAGAGAAAAAGAGATAGTCTCTCAACATAAAGCCTTTATACTTGGGGCAACAGAACCCCACACCTTAGGGGGCTTTGCACTTCAAAGCACTTTCCTGGAAACTTTTCAAGGCTCTTCTCCAGTTCATGGGAACCTACCAGGCCTGGCTGAGCACCTCAAATGGAAACCAGGGCCCATATGGGCTTCAGTTTTCTCCTCTCCTGGTAAGGGCACTTTCTAACTCTGTCTTGTGCATGAGGTTGAGCAGATGCCCCGAGACTGTGCTTGCCCAAAGCTCCTAGAGCCAGGTCCTGGTTCGAGGACGTTTACCATGTAAACGGATGGTTCTCACTGTATTCCTTTCATGGAATTGCAAGAGATTTGCCCACAGAACAATGCTGATATACTTGTTTGAGATAACTCACATAGTTTCTATAAACAGAAATTTTGTAGAATTATTTGTCTAGGGCCCTACAAATCCTTGGGTCAGCTCTTCTCTGTGGTCTCCCACAGCATTTTTCTATGCCTTACTTTCTATTACTCTAAGGTCTCTGATTTTGCAAGGTAAGGTGTTTTTTGGGTTTTTTGTTTGTTTTTGGGTTTTGGGTTTTTAAGTATTTCATATTATGTTAAATATTTATTTTTAAATGTATTTAATATATTACATACTATTTTATTTCTTTTGTTTTTTTGTTTGTTTTTTTAAATGGCAAACCATACAGGAGACCCATCTTGGTCCTGGCCAGAGCATCTTAGGCCATTTGTCCATTTAAACTTGAGGTTTGCTGTGAAGCTGAACAGTTTTCAACAGTGTTTTCAGATTAAGATATACTAGGAAGCAAGGGCTGGTGATCAACTTAACCAAACCAGCCAGTTAAACCCTTATTTATTACAATGGCCCAAACTATAGCCAATAATAAGGATGCTAAGACAAAGAGATGTTTTGCTCCATTGCATTGAGGTCCCCTGCTGCAGGGGTGACTTCATCTACTAACCACTAAGTGAATGGGGGGGGGTGATGGGATAGAGGAATGAGTGAAAAGTTGATGGACTAGTCCTATCTCTTTAACCACTTGAGAAAGAACTCCTATGGCTCTATCCAACAATATTTTTTAAAAGTAGCAATTTTTTCCTTTTTTTTTTTTACATTACTGTGTGCTGTCGAATCGGATCTGACTGGCACAGGAGGAGATTGCCCCTCCTTCTCCAATGGAACATCTGTTGAATTCGAACCCTGTGTCTTTGGGATTGTAGTGCAACTTCTTGCCATGAGGCTACAACAGCTTCCTAAAAGTAGCAATTTTAAAATTTAAAATTTTATAAGTAACAATAATTACATTACTCCAACTCAGAACCAAAGTAATCACAGCCTTAAATATGAGCTATTAAAAATGCTTTATTTTTTATGACTGAGATATGTCAATCAGCATAATGTTTTCTAAACTTACCTATGTTGTGTAATGTTTTATGAGTTCATTATTTTTCAGTGCTGCATAATATTCCACTGTGTGGACATACCACAGTTTCTCTATTCATTGTTTGTTGATGGATAGTTGTGTTGCTTCCATCTCTTTGCTGTTACAAATAGCACAAAAATTAAGATGCTGTTATAACAATAGAATGAATATGAGTGGGAGTGGAGAACAGGAAAAGAATGGATTGAAAATCAACACTGCCCTGGGTTAGGTGAAGGGAAGCATAATCTTAAAGGAATGGACAGTTAGAATATATATATATATATGTATATATGTGTGTGTGTGTGTATGTATGTGTGTATATATATGTATGTGTGTATATATATGTATGTATGTATATATATGTATGTGTGTATATATATGTATGTGTGTATATATATGTATGTGTGTATATATATGTATGTGTGTATATATATGTATGTGTGTATATATGTATGTATGTGTGTGTGTGTGTGTGTGTGTGTGTGTGTATATATATATATAAAAAACAATGAACAATCTGGAACAAGACAACCATTACAAAATGAATTTACAAAATGCATTGAGGGAGCAGAAAGAAGAAAATGTGAATGAATGAAAGAATAAATTAAAACTAATCCCTTTGTAAAGTTTCATTAAAAATCACAATTTTAAAATGGCACACAAAATATTTTGTAAAAACGGGGACGGGGGGAAGGCTTTACTTTACCCTTTGGCACTTACTCTCCTCCTAAACCTTACTTCTCTTTTGACTTCTTATCAAAAACTTCAATGCCACTAATATCTAGAAAGCACATAAGACTCTAGACTATTAATATCTACAAAGGTCCTTTCTTTCAAAATGCTGGAAGAGAAGCAACTAGACTTCTTGTAAGAAAAATAGAGTCCCAAGTCTTCCCACACACCAATGATGTCTGAGGTTTCTCATCGCCACATCAAGAGACATTTTCACCACCCAGTTGGGACTGGAACAGGAGCTAGATGGAGCCTCTCTAACTGTTTCCTCAAAAAGATGGGCTAGGGGGAAGTTTATTAATAGTGCAGACTAGCTTTGCCAAAGGCTACTGTGAAGAGATAGGCGAGAAGGAGGGGGAGCAACAGACTTCAAGGTCACAGCAAACACCACTGACATTTCTTTGACATTTGGGAAGAGAATCATGCACTGTTGTCCTGAGGAGTGAAAATGAGACAATGACCAGGGTCAGAAAACAAGAATGTAAAAGGCTGACTGACCCAACAGCTAAGATGGACAGAATGCATTTCCTCACGGCAAAGTGTAGGTGCCAACATTTCCTATTTGGCATGGGGTGCGGGGAGGGGAGGGGACGATAGATCTATTGCTACCAACTGCTCACTGTTGTTATTATGTGCTCAATAAGTATGACTCAGTTATTCATTAGAACTCTCCTTTTGTGATTACATTTACATTAAGTAAGAACCAGGACTGTCGAGTCTATAAGAGGACAAGAGGTTTGTGATTAACTGCTAAACACAAGGCTGGATCCCAGAGATGCTATGGGAGAGTTTGCTCCTGTAACAGTTGTTGTTGTTATGTGCCATCAAGTCTCCTGTGACTCATAGCAACCCTATATACAGCAGCTCTGGAGCCTGCCCTGTCCTGAGCCAGTCTCACTGACCCTGACGCACCATCACCCATTGCCCCAGTAACTGTATCAATCCATCTCATCTGGGATTTTCCTCTCCTGTGCTGTCTGTCCACCCTTCCAAACATGATGTCCTTCTCCAAGAATTGGTCCCTCCTGGCCACATGCCCAAAGGATGTGAGATGGAGCCTGAGAATCCTAGCCTTCTAGGAGAAAGTTGGTTTCACCCTCTCTGAAATAGACCTGTTTGCTTTCTTGGTGGTATGTTCAAGACTCTGCTCCAGCACCACAATTCAAAGGCATCGATTCTTCTTCTGTCATCCTTAGTCATTGTCCAGCTTTCTGATGCATAGCAAGTTATTGCGAAGATTATAGCCAACTACCAGGCCTGTAATAATTAGAATAGAAAAATCTATGGAGCAGCTCTATGCTGTAACACGCGAAATAGCCAAGAGTCACAAACAACTCAATGACAAAAGATTTTTTTTTTAAATTTTTTTCAGGCCCTGCTAAATAGATCATTAACAGTGCTCTAATTCTTCTTGTTGGGATGTAGCTTTGCAATGAGACTCGACCGTTTCTCTCACTGGGGCATAGAACCTATAGACCAAGAGCTCTGGTGGCATGGTCTGTAGGGAGCAGCACTGCCACCCTAAAAGTGGTCCTTCTCTGGCAGTTCGAATACACTAGCAGCTCCTTGGGAAGAAGATGGTCTCTCCTCCCATGTGATTTACAGCTAGGAGTTGGTCCAACTCAAAGCAATGAGTAAGTGAGTGTGAATGACTCTAAGATGGTCTGCATGACTAGCTTTGTTGTTGTTGCTGTTGTTAGGTCCCGTTAAGTACAACTCAAAGCGACCCTATGAACAACAGATCTGAACCCTGTCCTGTCCTACGCCATCCTCACACTTCCTGACACACTTGAGCTCATCGCGGCAGTCACTGTATCAATCCACCTGGTTGAGTATCTTCCTCTCTTTCGCTGACGCTCCATCTTTTCAAGCATGATGTCCCTCTCCAAGGAATAGTGTCTCCAAGCAGCATGCCCAAAGTATGTGAGCTGAGGCTTTATCATCTTTGCCTGCAAGGAGCACTCTGGTTGCACTTTCTCCCAGACCTATTTGTTTGTTCTTTTGGCCGTCCATGGGATGTTCAAGACTCTTTTCCAAAATCACAGATCAAAGGCATCAATTCTTCTGTCATCCCTATTCATTGTCTAGCTCTCAGATGCATAGCAAGTGCTCAGAAAGGTCATGACCTGTATCAGACACATCTTAGTCCTCAAACCGGCATCATTGCTCCTCAATAATTTGGAGAGATCCTTGACTGCAGACTTTCCCAGTGCGATAGATCTCATGATTTCCTGACTGCTGATGCCAAGGGTGGTGATTGTGAATGCAATTAAAATGAAATAGGTGACTAATCTTTTCTCAATCTATCATGATGTTGCCTATCACTCCAGTGATCCAAATTTTTGTTTTCCTGACATTGAGCTGTAATCCATACTGAAGGCTGCATTGTTTGTTCTTCTGCAACATGTGCTTCGAGTCCTCTTCATTTTCAGCAAGTCACGTTGTATCATCTACACAATGCAGGTTACTGATGAGCCTTCCTTGGATCTTGATACCACATTTTTCTTCATAGATTAGCTTTAGCCAATAGAATATCTTGTCAGTTCTAAGAGCCTCACTCTCCAGAAGCAATGCACATTTCCACTCTCTCTTAGAAACATTTCCAGCGGCTGTATAAACAATAAAGTTAGTAGGGACAGTCGGCAACTGGAGCATGAGCCAGAGTGGATGCCGAGTGCAACTTCGCTGCCAGCAGCCGAAGAAGACTCAGACAAACAGGATTCGTTGCAGACGCTTTATTGAACAGAAAATGGCCCGTCTTCTTCCCCGGCACTTGCTTATATCCCTCTCGGTTCCACGCCTCCTGCTCTTACGTCTTAGAATCTCATTGGTGTTGAGGTCTTTCTAAACCAGGTCCAATGGACCAATAGCAATATTGCAGCCATAAATGGTGTTGTTTGTGCGTTAGTAAGTCAATGAGGAAGTAAGGTGCCGGCGCCATCTTGTAATGGCGGTGTGCAAGTGCGGACCGCGCATGTGCAATGACGTCAATGATCTTAAACGGCTAGCCTGCTGCTGCGGTCAGCCTGCTGCAAGTGGAGGCATGCTGGGTGCCCCACCTGGGGCATCAGAGATATCAGAGTTCAGACAGGAGCAATAAAGCTATCTACCAACCTCTAACGAACACAGACATGTGAGCATGCTCAGCCAAGATCAGACAAACCACCTGAGTTTCTCCTAAACTGTCAACTATAGAATTGCAAGCTGCATAAATGGCTATTAATCTAAGGCCTAGTTTTCAGATACAGTTTCTTATAAAGCTAGTCACTCTTATTATTCTGATATCCCTGCACTGTCAACCAGGAGCATTTCAGTGAGAAGACTCAGGAACCTGACCTTCAGCTCCATCAAGGAAAGGCTCATATTTTCTGGAGTCAACCAATTTGGAAGAACTCCAAGGGTAAATACATATTTTTAATGCTGACTTTGAAAATAAATGGGGGAAATGGCCTTCTTAATGGGAATTTGCCAAACTGGCCTACTGTAGTTATTACAACCCTGGTTGAAATCATAAAGGCAAGTTGGTAAAAATGAAGGAGCGTCTTGCATTTAACAAGACCTGTGTGGCCTTGTTAAAAAGAGCCGAGGAGTTAAACTTTAGTAGCTCTCATACACACAAACACCACACACACACACACACACACACACACTCTTCCTGCCCTCCCAGAATGCTCCCTACATCACCTGTCCGATGACCCCAGAATGTAGAGTGTTTCCTGAAATCACACTTTTTGTTTCATTCAATCTCCACATCCAGTTGCTTATGCCTATTCATCCACTTACTTCCTGTCACAACCCTGGTTTAGACCTCGATGAACCTTAAGCAGTCTCCTAACTAATGTCCTAACTTCCAGTCTTCACCTCTCAGAGCAGTAGTGTGATCTCTCCAGAGCACCGGCCAGACCAAGATTGTCTTGGTGGCCTCCAATGGCTCCTATTTCCCTCTGGGGTTAGACACACATCCCTCAATGGGGTTGTAAAGTCTGTGTGTAACTTCTGCCAATCTTCCTTCCTCCTTCAAATTTTTCTGTTCTCTACCTTCACCAAAACATATGTTTTTCCCCAACTTGTATATTGATAGCTTTCCAGACAGGGCACATTCTCCAGTTGGGCCAGTCGGCTCTGTTATACCCTGGGGTTTGGCCCTCCTTATCTCCTTTCAGGATTGACTGTAGGTGTCAGCCTCTTTACACAGTCCTTCTGCTTCTCCCCATGCTAGGCAAGATGAAGGCATCCTGTCCCCTGCCCCTCCACCTTTTGTAATATTTCCCCAATATCAATGAGGTGTCAAAGCCTGGTCCTGTTGGCCACCCTTTTCCTCTAGACTCTGAGCTCCATGAGGTGGGGGCCATTTCTTTCATTTGTGTGCCCAGCACAAGTCTAGAGTCTAAGTGTGCCTTCACATTGGTCGTTTGAGTGAATAAAGCAGGTTAAATTGGGACTAAGATTAGGACTTGGAGAATGAATCACACCAAAGGGGAATGTTGGTAGACAGAACTAGAAGAACCAGTTCCCATTTCCAAGTTAGATGGGAAAGACACCATTTCCAAGCTGGATCGTTAACTGTGAGCATGGTCTAGAAGTGAAGCAGTAACTTCTGTCCATGTTAGGCACACAGAGGGAGGAAATGCACAAATTATGACTAATATTGAGGAGAATGGAGATTCCAGAACATTTAACTGTGCTCATATGAAGTCTATACTTAGACTAAGGGCTTTTGTACAAACAGAACAAGGGAATATTACATGATTTAAAATTAGGAAACTTGTTTTGTATCCTCTCTCCACATCTGTTTAATCTGTATGCTGAGAAATTTGAGAAGGAAGACTCATCAATAACCTTCATTATGAAAATGACACAACGTTACTTGCTGAAAGTTAAGAGGACTTAAAGTATTTGTTGTAGAAACACTTCAACATCAATTGCACCTTAATGTCAAGAAAACAAAAACCTCACTCCTGTACTGATAGGCAACATAATGATAGATAGAGAAAAGATTCAGACTTTCCATGACTTCATCTAACTTAGATCCACAATCAATTCACTTGGTACCAGCAGTCAGGAGATCATGGGATGTATTGCACTGAGAAAGCCTATAATCAGGGACCTTTCCAAATTATTAAGGAGCAATGAGTTTTTTTAAATGAGCAGTTTAAGGACTAGGGTGTGTCTGATTCAGGACATGGTCTTTTCATTCACTTGCTATGCATCTGAGAGCTGGATGACAGAGGAAGAATTGACACTTTTGAATTGTGGTGTTGGAGAAGAGTACTGAATATTCCATGTGTTGCCAAAATAACAAACAGAAATGTCTTGGAGGAGGTGCAGCTAGAGTGCTCCTTTGGGGCAAAGATAATGAAGCTTCATTTCTCGTACTGTGGGCACGCTGCTGCTAGGAAAGGTTATTTCTTGGAGAGAGACACCATGCTTGGGAACTTGGAGGAACAGCAAAGGCGAGGAAGACCCTCAGCCAGGTGAACTGACACAGTGACTGCAGCAATGGGCTTGAGCGTGTTAGAGATTGTGAGGCTGACACAGGATAGGACAGGGTTCCGAGCTCTTGTCCGTGAGGTCACTACAACTTGTACTCAACTTGACTGCACCTAACAACAACAAAGGAGACTTTGGTTGACAAGGTTAAGATTTGTTTGGTGTCAATGAGAAACACTGATGTTTACTGAGAACTTATTTTGGGTCAGACATTGTGCTGTTTGCGTCTTACCTTCTTTAATCCTCTCAGTCATGCAATGAAATAGGTTCTCTTACCATCCTTACTTTTCAGGTGAGAATGAAGAGGCACATTGCACAACAACAAGAACAATCCATACAACAACAGTTCCTCACCTCTTGGCCCCCAAAGTTCCTTCATTAACACCATACAGGTAAGGATTTACCATGTTTACCTCATTCTGTTGGTTCATGGCCACCCTGACATATACAATATTAACCACCAAAGTTGTCCTAAATTGGGGCCAATTCAATGGCAACTAACAATAATAGATGAGAAAGTCTTTACCTTATCCCCTACAATGAAACATATGTTATGAGAAATTCAGTATAATCACACCATTTTGACAAAATTTTGTTTACTCATGGCAGGCTTAATTAATATTTTAATTTATTAATATTAATCAATTAATAATTATTAATATTGATTAGCTTAATCAATATACAGAAGGCTTTGGCGCCTTAGTGATAAAGAGTTGCTCTGCCAGCCCAAAGGCACAGAGTTCGAATAAACCAGCTGTTCCATGGGAACCTAACCACAGCATGGCATTAATGAGATAGGATGAATGTTCACGAGAGAAACACAGGCAATCTCCTTGGATGTGATTAACTGCCTCTGAAAACCCACTGGAGGGTCAGCTATGGGTCGGTTCGGCCTCGATGGTGCACAACAGCAACAATAATTTGTACAAGAGCCAGCAGGGTCCCCATCAATAAGCATACAGCATTTTTCTTTACTTGATGAGATTACGAACTCATCAAGAAATAATAATTTCTTGTCAAGACATAAGCATTCGATTTCTTCCCACAAGACTGCTAAGAGTAAGTGGAAATTAAATATGCATTTAATGTGGCCAATTAGTACAATCCTTCTCTGCTTCTTTCAAATATATAAAATTAATGTCATCTTCCCATTTTCTCTCCTATTAACTGTGCCTTGGGAGATAACAGCTCACAATCCACACTGGAAAGGTTATAGTTTTGAAAGCCCTGGGGAGTGGTTCTATTCTGCGCTCATGGGCTCCATGCCTCTGCTTTAACTAGACAGCCAATGAGCCACTTGTGAGCTGTAATCGCACAAGCTTTACCATGTCCAGACCTTTGTCGGTGTGATTCTTCTTAGATTCAGGAGGTCATAGGGTGCAGTAGGGGCAAAGGGTAGGGCAAGAATCTGTATTTTCATTAAAGCCTTCAGATGAAATGAGTATGAATGGTCCATGGGCCTCATCTTGAGAACCACTATGATGTTTTCAAAGCTCTGCATTTCAAAGGAAGGGATTGGCTGGGTTAAAAAACGTGTGAATATGTGTTGCAGTTTCTATAAACAACTGTGGTCACTGGACCACAGCTGGTGTTGATTGTATATATTTTAATGTGGCGCTTCAATATCTAACCACCTCCCCTCAGCACAGCCTTTCTGTTTGCAAATCAGCAGCGAGCCTCAGCCCTCTCTGTCTGTGTTAACGTTTATTTAAAGGCACACGACAGCAGAAGCCGCTCGTTCCTCGGCTAAATGACCGTCCATATGGACTCAGAAGTTTAAGTGCAGCCTGTCGCAAGCCGAATTTCCTCCACGATTGCCCGTCTAGATTGGCTTTAAAAATTGTGAGCTGCTGGCTCTCAGAGTCAACTCAGACAGATCAGGTAACTACCCTGGTTTGGAGATAGGCACTTTGTCCTAAAAACTGAGTTAGTCATCAAAATTGCTACAAGCCTAGAGGGTCCCCATTCCTAAACAGAAAAAGGTACCTTTTCTCTCAGGCAGAAATGGACCCCATGTCTGGCTTGATGGGAGGTAGGCAGGGTGAAGAACAGAGTGAGAAGTTCATCAAAACAAAGCAAAGCAAAACTATTAGAGGTGGTGTTAGTTAAAGAAGAGAAGTAGAGGGGGAGGGGTGTGGGTGTGCCGAAGCCCTTGTAGTAACTAACTCTTTTGCAGTGCACAACCCGTCCAACTATACATGGCAGCCGTAGAAAGGTTAAGACATGGCTTATTAAAAACTCAAGAACTGAAAGAGTTCAAGGTTGGAGACTGTGAATGTGAACAGAAGTGAAAACACAGCTTGTTGTATTTGTTAGGTCTCATTTATGGGTTGGCTGTGACTCAGAGAGAGGCCTTAGGAATAAACAGACTGGATGGAACCTTGTCCTGCCCTATACCATTGCGTCCTCATGAACTCCGACATGCGCAAGCCCGTTGTTGAAGTCACAGTGTCAGTTCATTTCCTTGAAAGTTAGCCTCCCTTTCACTGACCTCTCCCAGGATGATGTATCTTTCCAAAGACTGGTCCCTCCTGACAACATGCCCAACATGTGTGAGAGGAAGTGTCACCATCCTTGCCTCTAAGAAGCACTTTGGTTGCATTTCCTCCAAGACAGGTTTGATTGTTCTCTTGGCAGTCCATTCCATTTTCAATACTCCTCACAATTCAAAGTCATTGATTCTTCTTGGATCTTCCTTACTCATTGTACCACTTTCAGATGCCTACAAAGCCATTGAAAAGACCATGAATAAATGAATAAATAAATAAATGAATAAATGAAACAGTCCAGACCTCTTTTTGTGAATATTGCCACAAAGACCTGGGTGGTGTTTGCCCATGAATAGTATGTTTTCCAAAAATGGAAGTGGGTGATTGGGGAATGCCATAGCCACTTGCGTTATACCAGAGAAGTGTTATCCCTAGAAGTGTTTCACCAGCAGGAGTAAACATCCAGCTGCCTTTTTAAGAATTGCTTTGTTATGGATAGAATGGACAGCCAAGAGAACAAACAGCTGTGTCTTGGAGAGGGTGCAGCCGGAGTGCTCTTTGGAGGCAGTAATGATGAGATTTTGTGTCATAAACTTTGGGTATGTTGCTAGGAGGGACTATTCCTTGGAGAAAGACATGATGCTGGGAAGGATTGAGGGTCAACGAAGGAGTGGAAGACCCTCAACCAGATGGATTGACACGGTGACTGCTGCAATGGGCTTTCATGTATCAGAAAGTGTGGGAATGGCACTGTATAGATCATGGTTCAGGTCTTTTGTTCATGGGGTTGCTATGAGTCGTATTCAACTCGACACACATAACAACAACAATGATATGACATGGAAACTATGTAATGATCCTCTATGATCTGATAAACCAAATAGTTGTTGGAGGATCAAAGGCAGAATTCAATATCCCTTGATCTCGTCATGGCCCTGATTCAACATGAGGGAAATTTCACCAGGATATAGCTTGTAATGTGTTGTATGACAAAAGATGTAAATGTGGTGGGAGTCAAGCAAGGATATGTGACTTCCTTTTCAGTCCTACCAAGAAAGAATTGCCAGGAGTGGAGTCCTTTTGGACTTGGGTCCCTGTGCAGGAAGTTCCTTGACACTGAGTAAGTCCAAAGCACATGAAATTTCCAAGGAACGTGAGACCTACAGATGCTGAAGGAAACAAGAACCTTCTTCTAGAACCAACAGAGAGAAGCCTTTTCCTTGAGCTGGCAACCTGAATTTGGACTTCAAGCCTCATAAACGGTAAGAGAATCCATTTATGTTAAAGCCACTGTGGTACCCATACTGTAGCAGCACTAGGAAGCTCACACACATCTCATTCTCATTTTTGTTGTTTCGGTGGGGATGGACAACTAGGATGGACAACATGATGGATCTAGAATCAACCAATCAATATAAATCTCTCATTATGGATTTTATAAGCTCTGGAATCAGCTGACATGACAGTGTCCTGCTGAGAATGTGGACCCTCAAGTCAAATCTTAGCTCTACAAACAGCAAGCAGAGTGGCCTGGAATATCCTAGTCCTTCTGCAGCAGATGTCCCATGATCCTTAGTGCCTGAGAGTCATACTCTGTTGTAGGGGTTACACTGATCAAGGCAGCAACTCTCTGGGTTAAAAACAAAACAAGCCCTCTTCCCTGGGACAGCAAAACCTTGATTTTCATGCTGATGCTGCCTTCTTATATGGATATGGTTATGGAAACAGTGAAGGTCAGGAAGTAAGGAAAGAATCAGTTAAAAAACTTGTCAGTAAAGGCTGAGAATTACAAGTTAAGAGGACACTCAGTCATGAGTTCCCCTCCCCTTATCTTTTGATTAAGGAAAGTCTTGAGTAGTTCATTCCATTGTTGGGCACTTCCTGCTGGTGAGAGAAGTGACACTTGGTGTAGTGCCCTTCTTGAGTGTGAACTTCTAGTCAATGGAACATAGTAAAAGTGACGATGTGTCTCTTCTTTGATCATGTTACATAAGAGTGTAGCATCGTGAGTGAAGTATTTCAGTCACAAGAGGACAAATACTGCATGATGCCACTGTTATAAAACAGGACTGACATGGGAGTTCTGGGGAAGTAAGAAAAGAGGGGATAAATAATGAATAGTGCATTGAAACAGACGAGGGAAAGAACTATTTATAAGGAACATATGATTAGGTATTATTTACATGGCAACAGTCCAGAATAAGAGGCACATAGTAAAGTGGACTGGGATGTGGGGAGGGGGTCAAGAGGAAACGGTGAAACAAAGAATGAATTTTTTAAAGAGAAAAGGGAATTGGGGGTGGGGGTAGGGAGGAAAATGCACAACGATGAAGCTTTCTGTAAACTTTCATTAAAATATCAACAAAAAATTAAATTATAAAAAATAAAGAGTAGCATCATCTTGCTTTCAGATTGTATCTCTCTCTTTGGATTAGAAGAAGCAAGTGGTCATGTTGGGAGGACTCATGGCAGAGAACTGAGACTGGTGTCCAGCCACTAGGTGGTAAGAAATTGAAGCCCTCAGGTTAATAGCCCACAGGAACGAATTTCTATCAATAACCACCTGCGTTTGGAGCCTTGAGCCTCAGATAAGACCACAGCCCTGACAACATCTGTATTGCTACTTTGTGAAACTGTGAGCAGAGAATCAGTTAAGCCATGACTGACTACCGAAATGGAAAGTTGTGATTATGAGTTGCAAGTCATTGAGTTTGTGATATTTTGTTATGTTGTTGTTTTTTGTTGGTATGTGCTGTCAAAACACTTGTAACTCATAGCAACCCTAGGTACAACAGCTCTGAACCCTGCTCTATCCTGAGCCGACCTTATCGTCTCAGACACACCTACCTCCATTACCTCAGTCACTGAGTCAATCCATCTCATTGAGGGTCTTCCTCTCTTGTGCTGTCCCTCCACCCTCCCAAGCATGATCACTCCTTAAACATGGCCAATGTATGTCAGACGAAGCCTCAGAATCCTTGCTTCCGAGGAGCAGCCTGGTTTCACCCACTCTAGGATGAACCTATGTGTTCCTATAGCAGTCTATGGTATATTCAATGCTCTTCTCCAGCACCAAAGCTCAAAGGCATCAATTTTCCTTCTATCATCTTTAACCATTGTCTAGCTTTCTGATGCATAACTAGTAATTGCAAAGACCATGGCCTGAAACAGGTGTACCATATACAGCAATAAATAATGGAACCTCTCAGACTAAAATTTCCTGGTTTGGGGAGTGTAAGGAATGAAATTGTGTCTTCTAAAACTATGAGTTAACTTGGCTAGGCCATGATTCTCATTGTATTATAATTATTCTATGTGCTGTAAATCCCAATGTTTATGATATTAGTGAAACAGAATTGTTGTTATTTGCTGTGAAGTTGAAACTGATATCTTGCTGACCCTCCAATGAGTTTCCAGAGGCAGTCAATAGCACAAGAGGAGATTGATCATCCTTCTCCCTTGGAGCGTCTGGTGGATTCAACCATGTGCCTTTGGGATTACAGCACAGCTTCTAACCATGAGTCTACCAGAGCTCCCTTGATGCAGGATTACAGGCAGTTATATAATGATGTAGTCTTTCCCATGAGGATATCTGTCAACACATCTGAAAAGGATAGTGTGGAATATTGTTGTCAGATGCAATTGAGTCAACCATGACTCATAGCAACCCTATGAACAAAGGATCAAAACCTTGTCCTGTCCTGTTAACGTCTTCATGATCGCCACCTTGCTTGGGTCCATTTCTACAGTCACTGTGGCGATCCATCTGCTTGAGGATCTTCCTTGTCTTTCTCTGACCCTCTACTTTTCCAAGCATGATGCCTTTTTCCAAGTACTGATGCCTCCTGACAACATGCCCAAAGTATGCGACACGGAGTCCCACCATCCTTGCCTCTCAGAAGTGTTCTCGTCAGACTTCCTTCAAGACAGATTTGTTTGTTCTTTTCATATCCATGGTGTTTTCAATATTTTCTGTCATCATCACAGTTCAAAGATGAAGTAGAAATCAATTCTTCAGTCTTCCTTTTACAGATGAAGCAATTGAAAATGGCATGGCTTGGATCAGGCAAACTGATCCAAAGACTAAGGCCTTTAAAGTGGTATCTCTACTGTTTAACACTTTAAAGAGGTCCCTGACAGCAGATTTACCCAGTGCATCACGTCTTTTGCTTTCTTGACTGCTGATACCATGATTGTTGATTGTGGATTCAAGTAAAATGAAATAATCAACAATTTCTATCATATCTATATTATCATGATGTTGCCTATTGGGCCAGTGGTGAGAATTTTCCCCTCCCTTGATATTGAGAAGCAATCCATATCGAAGGCTATAGCCTTTGATCTTCTTCAATAAATGCTTTTCTTTTCTCTTTCAGCAGGCAAAGTTGTGTCATTTAGGGAAGAAGATCAAACACGACAGCCTTCAACATGGACAGGTTTTGATTAGTCTTCCTCCCAACTTCATACCACGTTCTCAATTTATTTGCTCAACATACAGAGTGGGATGCACTGCCCTTAATTAGGTCACAGCCCCAATCTGATGAAAGGTGGGTTTCCAGGGAGGAGTAACCTGTAATAGTTTACATATTACAAGAGCTAAAACAAAAGGGGAAGAAAGCGAGGCCAGGCTGACCTCAGCATCACCAAGAGAGAGAGAGCTGGGAATGAAGTATGTCTGTTGGGTCCACATCCCTGTGCTACTGAACATGCCAGGAAGTGCCAAGACATACAAAGATCACAAAAGCCTGGCCTCCAGGTGCTAAAGAAGACAGGGTCCTTCCTTCAGAATTGATACGGATTCTAAGACTTTCCGTAGAGTTGGTGCCCTGAATTTTGAACATCTAGCCTGTTAAGCCGTGGAACAATAAACTTCTGTTTGCTAAAACCATCTATTTGTGGTATATCCTCTATAACAGCACTAGATAGTTAAAGGAGTCCTGGTGGCCTAATGGTAATGAGCTGTGCTGCCAACACAAAGGCATGTGGTTCCAATCCACCAGCTGATGGGCAATCTTTTCTTGTGCAATTTGCTGCCTCCGAAACCCCACTGGAAGGTCAGCTATGAGTTGCTTCCAACTGGATGGCACACAACAACAAAAACAAAGACTAAACTAAAACTCAGAATGGAGAGAATCTTACAGTTGACAGTTGTTTTGTTGTACACTGTTGAATCCGAACCAACCCATAGCTGGCCTGCCAGTGGGATTTCAGAGGCAGTTAATCATACAGGAGGAGATTTTTCATCCTTCTCCTGCAAAACAGCTGGTGGATTTGAACCACGTGACTTTGTGTTGGCAGCACAGCTCATTGCAGCACAGTTTCTTCCCCCTACGCCACCAGAGCTCTCTGTGGTTGAGAATAAAGGTGTATTGATGTCAGGTATTCCTAAGTTGTTGTGAGGGTTAAAATGGACTGTCTGTAGAGATGTCTGGGGCACACAATACATTTTGGTTCCCTATTTGTTCAGTTAAAGTGGTATCATAAGTTTGTTTCCAAGCTAAGGCCAGATATAGGGGAAAGGCTCAGACAGAACACAGGAGCCAAATGCCAGGGTTACTCCAGGAACATGCTGCAGAAGTGAAAAAGCCAAGCATCTGTGTGGGAGGGAAAACCATTTCACATCATATGAGAGGCTGTGCACATGGTAAAGACTGTTTCATAATCCTGCCATGTAAACCAGCTGGGATTTTCCTTCACATAAATTGGATTTTGATTTATACATCAATAAATGCCCCCAGAAACCTCATCATTTGAAAGTTCATCAATCTCGGCTGGAACTGCAGATACAGACCTACAGGAACCTCCCGGGGATAAATACAGCTCTCCCTTCCCAGACTGAAAGCTGAGAGTGGCATGAAAGACAAAAAGTGGGGGTGTGGGGGACAGGACAAGGCCTGAGGAGACACGAGGTCACTTCTGGGGATTTCCCCAGTATCAGACTGAAAACTGACTTTGCTTGAAGGCTTTGAGCATACGGCGCTTTGGGGTCGTGCATGAAGATGGGGTGATGCAGGAACATGCAAGGAGGGTAGAGATAAAGAGCTTGAGGAGATTCAAGGCTAGGGGGGTGGGAAGGGACAGGTCATGAGCAGCTCTGAATGCCTGGATGTGGAGCATCAGTTTCAAGCAAGGGAGTAGAATGTCAGATATGAATCTTGGTACAAGCCTTCCAGATACAGCATGGAGAAAATGTAGGAGAGCTAGCCTGGACGCAGAGGGTGACTTACGAAGACTATTGCAGGCCTTCTTTTAACAGCATTAACAGTGCCCTGGGTGGTAGTAGCAGTGGGGATGGAGATTTGATGGGGCTGGATATAAAGTCCCTTAAACAAGAATTGCCACTTTTGAATGGTAGTGTTGGCAGAGAGTATTGAACATGCCATCAGCTGCTAAAAGAATGACCAAATCTTTTTCAGAGGAAGTGTGACCAGGGTGCTTCCTTAAAGACAAAGATGCTGAAACTTGAGATCACATACTTTGGGCATGTTGTTAGGAGGCACCAGTCCTTGGAGACACACATCAAGCTAGGGAAAGTAGATTGATACAGTAATTGTAAAAATGAACTTGAGCTTGGCCAAGACTGTGAAGATGGTGGTGTTCATAGCGTGACTATGACTCATAGTCAACTCAAAAGGCCTAATAAGAATAATAACAAAATAACCCCAAATATTTCTCTTGTCAAATTGACTCTGACTCACAACGAACTCAAGTGTAACAGAGTAAATGGAATTTCATGGAATTTTCTTCGTTGTAGTTGTTACTTTGATTGTAGCAATACATCTGAGACCTGGACAATGAATAAGGATGATGGAAAAAGAACTGATGCCTTTGAGATATATCTTGGAGAGGATGCAGCTAAGTGCCCTTTGGAGACAAGAATGACATACTTTGGACATATTGTTAGGATGTTCTATTCCTTGGAGAGGACATGATGTTAGGAAGGGTAGAGGGCTGGAGAAGGAGAGGAAGACCCTCAACCAGCTGGATTGACATGGTGACTGCTGCAATGGGCTCTTGTGTGTCAGGAACTGTGAGGATGGCACAGGACAGAACAGGGTTCATATCTTTTGTTTACAGGGTCACTATGAGTCATACTCGACTCAATGGCACCTAACAGCATTTAACAAGTATTTACAGAAGCAGAGAACCAGACGTTCATGGAACCGCTGAGTGGCTTCGAACCATCACCCTTTTGATTACTACCAAAATGGTACTAACTACTGTGGAGTCGATGCTGACTCCTGGTGACCTTTGTCTACTGGACTTCTGAGGCTGTGAACACTTAGAAGGAAGAAGAGATTGTCTCACCTTCCTTCCATGGAGCTGCAGATAGATTCTGACCATTAATCAGCAGATCAACGCCTAACACACTGTATCACCAGGTTGATTACAAATGGTGTAAGCCAGAGACCTTGGATGATCTCTAAGGAATTCTTTGTGGTCAGATGTAGAGAAGGTTGCTCAGATGACAGTTGGTCTCTCATGTAAGTTAGAGGTAATGTTATGTGACTCTGGAATTGTGGAAGAGATGAAAGTCAATGCCAGTCAGGATTCTCAGAAGAATCCCAGAGGAACTTTTCATTGAAGAAAAGGAACACTCTTCAGTCAAGAGACGAGGGCCTCTAACTAGGAGCCTCAAATCACCTGCTTCCTGCGATGCAATACATTTCCTGCCACAGACACTTATTAGGAGGCCCTTTCCTGAGATATTGCAAGCTAGCTCCTTTCATCTTTCAATCTAATCTTTTTCTGTGCAAAACGTGAATAGATCGGCTATTCTGACCTAAGGGATTAAACGGATTTGGGTTAAAATGTTACTGAGCTAAGGAGATGATTGATGGGCCAGTAAAATTGACAAATGTGTGGAACCTCATCTATTCCATCCCCTAACTGAAGCCTATATCAAGGTCCCAAGAGACACCAATCATCTTGTTCTAGCGTCACCCAGCCCACTGCCAGTTACCAACCACTTGGTGATTGGTTCATGCAGATCATTGCCAGGACTGTCATGGAGGGTTGTCAAGATCTAAGCAAAGGTTCTGGTACAAAGAACTCGAATGACACCATTATCGATGTCATTGTCATTATTATCATACAATTGATTATAAACGGGTGGTTGTCCACTGCTGTCAAGTCAGCACCAACTCCTATCTGATCTTGCAGGGGTTTTTCAGAGGCTGTACTCTCACAGGGGGAGCTTGCCTATTTTTCTCCCAGAGTTACTGGTGGAGTTGAACTGCTTGCTTTTGGGACGACAGCAAAACTCTTTTACCCATTAGCCCATCAGAGCCCCCTATTATAAGTGTGTATTTTGTATGTACCAGAGAGTCAGAACCAACCCATAGCTGACCCTCTGATGGGTTTTCAGAGGCAGCTAATCTCACTGGAAGAGATTGCCTAGTCCTCTCCCTTGGAGCAGCTGGTGGATTTGAACCTCTTGTCTTTGGGATTGCAGCCCAGCTACTTGCCAATATAGTACGGTTCTTATTATAAGCAGAGAGCCACCTCTTTCCATAATGAAACTATTGAGTGAGTTTGAACTACCAACATTTTGGTTAATGTCAAGAGATCAAATGGAGTTGAGTCGCTCTCATGGCCATCCACCTTTGGATTCTGAGGCTGTAAATACTTATTTACACACAGCCTCATTTTTCTACTCTTCCACACTGTCCTGCTCTAAAACAGTATAATGCTTTTTCTATTGTTCGGAAGATAAAAATCCAAAGTCCTTAGCCTGACCTTCACCACATGATTTCATCCTATCTATTCTGTTATTATTGTGTATCATTGAGCCAGAACTGACTCACAGATGATCCTCCAGTAGTTTTTCAGAGGCAGGAAATCACGCAAGAGGAGATTGTCCTCTTGAGAGGAGACTGGTGGATTCAAACTGTGTGCCTTTGAGTTATAAGCTCAATTCTTCACCATTAAGCCACCAGAGTGCCCTTATACCTATTCAAGTTTCTTCAGTTCTAAGTCCTACATTCCAACAATAAAAGTATGTAGCTATTTATAGCATTTTGCCAGTTATTTTAGATGGGATTCACTTTATTTGACCTCAACATACTCACATTCTATTTGTAGAGTGTTGTTGTGTGCCACTGAGTCAGTGTTGTGTACCGTTGAATCAGAACCAAACTATATCAAACCCTCCAGGGTGCTGTCACAGGTAGGAGATGGAAGGAGATGGCCTATCTTTCTCCTGCTGAGAAACTGGTGGATTCAAACTGCCTGCCTCCTGGACTACAGCCCCAATTCTTACCATTGTTGTTGTTATGTGCCGTCGAGTTGGGTGCGACTCATAGCGACCCTATGTACAACAGCCCTAAACTCTGCTTTATCCTGTGCCAATCTCACTGTCTCTGACACTCCCATCCCAATTACCCCAGTTACTGAATCAATCCACCTCATAGAGAGGGCCTTCCCCTCCTGCGCTGTCCCTCCACCCCACCAAGCATGATGTCCTTCTCCAAGGAACGGTCCCTCCTTACAAAATGTCCAAAGTATATTAGATGGAGCCTCAGAATCCTTGCCTCCAAGGAGCCACCCGGTTTAACCCTTTCTAGGATGAATCTGTTTGTTTTCTTGGCAGTCCATGGTACTCTCAATACTCTTCTCCAGCACCACAGCTCAAAGGCATCAATTCTCCCTCTATCCTCCTTGGTCATTGTCCAACTCTCTGATGCATAACAAGTGATTGCAAAGACCATGGCCTGTATCAGACGCACCTTAGTCTCCAGAGAGACACCATTGCTCTTCAATACTTTGGAGAGGTCCCTAACAGCAGACTTTCCCATAGCAATACATCTTTTAATTTCCTGGCTACTGGTGCCAAGAGTGTTGACCGTGGAGCCAAGCAAACTAAAGCTGTGAACAATCTCACTTCTTACCATTAGGCCAAGTAAAACATTCCTAATGAGAGTTGGAGGCTCATGTGTGAAGCAGTTGGATTCTGGAAGGTGGTTTCTCTCGTCTGGGTGAGGGTCGGGTGTGAACTGGTTGGTTTTTTGTTTGTTTGGTTTCCTCCCCTCCCCACAATTGGTTGTGAGCTGATTGGGTTTACCAGACTTAGCTAACAATGAGCTGTGAGCTGGAAGTCTCTTGGTTCTGAGTGATCCAGGTTCTGGTGGGTGATTGCGCGCTTGGGCCTGGTGTTAAGTGTGTTTGGGATTAACATTCTTCTAAGTGGTACAGAACTTGTCTGTCAGTCTGATGTACTGAAATAACTTGAGGTTTCCATGATTCTGAATATTGTGCTACTGCTGTGTTGAATGCCATAATGGTTACCCATCATGGAGAATGTTTGCTGGAGTTTCCAGATTGATTCAGGTTTGGAAGGAGGAGTGGAGCCCACTTTCTAAACCACATGCCTCTGGAAACTCTATGAACATAGAGAAATGATGATAGTTTTAGAACAGGGTTCAGGTCTTTCATTCATAGGGCCGCTATGTGTCGTGTTTGACTTGATGACACTTAACAACAACAGCAATGAGAGTTAAAAAACTCCCACCAAATATCTACTGCCATCAAGTAGATTCCAATTCCTAAGAACCGTCTCCCAGGATTCCAGGGCTGTGGAGGATTTACAAGAGACTGCTCATCTTCTTACTTTAGTGGATTCGAACTCCCAACCCGACATGACACACACTGGACCACAGAAGCCCCTTAGTGAAAGTTCAGAGAGAACTAGATGATAGGTCAAAGGCAACATTATAACTAATCGGAGGACTTGATTCTAGCCCTAGATTAATAAGACAGGATTCTATGACAAAACCCTTGGTCATATCCCATGTGGGACACAGGGCTGGCTATTTTACATAACTATGGTTCAGTTTGTTCGTTTTTTTAAAAAAATTTATTAGTTTTAATGAACATTTACAGAGATTTGGGGTTTTCATTCATTCATTGTTGCACTGTTTTCTCTACCCTCCTCCCCAGATCGTTCTTCTAAAAATATGGAACGCTTCACAAATTTGCGTGTCATCCTTGCACAGAGGCCATGCTAATCTTCTCTGTATGGTTCCAATTTTAGTATATGTGCTGCCCAAGTGAACACTATGGTTCAGTTTTTAAATGACACATTTTTCTAGGTGTTGGAGATTGAATCCATTATAATTTTATGAGATGATACTTTTATCTTCATTTTCTAGGAAAACATAAAATCATAAAACTCAGGAAAACTAAGTAACTCACTAAATTAATATAAGAAAATAAGTGGCAACGCTGATTCAATACCAGGTCTTTTTAACTCAAAATATCCTAATATTTCTGAGACAATTGAAAGAGGTTCCAGGTTCTGAGTGTCACTCAAACATGTAAGACATGGTGGTGGTGGCTGTTGTTGTGTAATATTGAGTCAGAACTGACCCAAAACTGACCATCCAGTGGGTTTACAAAGGCATTAAATCTTATGAGAGGAAACTACCGATCTTTCTGCCCGTAGAGCATTTGGAGAATTAGAGCCATGTACTTTTGGGTTGGCAGCATAGTTCCTTACCATCAAGCCACCTGAGTCCCAGGTAAGACAAGGAAGGCAACCCACGATTGCATCACATTACAAAGAGCATGTGTTGGTCTAACTGAAGGGTTTGCATACACAGACTTAATGTCCAGGGTCTTAATCACTACTTCGATTATAAAGAGTGACAGCTGAGGTGACTGTAGGTCACATAATGACAGGGAAACTTTATAAACTTGCTAATGGCATTGTGCTTGGAGTGGAAGGAAGTTTCGGAAATCCATAAATTAAAGTTGATGTAATACATAAAACCATCAACCAGATCCTGCTCATGTAGCGACTTCTTTGGGTTGTTGCTGTTAGGTGCCATCAAGTTGACTACAACCCATGGAGACCCTGTCAAGAGCAGATTTGAACTTCGTCCTACTTGAACTGTGCGCCCTTGTGCTGGTACCATCCTCACCATCTCTGATATGCTCCAGCCATTATTACAGTCACTGTCTCAAGCCATCTTGTTGGATGTCTTCCTTTCTTTCTCCAGACCTCCATTTTTCCCAGCATGATATCTTTTTTCAAGGACTGGCTTCTGTGGACCACTTGCTCAAAGCATGTGAAATGAAGTTTTACCATCCTTGCCTCTAAAGAGAACTTGAGTTGCTCTTCCTCCAAGACAGACCTCTCTCTCTCTCTCTCTCTCTCTCTGTGTGTGTTTTCTCAATCTACAGGATATTCAGTATTCTTCTACATCACAACTCAAAGGCATTGATTCTTTTTCTGTTATCCTTTTTCACTATCCAACTTTACTGATACTCAGAAAGCAATTAAAAATAAATGAGGGAGAGAACAGTTTAAAAGCGATATGTTGTTGTTGTTATGTGTTGTCGAGTCGTATTATGGTTATCACAAGAGTCCAGAATTAAGGTTACATAGTCAAGTGTACTCAGGGTGCGGGAGGGGGATTGTATACCAATGATGGAATTTTTCTTTTACTTTTCAAAGAGAGGAGAAAACTGGGGTGGAGGGGGTGGGTAGGGAGAAAAGTGCAACAATGAATGAATGGAAATCCAAAATCTCTGTAAATGTTCATTAAAATTAATAAAATTTAAAAAGGATTATTTTTTACTACTAGCCAGCTAAGGGCAACTTCAGCAAGACCCTGATTGCTCTCCCAATGATTATATTTCCTCAGTTGTTATCACAGAGTCTTGTCTTTTCAAACAACCCTGAGACAGGAAGAAAGTCTACAGCCCAGCTCTTAATATTTCCTTTACAATAATAGTAATGGCAAATGGCCGAAAAATGAGCTATATCAATCCCATGCTAAGCTTTTTATCTTTATTTAATTTTTAAAATTGCTCTTCAAACCTAAAAAAAAAATATAAATCCAACAATGTTACTGAATTGTACAAGTAGAAACTCATTATTTTTGAGTTTCTAAAATTTTTTTTATTGTGATTTAAGAAAAATTTACAGAAAGGTTGGATTTTTCATTCATTCATCCTTGCATATTTTGCTTTCTACCCCAGTTCCTTTTTTTAAAAAAGTCATTTATTGTTGTTTAATTTCTTCCCTTCCCTCAAACCCTCCCCAGTGCACTTTGCTGTTGTTGTTGTTGTTGCTGCTGATTGTGAGAACAACTCATATAGACCCTCTGAACAAAAGATCTGAAGCCTTTCGATAACTATCATTTCTCAAAGTTCATAAAGTTTCCAGAGGCATGTTGTTTAGGAAGTGGATGCCACTCCTGCTTCCAACTTCGCTATGCACCTCTTATTCTGGACTACTGCCATACAAAAAATGTGCAATCATAATTCCTTTCTTTCCTCTGTTCCAATGCATGTTCATTAATTATCCTCTCTTCTTTTAGTTTCTCCCATCTCCCATGTCTCCTACTGTTTTATAACAGTGGCAGTATGCAGTATTTGTCCTTTTTTGGCAGCGATATTTCACTCAGCATAATGTACTTGAGGGTCACCCATGTTGTGTAATATTTCATGAATTCCTTATTTTTCAGTGCTGCATAGTATTCCATTGTGTGAATGTACCATAATTTTTCTATCCACTCATTTGTTGATGGGCATTTGAGTTGCTTCCATCTCTTTGCTACTGTGAATAATGCAGCAATAAACATGGGTGTGCGTCTGTCTATTTGAGTGACAGCTCTGATCTCTGTAGTGTATATTCCTAGTAGTGGAATTGCTGAGTCAAATGGTTTTTCTATTTCCAACTTTTTGAGAAAGCACCATACTACCTTCCATAGTGGTTGCACCATTTTACACACCCACCAGCGGTGAATAAGGGTTCCAATTTCTCCACAACCTCATCAGCATTTGTTGTTTGCTGCTTTGTTAAACTTTGCTGTTGTTACTGGGGTGAGATGATAACTCGTAGTTGTTTTGATTTGCATCTCTTTGAGAGCTAGGGATTTTGAACATTTCTTCATGTGTTTATTTGCCTTCTGAATAGAAGTACAAATTGTTAAGATGACATATTTTTATTATGTTTATTTCACAACAATAAAATAGGTTTGGTTATTACTGTTTCCATTCTACAGAGGAGAAAGCTGAATTGGAAAAATAAGAATAAGTAATTTTCCCAGTCACAAAGCTAGACAAATCAAGATGTCAGAATCTCACTCTGGTAGGTCTGACTCCTACACTGATGTGTTGTTGTTGTTGTTGTTATTTTATATTGGTTTGCATATAAAATTAAAGCACATTGCTTTTCATTCATGTATATTGTGTTTCACATATTCCTTCACTCACATTGTGTTTCATACAATCATTCCTACATATAATGTTTTATAAAATTAATCACTATTTATCTAAGCCCACTCTTACCCTGTCTTTTCAGGTCCCCATTGACTCTTTCCTAATTCCTTCATGATCTCCGCTCACCAAACTCTAGCAACCTACAAAACTGGTTGATGGATTCAATAACAAATTCATCCTTAAGAACAAAATTAGTGACATACTTAAGTCCCAGATCAAGAAATTATCGCAGCTAGGGAGAGAAAATTTCTGTCATACCAGTAAATGATCTAATCTGAACAGTTAATGAACTAAACTGACAAGTCATTTCATACACAATAATGGAGCTAATAATTGTGTATAGAGATGCTGTCATTGCTTAATTATAATGCTTAACAGTTTCACTCAATTTTTATCCCTAGAAAGTTGTGTTTCTGAAAGGTTGTTCAAAATAGCAAGAGTCTGCATTGCCAACCAGGTTAGTGAAGGGGAAAGTGGAGTCAAATCACATCAAGGGGATCCTTTCCATCAAGAACAGCACAGCCCATTGTAGGTCTCCTGTTGGTGCCACAGGAGCAAGAATTACTCTTAATCTGACTCCAGGGTCTTCTGTGGGTGGCAACACGGAGGCCTCAAGTGACACACCCTGGGAAACACTGCCACATGCTTCCTATCTCTGCGCTCTGGGAATCAGAGTGTTTCTTTTGTTTGCTTGTTTATTGCTGTTAAAAACATACATAGCAGCATATGCAATAATTCAAACACTTTTTCCATGTATGATTCAGTGATACTGATTAACTTCTCAAGGTGTACAACCATCTTCACCCTCCTTTTTAGAATTATTTGTTCCAAACTCAACAATAGAAACTCAACATCAAGAAAACACAACTTCTAGCCACTGGGCCAATTGACAGCATCATGATAGATGGAGAAGAGCTTGAGATTGTCAAGCATTTTGGCTTGTGCAGGTCTACAATCAGCATTCTTGGAAGTAGTAGCCAGGAAATCAAAAGGGGTATTGGATTTGGAAAGTCTGCTATCAGGAACTTCTCCAGAGTGCTGAAGTGCAAAGATGTCAGTCTAGAGACTAAGATGCACCTAATCCAGGCCATTGTCTTCCCATTTACTTGCTATGCTTCAGAAAGGTGAACAATGACCAAGGATGGCAGAAGAAGAATTGATGCCTTTAAGTTGCGGTGCTGGAGAAGAGTATGAACCATACCATAGATCGCCAAAAAAAAACACAAAAAAAAACCAAAAAAACCCCCACCAAGTCTGTTTTGAAGTGGGTGAAATCAACTTGCTCTTTGGAGGCAAGAATTTTGAAGCCCTTTTTCACATACTTTGGCCATGTTGCCAAGAGGGACCAGCCCTTGGAGAAGGACATCATGCTTGGAAGAGTGGAGGGATCATGCAGGAGAGGAAGACTCCAAATGAGATGGATTGATACAGTAACTGGGGTAATAGGAGCAGATGTGTCAGAGACAGTGCGGTTGGCTCAAGATAGGAAAGGCTATTGTGCATAGGGTTGCTATGAGTCACAGGTCACTTGATGGCCTGTAACAATAAGAAGATTTCTATCTACCATTTTGTGTTTCTCTTGTCAATTTGACCCTGTGATGGATAGGTTTTGGGGGTTTTTTTAAGCGCAATGCTCAAGGTAGATGTTCTTTTCAAACTAAACTAAAACAAAACAAAGCTAAATAATAAAATAATTATCAGGGCATATTTAAAAAAATATTTGTTTAAAAATTGAAGATTATCTCAGGGCAATAGTTTAAGTGGTTCATGCAGCCACCATGCTCTAGAAAATGTGTATTCCTTGAGAATTTGGAATTCTGTTCTGCATTTCCTCCCTTTTAAATTATGGGTTGTGTATAGAATCTTTGATAAGAATATTCAGCAACAGACATGAATTACCCTTCTAGTTATTCTGGTTTCATGGCAAAGGAAGCAGTTGTTCATAGAAGCAATTAAGTATGCATTCTCTTTGCTGGGAGCATTTTGTTTATCCCCATCAGCCCAGCCTCAAATCAGTTCTAATGCCCCATAGTCCTAACTGCAATGGAGCAGGTGCCAAGAATAGCAAAAGTACCCTGAGGACCAGAGGGGTGTAGACTTCACTCTACATTATGTAGGCTCAGTCTTCCCACCTTTGAGCACATCAGCTAAAAGACATGATTTGCAAAGAATATAGAACAAAAGAAATGTGAGTACACACACCCCTATAAATGTTATGGGGTTCATCCATCATGACGCCTTTGAACAGATCTCATAAACATAAAAAAAAAGTTTACGATGGCGAACAATGCACTTTAATATCTCCTGAATAATTTGTGTTGTCAGGAGAGCCCAGTGCAGTATTTTCTTGGGGTTTTTTCTGTCCTCCCCAGCTGCTGCTGACCAGTCTGAAAGAAATGAACCTCCAACTGTATTAATAGCTTTTTCATCTTCCTGCCACTGCTCCCTCTAAATGGCCCTGCTGTTATCTATTCATGAAATAAATAACTGCTGCCTTTCATGTCTCCCCAACACTCCCTGTTCCTGGAGAGATTAAAGAAAGAAGACTCTCCAAGGGCCTCTCCAAATTCTTGTGTTGTGAGAGAACTTGGCCTGCCTGGCTCTGTGTGAAGTCAGTGGGGACAAGATAAGTTGAGACATCCTTTTGTCACAGGGGAATTTTTGCAGTGATTTGGTGTGGGGTGCTTCAGTTTTCAGGTTTGTTGAAAGAGAAGTCATCACTGGCTTTGGAATCCTGCTCATCAATTCCCTGTGCATTTCGTAGCCAACTACAGTGTTCTGGTGACAAGCTCAACCCAAAGGATGCTGGTTCAACATCACCAGCTGCTCTGCTGAAGAAAGAAGGGCAATCTCCTCCAGTGCACTTTACAGTCTTTGAAAACCCATGGAGAGCACAACTTGATAACAATGAGCTTGAACTTGCACTCTTGTTATTGTTGTTAAATGCTGTCAAGTTGAGTATGGCTCGTAACAACCCTATGAACAAAAGATCTGAATCCTGCTCTATAACTATCATTGTTTCTCTAATGTTCATAGTTTCCAAAGGCCTATTGTTTAAGAAGTGGATGCCAATCCAGCTTTCAAGACTGTCTTAATCTGGGAGCTCCACCAAACCGTGTCTCCCATGAGTAATGCTTATGGCATTTGACACACCAGTGGCACAGCGTTCAGTATCACAGTAACCCCAAGTTATCCCAGTACAGCTAACTGAGCTTGAACCAAGGAGCAGGAAATAGGCAGTTTAATGTTATACTCCAAAGTCAGACTCTGGGTTCAAATCCTTGCTCTGCTACTTACAAGCTGTGTAGCTGCAGGAAAGTTACTCTTTCTCTCTGAAGCATAGTTTCTTCTTGTAATTATACTTACTCCATAAGGGAAGGTGCTCTAGTGGTGTAGTCTGTCGAGAAGCTGTTGTTAACCCAAAAGCTGAGTTTCTCTGGTGGTTCAAATCCACCAGTGAGCGCTTCAGAGAGAAAGACGGCACAATGACAGTGTCTACCCATGCAATTTACAGCCTTGGGAACCCAGTGGAGGGTCACTCATGGGTCGGTTCTGACTCACCAGCCATGACAACAAGTCTGTCTTTGTTGTTGTGTTGTTATGTGCCACTGAGTCAGAAACAAATGATAACTAACCCTCGTGAAGGTTTTCAGAGGCAGTAAATCACACGGGAGGAGAGTGTCCATTTTCTTCCCATGGAGCAGCTAATGGATTTGAACCGTGTGCCTCTGGGTTTACAGAACAGCTCCTTACCATTGAGCCACCAGAACTCACAGGTGCTTAGAACAACGCCTGGCACATGATAAGCACCACTGAAGTGCTTCCCTTCTTACACTTGTTCTCATTGAAAAGAAATGTAAAAAGCTCAAGCACATAGGAAGCATTTGATACATGGCAGTCCTAAGCACTGCATTTATGATTATTTATCTTCCCCCAAAGTACCGTATTATTAGTTTCTTGGGGAGGGAAAAGTACCAGGGGAAAGGGGGAGATAAGCATCCATGAAACGGTCTCTTACTATGTAACATATTATGTATATATAATTTTTGTTAGGGGCCTTAGAGACAGGGCAACTCCATGCTGACCCTCCAGCAGGTTTTCAGAGGCTGTAAATTGCACAAGAGGCAGTTGTCCATCTTTCTCCCTCAGAGTAGCTGGTTTTTTCAACCCTACTCTCTTTCAGTTGACAAGACAACTTCTCACCACTGGGCCACCAGACCTCTCCTTTTACACATGGCCTAGTAGCAAGAAGCTGCCCTGCAATGCCAAAGGCACACGCTTGAATCTACCAACTATTCTACAGGAGAAGGGTGGACGATCTCCTCCCATGCGATTAACAGTCTGTGAAAACCTGCCAGAGAGTCAGCTATGGGTCGGTTCTGATTTGATGGTACACAACAACAACAATAGCAACATTTAATTCTGATTGTTATTTGATCATAGTACTTTCATTTTCATTCCCACTTCCATTTGAGAAAACTGAGCCAAGGACATGCAAGTTCATGATGATACTGTGAGTTTAATTTGATTTGGCCGAATAATAAAATCTATATGCATTTCAGCTAGATGGTTGTTGCTAGGAGGGTGAAGTCTCTTTGCTTCTATTATTGTTGTGTGTTATTGAGTTAGAACCAACCCATAGCTGACCGTCTGGTGGTCTTTCAGAGGCAGTTAATGGCATGGAAGTAGATTGCCTATCCTTTCCCCAATGGAGCAGCTGGTAGGGTTGAACCACATGCCTTTGGGAAGGCAGCACAGCTTTCTTACCACTAGGCCACTAGAACTTCCTATTATAGTCCTAAAAGTTAGAGGACTAGACCCATGCCTGAAACTATTGCTATCAAGTTGACTCTAACATGTAGCAACCAGGATACAGGATACAGCCACCCCATTGGATTTCCAAGGCCGTAAATAATTAAGTCACACTTTTCTCACACTGAGTGGGTAGGGATTTTGAACCATTGACCTTTCAGTTAAGAGGCAAACTCATCCTGTGCACCAGCAGGGCTACTCACCAGACCCACGGACCAAACTAAGCACACTGCCATAGAACTATCCTACTCATAGTGACCCGTTGTTGTTGATGTGGTGGTGTACCATCGAGTCGGAACAGACCCATCGGTGACCCACCTGCAGGTTTTCAGAGGTAGTTAATTGCATGGGAGGTGATTGTCCATCTGTCTCCTGAGTATCTGAACCACATTCCTTCAAGATTGCAGTGTAGCTTCTTACCACTAGGTCATCAGAGATCACTCACAGTGACCCATTGTTGTTGTTGTTGTGTGCCGTTGAGTCAGAACTGACACATAGCTGACCCTGCAGGGGGTTTTCAGAAGCAGTAAATCCCACTGGAGGAGAATCTCCAGCTGAGTCAAACTACCCTGTAAAGTTTCCAAAACAGTAACTCTTTATGGAAGCAGGTTGTCTCCTCTTTATCCCATGGGGTGGTTGATGGATTGGAACCACCAGTATTTGGTTAACAGTCCAAACTGTAATCCACTGCACCACCAGAACCAAGTTCATAGGGGATGTCCGAATACAAGCCGTAAACAGCTCTTACGAGGTGCCAGGGACTACTTAAGACACTTCTCACATCTATCATTTAATCCTCTCAACAATCATAAAAGCTGGCTACTATTATTATTCTCATTTAAAGAGGAAGTGGAGGGATGGATAAAGAAATGGGTGAACGGTGGCCTAATGGTAAGAATTTGTGCTGCAATCTCAAAAACATGTGGTTCAAATCTATCAGCCGCTCCATGGGAGAAGGATGAGCAATCACCTTTTGTATGATTACAGTCTCTGGAAATCCGCTGGAGTGTCAGCTATGGGTTGGCTCTGTCTCGATGATACACAACAACAGCAGCAACAATAGTTTACAGTGAGAGCCCTAATTGCCTACTGGGCAAGAAGCCGCGCTGCCAACCCAAAGGCACGTGGTTCTAGTCCACCAGCTGCTCCATAGGGAAAAAATGAGCAAGCTCCTTCAGTGTGATTTACTACCTCTGAAAACCCACTGCAGGGTCAGCTATAAATATGTAGGTTCTGACTCAAAGGCAATGAGAGACAGAGAATATTTTTCATATAATCGTGGTTAAAAAACCCCTCACCTGATGCTCTTTAGTAAAGTGATATTTCTAAACTCTACATAAGCACCCTAAAGTTAGAGTATTTTATTTCAATAGATCAGGATGGGACCCAACTCTAGAATCTGTGCATGAGCTAGACTCTAACTATTGTGTCACTAGTGTTCCTTTCTTTAATCATATTAAAATGATTTTTTTTCTCAAGTTCTATCCTACAAAAAGCCAGTGTCAATAGCATGATAAAAAGAAACCACATTCCCATCTTTGTTGTTGTTGTTGTTGTTGTTGTTATATGCCATTGAGTCACCTATGACTCATAGCGACCCTCTGTACAGCACCTCTGAAACCTGCCCTGTCCTGAGCCAGTCTCACTGACTCCAACACAGCAACCCCTGTTACCCCAAGCACTATGTCAATCCATCTCATCTGGGGGCTTCCTCTCCTGCACTGTCCCTCCACCTTTCCGAGTATGAAGTTCTTCTTCAAGGATCGGTCACTCCTGGCCACGTGCCCAAAGTATATGAGGCAGAGGTAAGAGAGAAAAATATACAAGGATGTACTAAAATTAGCTCCCAGGTGCGGCAGGCTCAACTGCATCAGCCAACGGTTAGCTGTCACTGATGGCGGCAGTTGGGACACTGGTGAGTTGAATGCAATTCATTTAAACTGAACATTCCCTAAAAGGGTTTGGGAATTTTAGACAGGTCAGAATCCGAATTCCGTAAGAGCCACTTCCTGCTGTGTGACCTTGGACATGTCACTTCACCTGTCTGAGCTTCAATTTCCCTATCTTTAAAGTGGTAAGTCTCATAGAATGAATCTGGGAGGGTTCCATCTTCTTCTATTTTCTGGAATAATTTATGTAGAATTGGTAACAGTTCTTCTTTAAATGTTTTGTAAAATTCACTTGTAAAACCATCTGGTCCAGGGCTTTTCTTGGTTGGAAGTT
>NW_006399901.1:3967476-3972067 GCF_000299155.1 Elephantulus edwardii | reverse complement strand
GAGAATAGTGCAACAATGAATGAGTGGAAGCCCAAAATCTCTGTAAATGTTTATGAAAATTAATAAAATATAATTATAGAAAAAAAAATAAAGTGGTAAGCCATTTCACTGGCAACCTAAAGGCATGCGGGTCAAATCCACTAGTAGCTCCACAGGAGAAAGATAACTAGTCTCCTCCCATGTAACTTACAGACTCTGAAAACCCTCTGGAGGATCAGTTATGAGTCAGTTACAGAAATACGGTGCATAACAACAGCAACACAGTGATGATAGACACACCTCTTTCATCTAGCCTTTTTGTGACAATTGAGTGAAGTAACGAGCATACAGTATTCAAATTGTGTTGACAACACAGTAACTCCTCAGTGAATGTGAATTCTGCTGGCTCTTTTTGGAGATGAAAAGGGAAGTATCTTTATCTCCATTACTGAGTATTATACAGACTAGTATTAAAATGAGTCAGCATTCTGTGTTAAATTCTAGAGATGTAGGAGGAAAACCTGCTAAGTAAGAATCGTAGTGCACACATTGCTATTGAGCCTTTGCAAAGGAGCCGTGCTGTCAACACAGAGGCACGTGGTTCGAATCCACCAGCTGCTCTGCAGGAGAAAGATGGACAGTCCCCCCTATGCTGCTCACAGCCTCTGAAAACCCTCTGCAGGGTCAGCTATGAGTCAGTTCTGACACAACAGTACACAACAACAGCAACAACACCTCTGAGGGTAGGGAGCTCTGGTGGCCTAGTGGGTAAGGAGTTGCATTGCCAGCTTAAAGGCAGTTGGTTCAAATCCACTAGCAGCTCCATAGGAGAAAAATGGACAATTTCCTCCCATTCAACTAGAAAACCCAGTGGAGGGTTATTTGTGAGTTAGTTCTCACTCAAGGTCCATGAGTGAGTGAGTCTGTGAGGATGGCATAGGGTAGAGTAAGATTTCTATTTGTCATTCATAGCGTGGCTATTTTGTTTTGTGGTTAGCTGTCATCGCGTTGAATATGACTCAGTGACCCTACGAACAAAAGACCTGAACTCTGCTCTATTTTTTTTTTTTGTTTTCTTTTTTTTAATCAATGACAATGAGCATTTACAGAGATTTTGGATTTCCATTCATTCATTGTTGCACTTTTCTCCCCGCCTATCCACCTCCAGTTCGCTCTTCTCTTTGAAAAGTGAAAGAAAAATTCCTTCATTGGTATACAATCCCCCCGCACCCCCACACACCCCAAGTATACTTCTCTATTTTGTGCCATCCTCACACCTCCTGACACACAAGACCCCACTGCAGCAGTCACCGTGTCAATCCCCCTGACTGAGGATCTTTCCTTCGCCGACCTTCCACCCTTCCCAGTATCTCTAAGGAATAGCCCCTCCTAGCAACATGCCCAAAGTGTGTGAGGTGAAGCTTCAACACCCTTGCCTCCAAAGAGCACTCTGGCCGCACCCTCTCCAAGACATATCTGTTGGTTCTCTTGGCTGTCCATGGGATGTTCAGTGCTCTTCTCCAACACCACAGCTCAAAGATATCAATTCTTCTTCTGTCATCCTTATTCATCGTCCTCTCATAGTCAACTCAATGGCACCAAACAACAAAATCTCTGAGCTTTGACTGGACCATTGTCATATAGGGGAAAGCAGCCCATGGTTCTGGTCCCAGGTCTGATATTTTCTCTCAATGTGGCTTAACTTTGGCTTTCTGACCTTAATTGATAACAAAGACACCCTTCTCAATGCGAATAAATGTAATAAGCCCTCAAAAATGAACAATACTAGGTATTATCTCCTTTAATCACTTTGTTGCTGGAAGTCATCAAGTTGACTACAATGTGTGGTACCGACATGGAGTTTTCTTGACTGTAAACTTCAGAGGAGATGATCATGGACGATTGGGTGGATTTAACGCGCCAGCTTTTCAGTTCGCAGTTGCACACTTGCTGTCGTGCCACTTGTTGTTAGGTGCTGCGGAGCCCATTGCGACTCATAGCAGCCCTGTGAACAGCAGCTCTGAACCTTGTTACACACCATCCTCACCAGCTCTGTCCTGCCCAAGCCCATTAAAGTAGTTATGGCATCATTCTGTCTCACTGAGGGTCTCCCTCTCTTTTCTCTGACTCTCTCCCTTAGCCAGTGTGGTGTCTTTCTCCAAGGACTGATTCCTTCAGAAAATACCCCAAAGTAAGTGAGATAAATTTTCACCAGCTTTGCTTCTAAGGAGTATCCAGGTTCCACTTTCATCAAGACAGATTTGTTTGTCCTTTTGGCAGTCCACGGGGTGTTCAGTATGCTCCCTTCTCCAACACCACAACTTGATTCTTCGTCTGACATCTTTATTCATTGTCCGACTTTCAGATGCATAGCAAGTAATTGTGCCATTGTGGTTGCTTTGTGCCATTGAGTCGGCACTGACCCGTAGCTCACCCTCCAGCAAGTTTATAGAGGCAATTCATTGCACATGAAGAGATGGCCCATCCTTCTCCCTCAGAGCAGCTAGTGGATTCGAACAGCATGCCTTCCAGATTGCAGCGCAACTTCTTACCATTAGGCATCCAGAGAGGGGACCTCTGGTGGCTGCATTGTTAACCCAAATGCACACAGTTTGACTCCACTGCGTGCTCTGAGGTGGAAAGATAGGCTGTCTCCTCCTGTGAGACTGACAGCCTCTGAAAACCCACTGGAGGGTCAGCTCTGAGTTGACTCCTACTCAGTGGCACATAACAACAACAACAACAACAACATTATTAGAACAATTTTATCCCAACTTCTATCCTGCTACAAGAAGCCAGAGTCTAAAGCATTGTGGACAGAAGCCAAAGGGCCATGAACACTTTGTCCCTGACATGCCACATGGTCACATATGGGGAACTGAGAATTACCTGGACACCAGCCACCGCCACCCCAAGACTCTTCCTCCTTCAAACACCTCATTTCCACCAAGATTACTTAGGAGGCTGGCGAGAGGTAAACAGCTCTTCTCCTGTGCTCCAGAGTTCAGATTCCTAGGGAGAGCAAAGCTCTTATATCAGCATTAATTAAACTGCCAGCTAGTAATAGTCCCATTACTCAACCAATAAATCTAATTCCTATCTACTCGGCAGGAATCCCTGGGCTGCATAAACCCAAGCTGGAGTTTTATGTAACCTTAAAAACTCTTCATGGCTCCCGGAGTCTTGTTTCTCCCCACCCATCTTGTGGTAGCAAGAAGGTCCGCTCTGTGAGTTAATGGGAGAAATAGCTTCCCTCGGCGCTTTCTCCATCTGTCTTAATTTTTAAAATTATACTTTTATTAAACCCTTAAGGAAAATAGACTTGCCGGGTTCTCATTAAACAGAGAACTATGTGTTGTGTAAAACTGAGAGATGAGAATTTTTTTTTATTTATTTTTTGAAAGCTACCCTCACTATGTGCCTTAATGAATTCTCCCTCTTCTGCTATGCTACGAGGAGAGTGCAAATAAATAGAGCATTTTGTGAGTGGCAGATGAGCAAATGGATATTTAAGCAGCTGGTAATAGTTCGTGTGGCTTCCAATGGGAATCTTATATTTTTTCTGAAGAACTCAAAGCACTTAGTGCATTAAAAGCACAGTGTTTCTCTCTCTCTCTCTTGCTCTCTCTCTCTCGCTATCTCTATCTCTATCGATCTATCTATCATCTATCTATCTATCTATCTATCTATCTATCTATCTATCATCTATATCTATCTATCTCAACTGGCTTGAAATCAAGGGTGGGAAGTCAACCCATTCTGGATACAGGTAAAGAGAATTGATTTCACCTAACAGCCTCAGGAAAGGCCTGGTCTCTGAGTGTTTATTACACAGGGTTTCTCCAACATCTGCTCTGGCCAGGCACATTAGCTCTTGTTCTTGTTGTTCTTATTATTGTTAGGTGTCATCGACTCGTAGACAACTCATAGTGACACTATGAACAAAAGGCCTGAGCACTGATCGTAGCGTTTCCGGAGGCAAGCCATTTCAGAAGTGGATGCAGCTCCTGCTTCCAAACTTGTTTTAATCGGAAAGCTCCATCAACCAAAGTCCACCATGGGTGACCAGCCATCAGTTCCACTATGACTCATAGTAACCCTGGGAGCAGCAGGTCTGCACCTTGCTCTGTCCTGTGCCGTCCTCACCATCTCAGATATGCCCGCTGTTACAGTGTGCTGGTCCTTACTGTTAAGAGTCTTCCTCTCTTTCTCTGATTCTATACCTTTCCCAGCAGGAAATCTTTTTCTAAGACCCAGCCCCTCCTAACAACATGTGCAAAGTATGTGAGATAGAGTTTCACCATCTTTGCCTAAAAGGAGCTATCTGGTTGCTTTTTTAACCCAGGACAGACTTGTCTCTCCTTTAGTCAGTCCATATTCCGTATTCCTCACTCCAGTTCAGTGTTCAAAACTACCATTTAAAGGCATTGATGCTTCATCTACTTTTCTTATTCATTGTCCAACTTTCAGATGCGTAGGAAGCAATTGAAAAAGACTCAAATCCCTATGCACATCCAAAAACTTCTCCAGTAGGGTAAAAAGGGAAGCCACTGACTGGGAAAAAGTATTCGGTAATAACGTATCAGATAAGGGACTTATATCCAGAATTTAT
>NW_006399901.1:3961306-3966139 GCF_000299155.1 Elephantulus edwardii | reverse complement strand
ACCTTGAAACTGAAATCATTGCGCTTCGACTAGGTCCTTGACAGCAGACTTGTCCAGTGCAACCTGTCTTCTGACTTCTTGACTGCTCCTAGCTTGTGTGCTGATTGTGGACCCAAGTAAAACAAAATAGGGAAAACTTCCATTTTTTCTCCATCCATCATGATGTTGCCTAATGGTCCAGTGGTGAGCATTTTTGCTTTCTTGATGTTAAGATGTAATCCAAGGTGAGGGTTCTAGTCTTTGATCTTTTGTAATACGGCTTCAAATCTTCACTTTCTGCAAACAAAGTTGTGTCATCTACACAAGGCTAGTTGTTAATGTGTCTTCTTCCAGTCCTGGTTTCACATCCTTCTTCACACAGTCCGAATTTTTGGCATAGATTTGCTCAGCATACAGATTGAGTTGGCATAGAGACAGATTACACCCTGACGCATACCTTTCCTGATTTAACCCAGGCAATATTTGCAGGGAGTGTCTGCTCACATCAGTTGCTCTCGGTTGTGCCCAGCTGGGTGGTTGTTCTCAACTCCACACTCTCCCTCCACCTGACTATGTATCTATGCTCTTTCACAAGGGGCTTTGAGGCACTTCCTACTGTAGGTGGAGTCCACTTTCCCACCCACTGTTGGTTCACATGGTCACGTGACTTGCCTTAGCTAGCGAATTGCAGGACGATGTGACCTTGAGACCCTTTGAAATCATGCCTCTAGAGGTGCCACACATCTTCAAGTCTCCTCTTGTCCATCCGATACCACCATGATGGGGGGGGGGGCTTGCCCCGAGAGCCGCTGGGTCTAAGAATGAGTTACACAAAGCAGACAAAGTCTGGTCCAACTGAGATCAGCCAACCTCTAGATCACGGGCAGACATGGGAGTGAGAAAAGTCAGTGATAATTATTCTAAAGTGCTGAGGTCTGAGGCTTGTTTCTCTGCAGTGGTTGCTACGTGTCGCTGCATCGACTATGAGTCATACAAGCCTGTGAATAGCAGATTGGTAACTCTCTCTGTCCTTCACCCTCTTCACAATCTCTGACATGCTCAAGCCCTGCTACAGTTTCTGTGGTAGCTGAGAAATATAGTGACTGTGCAATTGGAGAGCTCTTAAGAAAATATTGATGCCTAGGTCTTGACATTGTGTCTCAATATTAAGAAAAAAAGATTCTTAACACTGGACCAACAGGTAGCATCATGGTGGATGGAGAAGAGATTGAAATTGTCAACAGCTTCATCTTGCTTCAATCCACAATTAACACCCTCGGCTTGAGCAGTCAGGAAATAAGGAGACCCACTGCACTGGGAAAATCTGCAGTTGGAGGCCTTTCCAAATTCTTGAGAAGTAATGATGACAGTTTGAGGACTAAGGTGCATCTAATTCAGGCAATAGTCTTTCTGATTACTAGCTATGCATCCAAGATCTGAACAATAAATAAGGAGTATATAAAAAGAATTGACGTCTTTGAGCTGTGGTGTTGGAGAAGAGCACTGAATATCCCATGGATAGTCAAGGAAATGAACAGACATGTCTTGGAGATGGTGCAGCTGAAATGCTCTTTGGATACAAGAATGATGAGGCTTTGTCTCACATACTTTGGACATGTTGCTAGAAGGTGCTATTCCTTGGAGAGGGACATGATGTTGGGAAGAATGGAGGGTCGGCAAAGGAGAAGAAGCCCGTCAACCAGGTGGGTTGACATGGTGACTGCTTCAATGGGCTCTGTGTGTCAGGAAGTGTGAAGATGGTGCAGGACAGAAAAAACTCTTTGAAAGGACAGACCCTTTGTTCATAGGGTCACTATAAGTCATTCTCGACTCGACGGCACCTAACAACAACAAGGTCTTGCTATGCATCAGAAAGCTGGACCATGGCTAGGGATGGTCTAGAAGAATTGATGCCATTAAGCTGTGATGCTGGAGAAGAGTAGTGAATATACCATGGACTTCAAGAAGAACAAAACAGTTTGTTCTAGAGAGGGTAAGGATTTTGAAGCTTCATCTGACACACTTTGGGCATGTTGCAAGGAGGCACAGTCCTTGGAGAAGGATGTCATTCTTGAGAGGGTGGAGGGTCAGAACAAGAGAGGAACCCCCTCAATGAAATAGATTGATTCAGTGACTGGGGTAATGGGGGTAGGTGTGTTGGAGACAATAAGATTAGCATAGGACAGAGCAGGATTCAGGACGGTTGTGCATAGGGTTGCTATGAGTTGCAAGCGACTTGACAGCACATAAAACAGCAAAGGTTTTATTCCAGATGTTCTGGTTCAGCTGCCCAGCAAGGCAAGATTCTGAATGAATACGGCAAGGATTTCCCCAGCAATTGTAAAAGGTAATAGAAACTGAAGACTGCCCATTTACATCTTCACATGTAATCCTCGCTGTTAATTCTGTGCGATGATTATCCACCCCACTTTATAGGTAAGGAGACTCAGAATCACGGGCAAGCAAAAGATATCTGGAGGACAACGCGCTAATATGTAGCAAAGCCTGAACTCAGGCCCAAGTTCTGTGTAGCTTGGAGAAATTAAGAGTGTCCAAGAAGCTTGCTAAAATTGTGTCTTTCTGGATCCCAGTAAGTCTGCTCATTGACTTATCTGAGGAGTAAAACGATGAGCCAGTTTTCTAAATCCATCTCTGTGACAGGTAGAATTCTAAGGTGACCTTCAAGATGTCCTGTATTACCTCTCCATCTGAAGTGTCACTGAGACCTGTGAACATTATGAGTGACACTCTTAGGGCTCCAAAACTTAAGAAACCAACACCACTGCCAGTAAGTTGTTGCCATGTTTCTAGGGGATTCTGAGACTATAAATCTGCCTCCCAGAGAGTGGCTAGTGGATTTGAACTACTGATCTTCAGGTCAGCAGCTCAAAATGTTATGTTACATGGTGTATTACTAGGACTGCATTCTCAGGCTTAGGTGATGTTACACGGCAAAGGTGAATAGGTTTATGAAAATGTCATCAGGTCCTTAACCAGTTGTTGTGAGATGCCAATGAGTCAACTGTGACTAATAGTGACCTTATGAACAATACCTCTGAACCCTGCTCTGTCCTGAGCCAATTTAACTGTCATAAACACACCTACCCCAGTTACTGTGTCAATTCTTCTCATCCAGAGTCTTCCTCTCCTACACTGTCTCTCCACCTTCCCAAGCATGATGTCCCTCTTCAAAGACTGGTCCCTCCTTGTAACATGACCAAAGTATGTCACACAAAACCTCAGGATCCTTGCCTCCAAGGAGGAGCAAGTTTTCAGCCTCTCCAGGATGAATCCGTTTGTTCTCCTGGCAGTCCATGATATATTCAATACTCTTCTCTAGCACCACAGCTCAAAACTATGAGTTCTCCTTCTATCATCCTTAGTCATTGTTCAGCTACCTAATGCATCGCAAGTAATTATGAAGACCATGACCTGGATCTGGCACACCTTAGTCTCCAGATTGACATCATTGCTCGGTACTCTGGAGAGATCTCTGACAGCAGATTTTCCCAATACAATTAGACTTTTTATTTTCTGGCTACTGGTACCAAGCGTGTTGATTATGGAGTTAAGCAAACGAAAGCTGTTAACAATCTGTCTCTTCACCATCCATCATGATGCTGTCAATTGGCCAAGTGGTGAGAATCTTTGTTTTCTTGAATCAACATTGAAGGCTGCAGTTCTTGAACTTTTGCAGCAAGTACTTCAAGTCTTCCTCAGCTTCAGCAAACAAGGATCTTGGTGAAAGCAGAGAGTACCAGAGGAATGTCTATATGTGTTTCATTGACTAGGCAAAGGCATTTGACTGTGTGATCACAACAAACTGCGGCTGACTCAGAGAAGAATGGGAATCCCAGAATACTTGGTTATGCTTATGCGAAACCCATACTTGGACCAGTAGGCAGTTGTCAGAATAGAGACAGGGAACACTGCATGGTTCAAAATTGGGAAGGGTGTACGCCAGGAAGGTATCCTATCTCCATACCTTTTCAATCTATATGCATAACACATTATCTGAGAAGCTGGGCTTTATGAGGAGAAATGTGGCATCAGAGTTGGAAGAAGACTCATCAAGAACCTGCATGATCCAGATGACATAACTTTCTCAAGGTTAGTTGGTGTTATATGGCAAAGGTGAATAGGTTTATGAAGATGTGGTCAGGTCGTTAATCAGTTGCTGTTGTAGTTATGTGCCATCGACTCAACTGTGGCTCATAGCCACCCTATGAATAAGAGCTCTGAAGCTTGCCCTGTCCTGAACCAATTTCACTGTCACTGACACACCTACCCCAATCCCCCCAGTTACTGTGTCCATCCTGTCTGGGGTACTCCTCTCCTGAGCTGACCTTTCCAAGCATGATGTCCTTCTCCAAGGATGGTCCCTCCTGGCAACATGTCCAAGGTATGTAAGACACAGCTTAAAAATCCTTGCCTCCAAGGAGCAACGTGGTTTCACCCTCTCCAAGACAGACCCGTTTGTTCTCTTGGCAGTCCATGATATGTTCAGTACTCTTCTCCAGCACCACAACACAAAGTCATCAATTCTTCTTCTGTCATTCTTAGTAATTGTTCAGCCCTCAGACGCACATAGCAAGTAATTGTGAAGACCACAACCTGGATCAGGTACACCTTAATCTCTAGACTGACATTGTTGCTCTTCAGCGCTTGGGAGAGGTCCCAGACAGCAGACTTTCCTAATGCAATTCATCTTTGATTTCCTTACTGCTGGTGCTAAGAGTATTGATTGTGAATCTGAGCAAGATGAAATTGACTTTATGTTAATTATTAAGTCCTTTATGAGAAAGGTCTCTTGATTAACAAGTGATTATTATTATCAGAGCTGGGAAAGGATTA
>NW_006399901.1:3920922-3960632 GCF_000299155.1 Elephantulus edwardii | reverse complement strand
CATCTTACTCAGTCTCTCCCCAACCCCAAGGACAGTCCCATTCTACAACAGTGGCATCATGTAATATTTGTCCTTTTGTGACTGGGATATTTCACTCAGGGGTTGACCAAAAGGGGTGACCCAGACATTGTAATTAACAAATTACATTGATTATTGATTGATTATACTTATTGTAATTAGAGTTCTCAAACAAAACATGTAAATAAAAATCAATGTGATTGTAAAGCTAAAGTCACAGTAAAATCACTCAAATCACAATAGAATAAAAGTTTTTAAAAGAAAGATCTAGTTATTTTCTGCTTTGCATTTTTATTGAAGCCATGTGTTTTCAGTAATGGAAGACATTTTGAGTAAAATGATACAAAACGTTGAGGTAATCTAGCTTTTGATACACTTACTGGCGTAAGGGATCTCTGGTTTTACGTTCCATTTCTTCAGTTTCCTGCTTCATAATAGGCTCCAGCAGATGGCAGCACAAGCTGAAAATGGGACATCAGAGTCCTACTAAGCCCCAGGGTCAGACGCTATAGGCTGCTCTATATGCCCGGAAGGAGTTCTGATGACCTAGGGGGTATGGAATTGCTCTGCAAATCCAAGAGCTGGTGGTCCAAATCCACCAACTCCTTGGAAGGAGAAAGATAAGCAATCTCCTCCTGTGTGATTTACAACTTCTGACAACTCACTGGAGGGTCAACTATGGGTCAGTTCAGACTTGATGGCAGTGAGTGAATGGGCAATATTTCCTATGGTCTTGAAAGAGTTAAATAGAAGATTATCTTGGGTGGACTGACTTCATTAAAAAATATCTTTTAAAATATAGTCTAGTGGTCAGAGACAGAAGAAGTCTGAGAGATTCAAAGGAACAGATGTCACTTGATGACCTAGAACAAACAAACCACCTTGGTGTGAAGAAGGAGGCCACCAGACAGGGGCCAGCTGGTGGCCATTGAGGAGGACTTCAGAACTTCAGATCCAACAACTTCAAACAACCGAAATCTGACAACAGCCAATGGATGTGCAAGAGGAACCTAAACCTCTTCTGCAACCCCATTTCTAGCTAACCCCTTGGTTCCAGCCTGGGAGACTCTTGAGCACAGGAATCAACTCCCTCTCTCCCTATGGAAATGGTGAGGCCATCCATTGTTGTAAGCTAAGTACAGGGTGATTTGTCACACAACAAATGAAATGAATAAAACTTCCCTGGACATGCATGTAAAGGCAAATGACTCTGGGCTACACTTCAGGAAGCAGCTCAGCCAAAGGCAGTGCCTTTCTGGTGGTTTAACTACTCCAGCAGCTCCACTGAGGGACGTTAGGTACTGTCTTCCCTTTCCATTCACGCCTGGGAAATCTGCTGGTGTTGGTTCTGTGAGCTGGTCCTGACTTGATGGCAATGAGGAAGGTTTTTGAGCTCAGTAATCTTTAAGTCTACAAAGAAACAGAAGCCAATGGAATTGAGAAGATCAAAATGAAACCAACCTTGAAACAAAATATTAATAGGGTAAGATTTAAGTTGTTGTTGTTGCTGTTTTCTTGGTTTGGTTTAAGAGTTACTTCTTTGTGAAGTAAACTGCTGTAAACTAACTGCACAAGAGCTTTGGTTAAGGATGATGGGGAAATGTGGAAGCAGACAATGGTTAATAGTTGAAATACATGATAAACTTGATGAAAGTTAAGTGCACCACACACACCGAGAATGTCGAAAAGGGATATGATTTGTTATGCATGTATACCACAATTAAAAAACCAAAATCATTTAAAAGCAGCTGTGGTCCTATTAGACCAGTGTTTCTCAAACGGTCTTTGGTAAAGGATCAGCATTTTTAGTTTAAACACATCCTGGACACATAAGTGATCCTGTGGAGCATGACTGCACTTGTATGTCTGTCTGTCTGTAACGCTGTGGTGATTTTTGTGTTGCTGTGACGCAAGTAGTTTGGCTGATGGTGTTTAAAATACGAGCAGGACCACCTGTAATGGAGAGCCTTCCGCGGAGTTCACAGATGAAGAGAAACTAGGAGGAAGAATTGGCGACCTAATTCTGAAGAAATTTCATGGTGGAAACTTTATGAATAATAGTGAAATATTGTCTGGTAATAATGCTGGAAGATGAGGCCCTCAGATTGGAAGACACTAAAAATAGATAGACCGGTAAGATGGAGTAAAGATTGAAGTCGTCAATGATTTCATCTTTTTACTTGGATCCACAATCCGCACCCTTGGAACCAGCAGCCAGGAGATCAGGAGGCGTATTGCACTGGGAATGTTTGGAGGACCTCTCCAAATTATTGAAGAACAATGATGCCAGTTTGAGAAGTAAGGTGTACCTGATTCAAGACATAGGTTTTTCAGTTACTTGCTATGCATCTGAGAGCTAGACAATGACTAAGAATGACGGAAGAAATGATGAGTTTTGAACTATGGTGTTGAAGAGAAGTTCTGAACATCCCAGAGACTACAAGAACAAAGAAATATGTATTGGAGAAAGCGTAGCCAGAGTGCTCCTTGGAGGCAAGGATGATAAAATTTCTTCTTACATACTTCACACATCTTGTTAGGCTGCTCCTTGGAGAGGGACATCATGCTTGGAAAGGTGGAGGGTTGACGAAAGAGCCTCTACCAAACGGATTGACACAGTGGCTGCTGCAATGAGCTCGAAGGTGTCAGGAAGTGTGAGGATGGCACAGGATAGCACAGGATTCACATCCGTTGTTCACAGGGTCGCTATGGGCCATACTGGACTCAACGTCTCATAACAAAAGCAACAATAACAATGAGGTGAACAATAATACCGTGGAAGTGCTTATTCCTTGGAAAGGTCAACCATACAAAATCAAAATGGTAATACGAGTAGGGAGAGATAGTAAAAGAGGATGAGTGGAAACAAGAATCATATGGAGGAAGCAGGAAAGAGCTGGTCCAATATAAAGATTGTAACTGATGTCATAAAAATGAGTGTGAATGATTGCATTGAAAACCAGTTTGCTCTGTAAACTTTGACTCAAATTAGTTAAAAGGTATTTTTCTTTAAACAAAACAAACAATCCGAATTAGAACATGGAACGTATGAAGTGTGAATCTAGGAAAATCGCAAGTAGTCAAAAGTGAAATGGAACACATACAGATCACATTACATAGTGTTGTGGTTGTTGTTGACTGCTGTCGAGTCGAGCATGACTCATAGCGACCCTATGAACAAAAGACCTGAAGCCTTTAACTATCGTCATTTCTCAAAGTTCATAGAGTTTCCAGAGGTGTGTTAGTGAGTAGTAATAGACTAGAATGGACCATTTTGAATCAGAGAATCACAGGGCTCACAATGCCATGAGTGACAAATTAAAAAGAATAGTATTACATTCTTCACTAAAAGGAATATTTAAAGATGGACTCGTAGCAAGAAGCTGCGCTGCAATCCCGAAGGCATTTGGTTCAAGGCCACCAGCTGCTCTGTGGGAGAATGGTGGGCAGTCTTCTCCTGTATGAATAACTGCCTTTGAAAATCCACTGAATGGTCTGCTGTGGGTTGGTTCAGACTCTATGGTACACTACCACCACAACAACATCCAGAAGAATAATGTTGTCAGTGATAGTATAGTATCTATATACATACAAGGAAGACCTGTTACTGCAACCATTATTTCTAAGTATTCAACCATTACTAAAAGTCAAAGATGAAGAAATTGAGGGTTTCTGCCAACTTGTACAGTCTGAAAAGAATCAAACGTGTGATCAATATGCCTTGCTAATTACTGGTGATTTGAATGTAAAAGTCGAAAACAAAGACGAAATCTATTTAGCTGGAAAATACAAGCTTGATGATAAATGATGGAGGGAAATGCGTTGGAGAACATTACTAATATAGAAGTGTGTTAATAATGTTGGAACAGCATAGGAGGGACCAGTCCTTGAAGAAGGACATCATGCTCAGAAGGGTGAAGAAACAGCTCAGGAAAGGAAGACCCTGAAAGAGATAGATTGACACAGCTACTGGGGCAATGCAGGAGGGTGTGTTGCAGACAGTGAGACTGTTTCAGGACAGGGCAGGGTTCAGAGCTGCTGTACATAGGTCGCTATGAGTTGCAGGTGATTCAACAGCATATAACAACAGCATACACATTAATATTGTTGTTGTTGTTATGTGCTGTCGAGTCGCCTGCGACTCATCGCGACCCTATATACAACAGCCCTAAACTCCGCTCTGTCCTGTGCCAATCGCACTGCCTCTGACACTCCCATCCCAATTATCCCAGTCACTGAATCAATCCACCTCATAGAGGGCCTTCCTGTCCTGTTCCGTCCCTCCACCCTCCCAAGCATGATGTCCCTCTCTAAGGACCGGTCTCTCCTCACAACATGTCCAAATTAAGTTAGACGGAGTCTCAGAATCCTTGCCTCCAAGGAGCCACGCGGTTTAACCCTCTCCAGGACAAATCTGTTTGTTTTCCTAGCAGTCCATGGTATTCTCAATACTCTTCTCCAGCACCACAGCTCAAAGGCATCAATTCTCCTTCTATCCTCCTTGGTCATTGTCCAACTCTCTGATGCATAACAAGTGATTGCGAAGACCATGGCCTGTATCAGATGCACCTTAGTCTCCAGAGAGACACCACTGCTCTTCAGTACTTTGGAGAGGTCCCTAACAGCAGACTTTCCCATGGCAATGCGCCTTTTAATTTCCTGGCTGCTGGTGCCAAGACTGTTGACTATGGAGCCAAGCAAACTAAAGCTGTGTACAATCTCAGTCTCTTCACCATCTGTCCTGATGCTGCCAGTTGGTCCAGTGGTGAGAATCTTTGTCTTCTTGACATTGAGCCTCAATCCATAACATTACTCATGTAAAACCCAAAAACCATGTCAACTACTTTTGTGGCAAAATAATGGAGATGTTCACAATCATCAGTCACAACAAGGCCAGGAAAAACTATGAATCTCATTGTTATGTGCCATCGAATCAAGTACGACTTGGAGCAACCTGTAGCTTTGAACCTTGCCCTATTCTGAACCACTCTCACTGTCTCTGACACTGTGACACTGTGTCAATCCATCGGAAACCTGTTCTATCTTGTACCATCCTCATAATTCTGGCATATTTGAGCCCATTGCTGCAGTCACTGTGTCAGTCTATCTCACTGAAGGTCTTTCTTTCTCTGACACTCCACCTGTCCTAGTATGATGTCCCTTTCCACAGAGGACCCTCTCCTAGCAACATGCCTGAAGTATCTGAGATGAAGCTTCACATCCTTGCCTCTAAGCAGCACTCTGGTTGCACTTTCTCCAAGACAGATTTGCTTGTTCAATGGGCAGTTCGTGGGATATTGAATACTCTTCTCCACCACCACAGACCAAATGTAAATTGCAAGGCCAGAGACAAGCTGGGAAACACACCATCCATTGCTCACATGCAAGTTCAGGTTGATGCAGAAGAAAACTCAGCAAGTCCACTAGAACCAAAATGTGATCTTGTGGATATGCCAACTTAATGTAGAGATCATCTAAAAAATAAAACATAATGTATAGGAATGACTACATAAAACACAATGTGAATATAGAGTGAAACACAAGGTAGATGAACTTTGTAAGCAAATCAGTGCTGTCGAGTCACTTGCAACTCTTAGTGACCCTATGTACAACTGCTCTGAACCCTGCTTTGTCCTGAGCCAACCTTATCATGACACACCTACCCCTATTATCCCAGTCACTGAGTCAATCCATCTCATCTAGGGTCTTCCTCTCTTGCGCTGTCCCTCCACCCTCCCAAGCATGATGTCCTTCTCCAAGGACTGGTTCCTCTTTGTAACATGCCCAAAATATGTCAGACAGACAGCTTCAGAATCCTTGCCTCCAAGGAGCAGCCTGGTTTCACCTTCTCCAGGAAGAAACTGTTTGTTCTCCTGGCAGTCCATGGTATATTCAACACTCCTCTCCAGCACCAAAGTGCAAAGACATCAACTCTCCTTCTATTATCCCTAGTTATCGTCCAACTCTCTGATGCATAGCAAGTAATTGCAAAGATCATGGCCTGGGTCAGGCACACTAGATTTGATGCTTTGAAAGCTAAGGACTGAAAATCAGATGTGTTGTGAGATGAAATCAAGAATATCATACACAAAGAAAGCAAATGATTATGAAAAGAAAAGACCCAAATGGTTATACAAAGAGACTCTGAAACTTGCTCTAGAATGCAGAGAAGCTAAAGGAATTGGAAGGAATGATACAGAATGAGAGTGGAACAGAACTGATGACACATTCTGAGATGCCTGAATGCCTCTGAATCATTCACACCGAACAACTGAACTGTTTGCTGTACTGAGACAGGAAACGGCTTCAACTGTGGAGACTTGGCATCCAAAGCTGGACTCCCTGGGAACCTGGGAGCCAAGCAGCTTTAACCACAAAGTAAAAGCAGCTCTGCTAAATAAACATGTATTTTCATATTCACCTTTTCTTTAGTAATTCTATGTTTCAAGAGGGTTCCAGAAATTACATAAGCTTCAGTCTCCTCAGAACACAAGGCTGCCTCTGTTGGGAACTTAAGCATAAGTTCACCAAGCCATTGGATCACGGGGTGAACCTGCATGTGTCCTGAATGTCTACGAGCAATGAGGTTTACCTGCACTCACCTGCTTTCCCAGGGAGGGAGTTAAAAGTATGTGGGTAGCCAGAGGGGCTCAGCAATGTCTTCTAAAAAACCCCACAAAATAAAAAAACAAACCATATGCACACATCCCAAACAATAACAAACAGACACAACTTAAGTAAGTTTTGGTTTCTTTACCCGTATAAATGAGAGCAAAGGCAGTATCTTCAAGCTTTATGAGTCATAGTTGGCTTGATGGCACTTACAACAACAAACAAATAACACAAACAACAAATAAGGGTGAAGTTATGGAACGTTAGAAAGTCTCACAGGACACAGCACACAGGTGTAATGATTTTGTAAATCACTAACTTGGGAAGGACTGGAGAGCATTATGCAGAGTGAACTAAGGACAAATACTGTATAAGACTATTCTTGTAGAATGAGTATGAGGATCCAAGGTTGGGGGTGGGAAGACAGAAGACGGGTGAGGATGGTGGTGGTGGGGTGCGGTTTAATCCTAGAGTCGTACAACTTGCAGGGTGAAGGGGGTGGTGGGTAAAGGAAACGGAAAAGATCCAGTGTGAAAAACAATGTGTGTGAGATTTTAAGTAAACCAGTATATAAGAAAAATTTTATTTAGAAAAAGAAAGTCTCATATGTTGGTGAGGGGATGGCCTAGTGGCAAGAAGCTGTGCTACGATCACGAAGGCACACCCTTCAAAGTTACCAGCTGCTTCTCCAGAGGAGGATGGGCCATCTCCACCCATGCAATGAACTGCCTCTGAAAACCCGCAGGAGGGTCACCTATGGGTTGGTCCCGACTCAGTGATACATAACAACAACAACAACAACAACAACAACAGCAACATTTGTTCTCCTGGCTTAATGGTAAGGGATTGTGCTGCCAAGCCAAAGGCACGGTTCGTATCCACTAGCATCCCCACAGGAGAAAGATGGGCAGCCTCTTCCTGTGTGGTTTACTACCTCTGACAACCCACCTGGAGTGTCAGTTATGAGTCAGCTCCAACTCAAGGATAGGTAACAGCAACAGCAATCTGCTAAAGGTGAATATAGAACAGTATCTTCTTCTTGTTGTTATGTACCATCTAGTCACCTGCGACTCATAGCAATCCTATGTACAACAGCCCTAAACCCTGCTCTATCCTGTCCCAATCTTACTGTCTCTGACACACCTACCACCATCATCCCAGTCACTGAATCAATCCATTTCATTGAGAGTCTTCCTCTCTTTGTCTGTCCCTCCACTCTCCCAAGCATGACTTCCCTCTCCAAGGACTGGTCGCTCCTTGCAACATGTCCAAAATATATCAGACAAAGCCTCAGAATCCTTGACTCCAAGGAGCAGCTTGGTTTCAACCTGTTTGTTCTCCCAACAGTCCATGGTGTATTCAATACTCTTCTCCAGTACCAAAGCTCAAAGTCATCAATTATTCTTCTATCAACCCTAGTCATTGTCCAGCTCTCTGACGAATAGCAAGTAATTGCAAAGACCATGGCCTGTATCAGGCGCAGCTATCTAGAAATTCCACTTCTAGGTATGTAATGGATAGAATTGTGCCTATATGTGCACCAAGATATTTGTAGAAGAATGCTCATAGTCAAATTATCCATTGTCTCCCTATATGAGAATTTTAGCATAATCCTATAATGAAAAAATCTATACAGTTATATAAAGAATAAATCTACATACATTTTATTCACAATTGTTTACTGTCAAAAGAAGTCAGCTAAAAATGACCACACTCTGTGCGGTTTATTTATAAAAGGACAAAACTAAACTAAACCGTTCAGGATGTATGCTTAAGTGGTAAAATTATATTCGTATTAGAGTACAGGAAAGGAAAGAATCCTCCTAAATTCATTTTATGAAACCAGCATAATCCTATGCCAAAGGCAGACAAAAATATCACCTAAAAAGAAGATATAGACCAATATTCCTTATTAACATGTTGTTATGTATCATTGACCCTATGGTGGGTTTTCAGAGGCAACGAGAGGAGATTACCCATCTTCCTTCTATGAAGTAGCTGGCAGATTTGAACCATGTGCCTTTGGTATGGCAGCATAGCTCCTTAACACAAAGCCACCAGAGCTCTCAACAATATTCTAGTCAATGGAACTGAACATGATATAGTATGTTAAAAGCATACTATATAACGACCAAGTGGGATTCTTACTAGGGAGGTATGCAAAGATAATTGAACATTTGACACATCAATCAATGGAATCTATCACATTAATAAGAGAGAGAGTAGTCACATGATCATCTCAACTGATAGAATAAAAGCATTTGATAACATCCAAAACCCATTCCTGATAAAAAACTGTCAGCCAAATAGGATTGTTATTGTTGTTATTATGTGCCATGGAGTCACCTGCAATTCATAGCGACCCTATGTACAACATCTCTGAAGCCTGCCTTGTCCTTGTCACTGACTCTGACACATCTATCCCCATTACTCCAATTACTCTATCAATCCATCTGATTCAGGATATCCTTCCCTGTGTTTTCCCTCCACCCTTCTGAGCATGATGTCCTTCTCCAAGAACTGGTCCCTCCTGGCCACATACCCAAAGTATGTTAGACAGAGCTTCAAAATCTTAGTCTCCAAGGAGCAACTTGGTTTCACCCTTTCCAAGACAAACCTATTTGTTCTTCTGGTGTATGTTCAATACTCTTCTCCAGCACCACAACTCAAAGGCATCAATTCTTCTGTCATCCTCAGTCATTGTCCAGCTTCCTGGTGCATAGCATGTAACTGTGAAGATGATGTTCTGGATCAGGTGCACCTTAGTCTTCAGACTGACATCATTGCTCCTCAGCACTCTAGAGAAGTCTCTGACAAAATTTTTAATAGGATTTATATACAAACTAAAAATAACTTAGGATACATATGCAAACTCAGTTGTTGCTGTGTGTTGTCTTCTTGGAATTCCTGTGGACTTGCCGTGCAACTTCTTACCACTAGGCCCCAGAGGTCCCACATTATTCTCAGTGGAGAAAGTTTAAAAACACTTCTCTTGTGAATGGGAACCAAGCAAGGATGCCTTTTATCTGGCTCTTACTTAACAGTGTACTTGAAGTCTTAACTTAAACAATCAGGTGAGACAAGGAAATACAGGGCATCCAAATTAGCAACACTGTTCCCAATTATATGATACTTAAAGTACTCCCTATGAAGTGTCAAAAGAACAAATACGTTTATCTTGGAGGGCGTGCAACCAGGTTGCTCCTTAGAGGCAAGGATGATGAAAATCCATCTTCCATACTGCGGCATATTGTTAGGAGGGGCGAGCTCTTGTAAAAGGACATCATGTTTGGAAAGGTGGGGGGGTGTCAGTGAAGGAGAGAAAAACCCCCAACAAAATATATGTATCCAAAGCTGAACATAGAAATTCAATATGACCCAGCTGCTTAGAATATACTCCCAGAAAATGAGAATTAAAGCACAAAGACTTGTACACCAATGTTCATAGCAGTGTTATTCAGCATTGCAAGAACATGAAAACAGCCCAAATGTCTAATCGCAATCGAATGGATTGAGAAATTATGGTCCATTCACACAATGGAATACTACGCAGCACGCAGGAGCAATGATTTTGTAAATTACTACCTAATTTGGGAGGGATTGGAGAGCGTTATACTAAGTGAACTAACTCAATCCCATAAAGACAAATACTGTATAGAACCATTATTGTTGAGTGTGTATGAGGATACAAGGGGAGGAGGGTGGGAGCGGAGGGGTGAGGATGGGGGAGGACTTAATCATATGGTCTCACAATCTGAAGGGTGGAGGGAGAGGTGGGTAAAAGGAAATGGGAAAGATCAGTGTGGAAAAACAATGTATGTGAACTTTGAAAGTAAACTAGTATGAAATAAAAATTTTATTAAAAAAACCTAAACAAACAAAAACCAAGACCTATCTATACAATGACTGTGGCAATGCACTCAAGTATTTCAGGATTATAAGAATAGCACAGAATAGGACAAGGTTCAGATCCATTGTTCATGAGTTTCTACATGTGGTAGTCACCTCGATGGCACCTAACAACAACAACATCTGAAACTCATTGCCGTTGAGTAAGAATGCACTTGTAGCTGACCTTCTACTGTTTCTCTAAGACTGTGCATCACACAGGAGGGATCGCTTGTTTTTCTTCTTGGCCCATCTTATAGATTCAAACCACCAAAGAACTGTGGTCTTTGAGTTAGCAATACTAACTGCTATTTATACATAGAAATTTCCAAAGATTCTGTAAGAAAACTATGGGAACTAATAGAAAGATGCAGCAAAGTAGCAGGATACAAGACCCACATATTAAATTTATTGGTCTACCTATGATTTATCAACAATCTGCGTTATGCAGAAGACGCAATGAAGCACCTGCTACAGAGGGTCAAGGACTGCAGCCTCCAATATGGATTGAGGCTCAATGTAAAGAAGACAAAGATTCTCACCACTGGACCAATTGGCAGCATCAGGATGGATGGTGAAGAGATTGAGATTGTACACAGCTTTAGTTTGCTTGGCTCCATAGTCAACAGTCTTGGCACCAGCAGCCAGGAAATTAAAAGGCGCGTTGCCCTGGGAAAGTTTGCTGTTAAGGACCTTTCCAAAGTACTGAAGAGCAATGGTGCCTCTCTGGAGACTAAGGTGCATCTGATACAGGCCATGGCCTTTGCTATCACTTGTTATGCATCAGAGAGTTGGACAATGACCAAGGAGGATAGAAGGAGAATTGATGCCTTTGAGCTGTGGTGCTGGAGAAGAGTATTGAGAATACCATGGACTGCTAGGAAAACAAACAGATTTGTCCTGGAGAGGGTTAAACCGGGTGGCTCCTTGGAGGCAAGGATTCTGAGACTCCGTCTAACATACTTTGGACATGTTGTGAGGAGAGACCGGTCCTTAGAGAGGGACATCATGCTTGGTAGGGTGGAGGGACAGCGCAGGAGGGGAAGGCCCTCTATGAGGTGGATTGATTCAGTGACTGGGATAATTGGGATGGGAGTGTCAGAGACAGTGCGATTGGCACAGGACAGAGCGGAGTTTAGGGCTGTTGTATATAGGGTCGTTATGAGTCACAGATGACTCGACAGCACATAACAACAACAACCTATGACCCTTCAAACCTGAAATTGAACCCATCCCCAGGGATCACCCTGTAGGGATCAACAAACAACAAACAGGCCTACAAAACCAACACTACCAATTGTGAGCTGTTAGTACTCCTCAGAACAACCAACCAAGTGGGGCCAGGAGGGGAGCATTTGCCCAACAACAAAGATCAGAAGACAAAAGGGGCAGGAAAGAGGACTAATAGAAATGGGGAACCTAGAGGAAGTGGACTAAAACCTAGAGGAAGTGCAACTAAAGACATGAAACCAAATGTGCATAAATCACTGCACAGGAAATAAACATGCTCTATGCACTTTCACTCACACCACAGGGATGATAATAATAATAATAATAATAACAACAACAACTCATTGCCATATAGTTCATTCTGACTCATGTTGACCCTCCATTGTGTTTCCAAGGTTGTAAGTCTTTATGGGAAAAGATTACTTCACTTTTATCCCTTAAAGAAGCAAGAAGATTCAAACCACTCATCTTCTGGTTAGTAGTGCAACATGTAAAAGGTTACATGTATATGAAAAGTTCAGTGAGAAGATGAGCTACCGAGTTCAAAGAATAACTATGTTTGAAAGAGGTAGCACATAGGGACTATAGGTGTCTGACTGGTGTAAACAAATTATTCTTGGCTTCTAATCAATGTTGGCACTTCAATCCCATCCAGCGATATGATGGAAGAACGTATTGTCAGTTTACACCATCTAGTCGGAACCACTCGTAGCTCATCCTCCACTGGGTTTTCAAAGGCAGGAATTCACATGGAAAGAGATTATCCGTCTTCCTTCTCTGGAGGAGCTGGTGGATTCAAACTACGTGCCTTTAGGTTGGCAGCACAACTCCTAACCATTAAACCATGAGAGCTCCCCTGGAAGGAAAAGACTGGTGATCCACTTTCATAAACGCCCTAGCCAAGAAAATCCTATGGAGCAATTCTGTTCTGTAACAAGTGAGTTAGAATTCACTTGGACAGCAACAAGTTTGATTTTTTTTTTGTTTGTTTCTTTCATGTAGTGGTTTAGCATTTGGCCTCTGAAGGCAGAGTACTACAAGTTCAAGTCCTACCTCTACCATTGAGAAGCTGTGTGACTCTGCAAGTTAGTCAGCATTTCTGAGCTCCCCTGTCCTTAGCTGTAAAATAGAGCTGAGATCACTCTGATTCATAAGTTGTTGTTAAGTGCGATCAAGTCACTTGCAACTCACAGCAACTCTATGTACAGCAGCTCTGAAGCCTGATCTGTCCTGAGCCAGTCACTGACTCTTACACACCCACCCCCATTCCGACAGTTATTGTATCAATCCATCTTATCCAGGGTCTTCCTCTCCTGATCTGTCCCTCCACCTTTCTAAGCATGATGTTATTCTCCAAGGATTGGTCCCTCCTGGCCACGTGCCCAACGTATGTGAGACAGAGCTTCAAAATCCTAGCCTCCATGGAGAAACTTGGTTTCACCCTTTTCAAGACAGACTTACTTGTTTCCTTGGTGGGCCATGGTATGTTTAAGGCTCTTTTCCAGCATCACAACTCAAAGTCATCAATTCTTATTCTGTCATTCTTAGTTGTTGTGCAGCTCTCTGATGCATAGAAGGTAATTACAAAGACCATGGCCTGGATCAGGGGCACCTTAGTTTCCAGACTGACATTGTTGCTTCTCAGTACTCTGGAGATGTCCCGATTAGCAGACTCCTTATGTTATGCAGTTGACACAACCTTGCTCACTGAAACTGAGGAAGACTTGAAGCATTTGCTACTGAAGGTCTTAAATATGCAGCCTTTGATATGGATTTCTTCTCAAGTCAAGAAAACATACATCCTCACCACTGGGCCAATAGTCCATATTGTGATAGATGGAGAAAGGATTTAGGTTATTAATAATTTCATCTTGCTTGAACCCTCAATCAACACTCTTGGAACTAGCACCCAGGAAATCGAAAGACAAGTTGCATTGGGAAAATCTATCAAGAATTTCTCTAGGTTGCTAAAGAGCAACAGCTTCAGTCTAGAGACTAAGGTGTCCCTGATTTGGGCTACGGTCTTCTCAGTTACTTCCTACGGCCCTGAGAGCTAGACAATGAATAAAGATGACAGAAGAAGAATCTATGCCTTTGGGTAGTGGTTCTGAAGAAGAGTACTGAACATACCATGGACTGCCAATAGAACAAATAGGTCTGTCTTCGAGAAGGTAAGGCAAGGATTTTGAGAGTTTTTCTCAAATACTTTAGGCAAGTTGTCAGGAAGGACCAGTCCTTGGAGAAGGGGATCAAGCTTGGAAGGGTAGCAGGTCAGCACAGAAGAGGAAGACCCAGGATGAAATGGATTGACACGTTGATTGTGGCAACTAGGGCAGGTGTGAGAGATGGTGAGACTGGCTCAGGATAGGGCAGGATTCAGAGCCATTGTACATAGGTTCACTAGGGATTATAGTCAGCTTGTCAGCACATTACAAAAACAACTATGAGATACCATCTCACCCCAGGAAGGATGGCAAAATTTAACAGAACAGCAAACATCAAAAGCTGGCGAGGTTGTAGAGAAACTGGAACCCTTGTTCACTGCTGGTGGGAGTGTAAAATGGTGCAGCCACTGTGGAAGGCTGTATGAAGGCTGTGGAAGGCTTTCTAAAAAAGTTGCAAATAGAGATACCATTTGACCCAGCAATTTCACTACTGAGAATATACCCTAAAGAAACCATAACTGCCACCCAAGCAGATATTTGCATGCCCATGTTTACTGAGGCCTTATTCACAATAGCAAAGAGCTGGAAACAATCCAAGTGCCCATCAACAAATGAATGGATAGAGAATCTCTGATATATTCACACAATGGAATATTATGCAGCACTGAAAAACAAGGAACTCATGAAATATGCAAAATGGGTGATCCTGGAGGACATTATGCTGAGTGAAATATCTCAATCACAAAAGGACAAATATTGCATTGTGCCAACTGTTGTAAAACAGGACTGACATTGAGGTTGAGGGAAGACAGAGGAGACGAGGAATGATACATTCGGCATTGAAACAGATGAGGGAGAGAACTGTTTAAAAGGGATATATGATTGGGTATTATTGTCATGACAGGAGTTCAGAATGAAGGTTGCATAGTGAAATAGACTTGAGGGGAGGGATTGTATAACAATGAAAGAGTTTTACTTTTCAAGGAGAAGAGTGAATTGGGGTGTTGAGGGTGGACAAGGAGAAAGGTGCCACAATGAATGACTGTAAACCCTAAGTCTCTGTAAGCTTTCATCAAAATTAATAAAATTTTTAAAAAACACACAAAACACAACTGGGACATAGTAAGGCACAAAAATATTTTTATTCTTGTTAGGTGCCGTTAAGTCCACTACAATTCACAGAGACTCTAAACAACAGATCTGAACCTCTCCCTGTCCTGCGCCGTCCTGACTGTTTTCTATACATAAACCCACGGGTACAGTCACTGCCAATCCCTCTTGTTGAGGGTCGTCTTCTCTTTCTCTGTCTCTCCACCTTGACCAGCGTGATATTTTCCCTAGGATAGGCCCCTCCTGACGGCATACCCAAAGTATGTGAGATGAAGTTTCGCCCTCGTTGCCTCTCAGGAGCACCCTGTTTGTACACCAAACCAGCTTCACCCCCCCCCCTTTTGGCAGTCCATGATGCACTGAACATACATAAATGGCCGCCATTATTATTTTGTAGACACAGGTGATGTAGGAGAGACATCAGAGAGTCAAGGTCGGGGCTGAGGATCCCATGACTTTGGAGATAAGTTAGTCCAGCAGACCACCAGGGCTCAAACCTATAACCTTGGAGCCCACTAGGCACTGAGCCAGGCTACCACAGGCCCCCAAGCCTGCTTTCCTCCTCATGGACTTGGCAGCCAGGCACACAGAGACTCACCAGTTCTCAGTTCTTGCCCGTAGCTTTCCACCTAATGTCTCCCTGGGGGCTGATTGATGGTGACAGGCGACAATCTATAGCTGTGTGACAGAATGTTTACTACCAGCACTCCAGGAAATGATTACTTCGAGGTAATTTTGAACCTCCAGACTGTGATGCAGTGTCTCATATATTAAACGGCAGCCAACAGTGTGTAAAAGTGCTACAGGGAGACCTTGTATTTCACAGCTTACTGGGAGGGAGCAAATTGGTTTCAGAGGAAGACAGGCAAAGAGGATTCAAATTCCTTGCATATAGTCTTACAGAAGGGATAGAGATTCAGTTTCAAGTTTGCACAGCCAAGGGAGATGCCAAATTGTCCCCCTGACCTGCTTCAGGGAAGACACTATGGTCAGTATTATTTAAGTCTCATATGCTACACCTCATCTGCTGAGGCTGACACAGGATGGGATCTTCGGGACTGGTCACACCAACTTCCAGAAGCTGGAGAGGTTTTTTTTGTCTTTCCTCACAGCCTTCGCTAAATATGGGTGCAGCGGAATACAGCCTTTGCAAACCTCACTTCCAAATGCAAATTTCCTTGGGATGGAATGGGATGGGATGGGATGGGATGGGATGGGATGGAATAAAAGTTTCGTAAACCTGAACTAATGGAACAAAAGAGAATTCGGAAGTAGACTCACACCTTTCTACTAAACTGACTTATGTTAAGTGATGAAGCAAGAATGTTCTTTGTAAGAACTGGTGGTGGTGCAATAGATATTAATATAGACAAAACAAACAAACAAATGAAAACTTAATCGTTACTTCACACTGTACATAAAAATAAATTCCAAACTGATTGTATACTCACTCTTTTTCATTGTTTTTTTTGGGGGGGTTTATTTTTCCACATGGTTAGTTAGGTTCTAAAGACCAGGTTGTTATATGAAAATCAGTGAGACAATAAAATGAAAGGTGTAAGGTCCCCAGGTGGTCCGTGATTAGCTGGGAATCCGAAGATTGCTAGTTCTAACGACATGGTGGGACCATGGAAGAACTAAGCGTAGTGATCTGCTACCTAGAGTGTGTCTCATAGACAGTACAGCCAGTTCGATCTCCATCCCCAGTGGGGTAAATCCAAATGAATACATGAACAAATACAAAATCATGCAAAAGTGGAAGATGACCCTATGGGATTGTGGGAATGGCTACATTGTTTTATAGTTGCCAAATTGCATCATTACTTACATGTCAGATTACATCATTACATAACTGTCAAACCCAACCAAGTTGATACAGTGATCCTTACAGCTGATATTATCCTTGCCTTGAACTTTAACACTAGTGCCAGACGTATGCAATTAACATGAAAAATGGTGGATTTTTTCCCCTTCTTGTCTTAAATGTGAAATTCATCATCAACAACAACAACAAATGTGAAATATCAGATAATAAAAGAGTTGATACATGTGAAGTAGGTATATATTTAAGTATGACAAATAAAACAAAAAAGATGTGAAATATAAAGATGGACTTTATCCCTACCATCTTGGGGTAAATAGGAATTTAAACATACAAAGATACTAACTAAAAGGAAATAGTGATAAATTGGAGTACAACTACAATGTCTATAGTAATCAAAAGACATCATGGAGGGAAAGACAAAAAACCCACTGTGGTGAGAATGGATCTTTGCAAATTCAAAAATTATCCAAAATACATAGAAGACATCTATGTTGTTGCTGTTGTTGTTTTTGTTGTTATGTGCCATCAAGTCACCTATGACTGAGCGACCCTGTGTTTAACAGCTCTGAACCCTGCTCTATCCTGAGCCAACCTCACCATCTCCTACACACCTACCCTCATTACTTTAGTCACTGAGTCAATCCATCTCATCAAGGTTCTTCCTCTCCTGCGCTGTCCACCCTGCCAAGCCTAACGTCCCTCTCCTAGCACTGGTCCCTCTGTGCAACATGCCCAAAGTATGCCAGACAGAGCTTCATAATCTTTGCTTCTAAGGAGCTGCCTAGTTTAACCTTCTCCAGGATGAACCTGTTTGTTCTCCTAGCAGTCTATGGTATATTCAATACTCTTCTCCAGCACCACAACTCAAAGGCATTAATTATCTTTCTATCATCCCTAGTCATTGTCCAGCTTTCTTATATATAGTTTGTAGTTGCGAAGTTCCTGGCCTGTATTAGGTGCACCTTAGTCTCCAGACTGATATCGTTGCTCTTTAGCACTCTGCAGAGGTCCCTTACAGCAGACTTTCCCAAGGCAATTTGTCTTTTGATTTCCTGGCTGCTGGTACCAAGAGTGTTGATTGTGGAGCCAAGCAAACTAAAGCTTGACTAACAATCTTGGTTAACAATGTCAATCTCTTTACCATCCATCATGATGCTGCCAATCAGCCCAGCCATGAGAATCTTTGTTATCTTGATGTTGAGCTTCAATCCTGCAGTCCTTGACTCTCTGCAGCAAGCTCTTCAGATTCTCCACCTGTAAATGAATAAGAAACACAGAGACACCTCAAAGAAGAACGAGCAAGAGTCAGGAATAGGAAGTTCATACACAGAAACAAAAACCAAAGCCAGCATCCAATGAACAATAAACACATGAAATGGTCATTGTTGTTCTTGTGTACCACTGAATTGGAAATGACCCATAGTTGGTTTCCCTTCACAGATTCTCCAAGGCAAGTTAATCGCATGGGAGGAGATTGCCTGTAGGTTTGTTGAAGTCAGTGAGACTGGCTTGGGACAGGGCCAGCTTCAGAGCCTTGTACACAGAGTCGCTATGAGTTGCAGGCAACTCCATGGCACATAACAACAGCTTCCATGGAGCAGCTGGTGGATTTGAGCTGTGTGTCATCAGGGTTGCAGCGCAGCTTCTTACTGCTAGACCACGATAGCTCTCTTGAAATGGCCCTTAGTATAAGGAGATGCAAATTGAAACTACAGTGTCATTCCTCTCACTGCTTCTGAAATGGCCTGAAATTAAGAAGACAGACAACACTCAAGTGTTGGAGCAATTGAAACTGTCATATATTACTGACAGCAGCATAAAACGGATATAAATGTTTTGTAAAATGGTTTTACAGTGACTGCTAAAAGTCAAACATGTTCCTAATCAGTAAGTCTGAAATTCCACTCCTAAGAATAAACACACACAAAAAAATGATTACCTGTGTTCACCAATAAATATGAACAAGAATATTCATATAACTTCTACTTGGATTAACTGAAAGTTGGAAACCAACAAAGTAAAATAACCATCAATAGTTGAAAGGATAAATAAACTGTGATATACTAATACTGTAAACTTAATATGATTTTCATACTGGATTCCAGCCCCATACTGCCAACCAAAAGGGTTTTAAAATAGGAGTCTGAACAGAAGCTTGTTTACTGGGACTGGTGTGGACTAGGGTGGAATGTTGATTTATTAAGGAGAGTGAGATGATATGATTCGGCCTCCTGTTTAAAAACCCATTAGGGCCCGAGGGCCTGGTTTAAGTTTTTTTTCAAACATTCTTCCAAGGGCTACCTTCTTCTAAGTTATACAAGTGTGCAGGTCTTTTGTTCATAGGGTTGCTATGAGTCATCTACGACTCAACAGCACTTAACAACAATAACAACAATAACATAGAAAGAGCCATGTTGGCCTAGTGGAAAGAAAGTTGTGCTACCAAGCCCAAGACGGGTCATTTTAATCTGTGGCCCTCAGGCCTGGTTTAAATTGTTTTTTGTCAAACATTCTTCTAAGTGGTATAGCACTGGTCTGTCAATTGGCTGTACAAAGGTAACTGGTGGCTGCTGTGATGTTAAACACTGTGACACTGATGTGCCAAATGCAATAATGGCTATCTATGGTGGACAGTGTTTGGTGAAGCTTCCCAAAACAAGCTTGGAAGCAGGAGGCATCCACTTCTGAAATGGCTTGCCTCTGGAAACTATGAACATAGAGAAATGACAAAAGTTATATAACTGTTCAGGTCTTTCGTTCATAGGGTCACTATGGGTCATCTATGACTATATGGCACTTAACAACAACAACAACCAACTTAATATTGCAATTATAATGAGTGAACTACAGGCATCTGCACCAACATGGATGAATCACACAAAACCAGCATTCTTTTCTATTGTAATTTGAGTGAAAGTTTAAAAAGATTTATTTTTCAATTAACCAGTCATACCTACAGATAATATAGAAGGCTCTATGCAGAGGAATGTGGCACCAGGATTGGGGAAGACTCATCAACAACAGCATTACGCAGAAGACACAACTTTGTTTCTGAAACTGAGGTATTTGGTGCAGAAAGTCAAGGAGTGCAGTCTTGAGTATGGATTGAAGTTCAGCATCAAGAAGACAGAGATTCTCATCACAGAGCTAACTGGCAGCATAATGATGGATGGTGAAGAGATTAAGGTTATTAACAACTTCAACGTGCTTGGTTCCACCATTAACACTTTTGGTACCAGCAGTCAGGAAATCAAAAGGTGAATTGCACAGGGGAAATTTGCTGTCAGGGACCTCTCCAGAGTACTGAAGAACAACAGTGTCATTCTAGAAACTAAGGTGCACCTGATCCAGGTCTTTGCAATTTCTTGCTATGCATCAAAAAACTGGACAATGACTAAGTGTGATAGAAAAAGAATCGATGCCTTTGAGTTATAAGGCTGAAGAAGGGTATGGGCTTCTACGAGTCAAAGAAGGTTTGTCCTAGAGAGGGTAAGACCAGGCTGCTCCTCAGAGCCAAGGATTTTGAAGCTCCGTCTGACATACTTTGGGCATGTTGCTAGAAGGACCAGTCCTTGGAGAGGGACATCATACTTGGGAGGGTGAAGAGACAACGCAAGAGAGGAAGATCCTGGGTGAAGTGAACTGATTCAGGGACTGGGGTAATGAGAGTAGGTGTGTCAGAGACAATGAGGTTGGCTCAGGATAGAGCATGGTTCAGAGCTGTTGTACACAGGGTCACTATGAGTCGCCAGTGAGTTGACTACAAATAACAACACCACCACAACCTATTCAACTCTTAATGAGTATTATTTCTAATACCTACAATACAGTCCCACTTTATCCACTTCCTCACTTCCATTTATACTTATTTTTTTAAAAAATATTGCTTTGCATTGAATCATTCATATACATCATGTTCTGTACATGTACTTTGTGTTTTACACAAATCATCCATACACAATATATTTTATGATATTATCATTGCTCTCTGCCCATTATCACCTTGTCTTTTGAAGCCCTCATTGAATCTTTCCCATGTATACTTCTATCCGACTCCTTGCTATCTTTAGGTCTTTATGCTTGGATAAAGGCCGTTCTTTTAAAAACATTTTTAAAAATTTTATATTGGTTTACTTACAAAGTTCATAAACATTGTTTTTCACACTGGATCTTTCTCATTTCTTTAACTCACTCCAACCAAATTGTGTGACCTATGATTAACCCCCACCCACCCCAACTCCCCGCCCTATCCTCACCCTTCTGTTCCCCCTTCCCCCTTTCTTGGATCCTTATAAATGTTCTACAATAATTATACAGTATTTGTCCTTATGTGATCCAGTTAGTTTACTCTGCATAATGCTCTCCAATCCCTCCCAAGTTGAACACTGTTGTTTTGTTTTGTTGGGTTTTTTGTTATTGTTGTTTTGTTTGTTTACATTTTATCTAGTTGGTACAGCTAGTCTGTGGAAGAAAGAAGGGCCATCTCCTACTTAGGAGATTTATTACCTCTAAAAACATGTTGGAGGGTCATTTCTGACTAAATAATATAAAACAACTACTTGGTTATTTTGAAAAGAGAGTGTCTCCCTTGTGTTACTAGTTACCTTTTAGTGTAATTACTTGCTGCCTCAGAGAGCTGGAAAATAACTAAGGATGATAGAAGAAAAATTAATGCCTTTGAGTTTGGTGCTAGAGAATAGTCTTGAATACACCATGGACTGCCAAGAAAGCAAATAGGTCTGTCTTGGAGAGGGTGAAACCAAGTCTCTCCTTGGAGGCTAGGGTTTTGAAGTTCCATCTCACATACTTTGGGCACATGGCCAGGAGGGACCAATCCTTGGAGAAGGACATCATGCTCAGAAGGGCGGAGGGACAGCGTAGGAGAAGAAGACCCCAAATGAGATGGATTGATACAGTACCTGGGGCAATAGGGGTAGGCATGTCAGAGTCAGTGAGACTGGTCAGGAGCGGCTGTCCATAGGTCACTGAGTCGCAGGCAACACAATGGCACATACCAACAACAACAGCAATGGTTTGGTGTAGGAGGTCTGGTGGCCTAGGGAATTGTGCTGCCACATCTCCATTGACTCTTATCTACCAACATCCCCCTAGGAGAAAGATGGGGAATTTCCTCTTACATAATTTACAGCCTCAGGAACCCAATGGAGGGTCCACTACTGTCAATTCTGACTCGATGGCAATGGGTTTGTTTACTTGTTTGTCTGAGCCACTAGTAGAGTTCTACTTCAAGTTCAAAAGGTGATTATAGATCATAGTGTTGGGCACTCCATCAATCTCTTTCAAACCAATTCAGTCTGGCCTTTTTAATGATTTTTAGTTTTGTCCCATTTCCCGCCACTCTATGCAGGACCTTCTACTGTAATCCCCTTTACTGTCATCAGAATTGCTAGCCAGGCATCATCTATTTCTGATCTTCCAGTCATGGAAGCTGAGGTTCAAGTGATCCTTTGGATGAATGTTTTCAGTACATCTTTGATTTTCTTCCTTCTTCTTTGTTCCAGAGAAGGAGAAGTCAGCACTTTCCTCTTAGATGTTGCTCTTAAGGTTTCAAGACCCCAAATGCTACTCATCAAAATAGGATGCTGCCTTTGTGGACTGCATTTTGCCAGTTGATCTTGGTACCTTCATGATTATGGTTCCAAGGCCTTGAAACAAAGAATATGTTCCATCCAGATGTTGGGTTGTGATTAAGAAGTTTACATAACACTAGTTGACTCAGCTCTCTTGACACCAGCAGCCAGGAAATTAAAAGACGTACTGCGATGGGAAAGTCTGCGGTTAGAGACCTCTAACTGAAGAGCAACTATGTCAGTCTGGAGACTATGGTGAGCCTGATACAGGTCATGCAATTACTTGTTATGTGTCAGTGAGTTGAATAGTGACTAGGGATGATAGAAGGAGAATTGATGCCTTTGAGCTGTGGTGTTGGAGGAGAGTATTGACTATACCATGGACTGCTAAGAGAACGAACAGGTTTGTCCTGGAGAGGGTGAAACTAGGCTGCTCCTTGGAGGCAAGGATTCTGAAGTTCTGTCTGATATACTTTGGACATGTTGTAAGGAGGGACCTGTCCTTGGAGAGGGACGTCATGCTTGGGAAGGTGGAGGGACAGAGTAGGTGAGTAAGACCCTTTTTAAGATGGATTGATCCAGTGACTGGGATCATGGGGCTAGGTGTGTTGGAGACAATGAGATTGGCACAGGATAAAGCAGGGTTTAGGGCTGTTGTACACGGGGTCACTATGAGTCGCAGGCAACCTGACAGCACATAATAACAGTTTACTCAGCTATGTATGGATATATTTACAGCATATTGTTTTGGTTGAGGGTTGTGTGGAATGTTTGGTTGACTTTTGGGGGTTTTTTTGAAGTCTCTTATTTAGAGTCAACAAGACCTGGTGGAGGCCCCTTCTATTTAAAGCCAGGGCCTTGTCTGCATTTTGGAGCCTGGATGATGAGGCTGGACTCTGTAAGTTGGGCATTCTTGTTTTGGTTGAGGGTCCTATGGAATGTTTGGTTGTTGTGGGGTTTTTGTTTTGTTTTGTTTGTTTTTATATTTAAGCCTCTTGTTTAGAGTAAACAAGACCTTTTGGAGGGTCCTTGTATTTAAAAGTTGGTTTAGCCTTCAGGCCTGCGACCCAAGGTCTCCTGTTATTATATTTTGGAGGAACTTTCTTCTAAGTGGTACAGCACTCTTCTGTCAATTTGCTGTACTGAGGCAATCTGAGTTTGCTGTGTTGCTGAACCTTGTGCCATTCAGGGGGTGGGTGTCAACTGTCATAACGGCTGCCTATAGTGGACAGTGTTTAATGGAGTTCCCAGTTTAAGACAGGTTTGAGAGCAGGAGTGGCATCCACTTCCTGAACCACATGCCTCTGGAAACTATGAACCTGGAGAAACAACAATAGATATAGAAAGGCTTCAGGCCTTTTGTTCATAGAGTTACTATGAGTTGTACTAGACTTGACGGCAATCAAGAACAACAACAACATTCCAATAGGAATGTAGGAATATTATCTGCCAAACCTGTAGTGACCATGGCATGGTCTGTCCCACCTATTCATATCTATTCATATTAACGGTCTATCTGCATATTTGTTTTTTACCGTATTTCTTTAATACCACTCTGCATCTTCCTTTCACTAATGCTATTATGCAGATCATTACCTAATTGTATATCAACTTTCCCTCCACCCATCAATCTACTCCTGTGGGATTTTTTTTACCTCTGAAAACCCACTGAAGGGTCAGCTATGAGTTGGTGGCAATTGACAACAATTCTATCTATCTATCTATCTATCTATCTATCTATCTATCTATCTATCTATCTATCTATAGCTCTGGTGACCTAATGGTAAGGAGTTACACAGCTAACCGAAAAGCACGTGGTTTGAATCCACAAGAGAAAGATGGAAAACTGCCTCCCGTGAAATTTAGTGCCTCTGAAAACCCACTGGAAGGTCAGCTGTATATAGGTTAGTTCTGACAGGACAATCACAGCATTTTTTATATACTAAGTTTTACTTTTCTTTTTCTCCCTTCCTATCCTTGGTAACTATCCAAGAATGATTATTTCTGTGTTAAGTTTTTCTTTAGGCTTTTTTAATATATACATAATAGTAGTCTTATACAGTATTTGTCAGGAAAGCTCAATATTGAGTGGGAAAAATCAGATGTAAAATAAAGCAAAACACATACTGTTTTATAAAATCCATTTATATATATTCTGGTTGCTTAGAGGTAAGAAATTGTGTTGCCAGTCCAAAGACATAGGATTTAAATCTTACCAGTTACTCCATTAGAGAAAGGCATGCAGTTTCCTTTCATGTAATTAACTGTCTCTGGAAACCCACAAGAGGGTATTTAGGGTCACTTCCCATTTAATGGTAACACACAAATCCCATTTACATAAAGTTAAAAAAATGAGTCAAATTCACCTATACATTACGTCAAGATTGTGGATGCTCCTGGGGCGTTGACTGGGAGGGGACCAACAGGGACTTCACAGGATACACTCTGTGTGTAAAATTTAACAAGTGATACACTTGGGACTCCTATGACTTTTCTATACACGTTATTCTTCAATAAAATATTTCCCCTTCCCACATTCGAGAAGATCTTCCAGAATCTTCCAGGATGAGGCCAGAAGTTTGCAAGGGCAATGGTAAGGGGAGGCTCTAGTGGGACTTGGGAGGAAGGAAGTCAATTCCAACCTCAGGAACATTGCAATGACCCTGGAAATGGAAGGGAAAGATGAGCTTTCACTATTGTCAAACTCTTCCCCATGTTGACTCATGAGGTAAGTAGTGTATTATCACAAGTTACTGATGAATTTCTTCAGCACCGAGGGCCCATGCCCAAATGCATAAAGCCAATCAACTCTTTTATTTTACTTGGGCCCACAATTAACACCCATGGTAACAGCAGTCAAGAAATCAAAAGATATTGAAAAAGCAACGGAAAATCTCCTGTCAAGGACCTCTCTAAGGTGTCTGAGGAGAAATAGTGTCTGCTTAAAGACTAAGGTGCCTCTGGTATCAACCATGGTCACATCAATGGCTTCCTTTCATGTGAAAGGTAAGCAATGAATGTGGATGGCAGAAGAGGAGGAATCAATGGTGTTGGAGGAGATTACTGCCAAAAGAACAAAGTGTCTGTCTTGGATGAAGTGCAAGTAGGGTGCTACTTAGAGACAAGGTGATGAAACTTTGTCTCTCATACTTTGAGACAATTATTTTAAAAAAAGACACTATGCTTGAAAATGTAAAGTGTCAGAGAAAGTGAGGAAGACCTTTAATAAGATAGACTGACACAATGACTATAACAATGAGCTTAATATATCAGAGATGATGAGGATGACACAGGATAGGGATAGTTTCTTAGGTATTGTTCATAAGGCTGCTATGAGTTGTAGTTGGCTTGATGGCATCTAACTACCACCAGTCAATCAAACAAGTCAATCAGGAGCTTGTGGGAAGGTCTTTGTATTTAAGTCAGTTGGGCTTAAGCCTGTGGCCCTCGGGCCTGGTGTTAATTGTCTTTAGAACAACATTCTTCTAAGTGGTACAGCACTGGTCTGTTGGTTTAGTGTACTGAGATAACTTGGGGTTGCTGTGATATTGAATATTGTGCCATTGGCGTGTCAAATGCCCTAATGGTCACCCATGGTGGACAGTGTTTGGTTGAGCTCCAGATTAAGACAGGCTTGGAAACAGGATTGGCATCCACTTTCGAAACAACATACCTCTGGTAATTCTATGAACATTAGAGAAATGATGATAGTTATAGAACAGCGTTCAGGTCTTTTGTTCATAGTGTCGCTATGAGTCATTCTCGAATCAATGGCACTTAACAACAACAATAACAACCACGGCACTCAACTCAGATTTTCAAGGTCCAGGCTCAGACATGGTTCCCAAAATCCATAGCATGTAGTAGCTGCTCATTATGTAAGAGTGACTGTTATTCCGGGGCTGTGTCCTAGGAATCTCCCAGTAGGAATATGGGGACCATGACAGGCAAAAAGGCTCCACTCAGCCACACTGTGCTCGACATCATCTCTGCCTTAACTGTCATGACCAGCTCAACAACAAAGCAAACATTTGCACTGTTAACAAGACAAACTGTTAATTAAGAGAGAAACACCTTCGGGGGGTGTTCATTTAAGGGAGGCACCAACTGGGATAAAGAAGATATTTAAATTGTTAAATGTGTGCACTTTCTGCACTCGACTGGCTGCAACGTGGAATTTAATAAAGATGACTTCTGTTTTCTACTTATGATCTCCAAATACCTGTGCACAAGCCTTCACCAACTTGGAAGAGTTCATAGTTGGCTTGGTTGGCTTATTAGTTTAAGAAAAGGAGAATAACGCAATTAACTTGAGAAAGGGAGGAAAGACAGCTGAGGGGTTGGTAAAATTCAAATCCAAACTCCTCCACTTGTCAGCCTGGTTAATCCACCTCCCCAGCCTCCGTGTGCTTATCTATCACATGAGGATTATGTGTCTGGTTGCCAGAGTGTTTGAGATTATTAAATGATATTCAATCTGTATGTGAGCATAGCTATACAAACCTAGAGTCATATCCCTTGGAGAAGTCATGGTGGGATCAGGAAGGTGACTCAAGATATAGGTAGAAAGAGAGATATAGAGCTTTCTCTCTGTCTCTCTCTTTCTCTCTCTGTCTGTCTCTCTTTCTCTGATTCTATCAAAAACTCTCATCACCATTGAGTCTGGACCAACCCAGAGCTGACAGAGGCTGTAAATCTCACAGGAGGAGATTGCCCATCTTTCTTCCTCCAGATCCTCTCGGTGATTCAAACCTCCAAAGAAGTGTTTTATTTAGGTCAGCAGCATACTTCTTAAGGAATAAGCCACCAGAAATACACACACAGAGACAGATGTAAAAGTGGAGAAAGAGAAAGATGATATTGTTGTTGTTGTCGTCGTTGTTGTTGTTGTGTACCATTGAGTTGGAACTGACCCACAGCTGACCCTCCAGTAGATTTTCAGACACAGTTTAACTGCACGGGAAGAGATTTTCCATCCTTTTCCCATGGAGCACCTGGTGTATTCAAACAGTTTGCCTTTGGAACTGCAGTGCAGTTTCTCAGCGCCAGGCCACCAGAGCTCCCTGATAGGTATAGGAATAGATAGAGACATAGCTCGAGATATAGATGATGTGACCATAGACATAAGAGATAGAGATACATATGCATAGAGAGAAGTGGTCTAAGTTATGCAGATTGAATTCACCACATGTTCCACAGAAGAAAAACGGACAATCTCTTCTTTTGTGATTTACAGCGTCTGAAAAACCACCGGACAGTCCCCTATGAGTTAGAACTGACTCAATGGTACATGACAACTGTATATAAATATAAGTGGTGTTGTTTTTAGGCACCCCCTTCAAATCAACAATTACTCATTGCAACCCTAAGAATAACAGCTCTGAACCTAGTTCTATCCTGCGCCGTCCTTACAATCCCCACGACACTCGAGCTCATTCTTGTCGTCAGTGGCCATCTTACCTTGGCAAGGGTCTTTCTCTCCTTCTCTGACTTTCCACTTTTCCAAGCAAAATGTCTTATTCCAAGGACTGGTGCCTCCTGACAACACGTGATGTATGTGAAGTGAGGTTTCACCATCCTTGTTTCCAAGGCGCATCTTGGTTTCACTTCCTCCAGGACATATTTATTTGGTTTTGTCACAGTCTATGGAACATTGAATACTCGTCACCAACACGAAACATGGATTTTACTACTAAAAAATCCACGATATATATATATAGTCGTTATGTATATCTATTTACTAAATATAATCCACGTTATATATAATGTATGTATTTGTATGTTGTTACATGCCGTCAAGTTGGAACCAACTCTGAGCTGAGCTTCAGCAGGTTTTCATAGGCACCAGTTCAATTGCACAGGAGGATATTGTCCATTTTTCTCTGTTGGAGAAGCAGGTGGATTGGATTCAAACTTCCTGCCTTTGTTTTGGTAGCATCACACCCTATCACCAGGCCACCAGTGCCCATGGATATATGGAGTTGGTAGCTTAGTGGAAAGGAATTGTAGCGTCAAGATAAAAAGTACATGGTTCATAAGCTATACCCTGTCAAAGGCAGAAAACTTGCCAGACCTAGGGAAAAAAAGACAATCACATCAAGTTCCAGCTCTCACAGGTTCCAACGCATATTTATCTCCAGCAGCATAGCCATGAGCATACAGTGGGTGCTCAGTTATCACTGTTAGTCATCAATATTGTGCTCACAGCACCTGCCCTGGCTCCAGAGTTGGGAAGTTTGCCTCAGTGTTGTAAAAGCTTTCCGAGAAAGTCTTGAACTTCAGAGAAATTGCCTGAGTTAATAAGGCCACACAGCTAGCTAGTGATGGCCATGGACCTACATTATCTGACTTAAGAGCTTCTCCTTTAAACCTGCACTGAAGTCGGGGTGTGCACATAATTTAGAGTTGAGTTCAGATCTCTCTGTACCAGGCAAGGCTGCTGAGATCAGAGTCAATTCTACTGAGGACCAGCTAGGGACAGAACAAGAGCCCTGCTGGGTCAAACAGATCTTCACACAGCTGTCTCTATCTCATAGGAGTCCCCATCCTGGCTGCTACTCTTGACCAAGGATGAGAGAAAGTGCTGACTTCACAGTCCTTTGGGGAGTATTGAGACATAAGAAGAACAAAGACTATGGTGAATAATGCTGCTATGAACATTGGTGTACAAGTCTCTGTTTATGCCTCACTTCTCATTTTCTCAGGGTTTATTCCAACCAGTAGACTAGCTGGGTCATATAGAAAATCTATGTTCAGCTTTTTTGAGGAAATGTCAAACTGCCTTCCAGCATGGTTGCACCATTTTACAATCCCACCAACTGTGTAAAAGTCCCTATCTCACCACATCTTCTGCAATATTTATTACTTGATGTCCTGCTAAACTTTGCCACTGCTACTTGAAGTAAGATGCTATCTTATCGTGGTTTTGATTTGCATCTCTCTTATAGCTCAAATGTCCCATCACAATGCAATGGACTGAGAAATTACAGTATGTTCACACACAGAAGTAATGATTTTGGAAATTACTACCTAACGTGAGAGGAACTCGAGAGCATTATGCTAAGTGACATAACTCAATCTCATAAAGACAAATATAAGACCATTATTGTAGAGCATGTGCAAGGATTCAAGGCGGGACTTAAACATAGAGTTGCACAATTTGATGGGTGGAGGGCAGGACTGGTAAAGGAAAGGGGTGAAAAACAAAGTTTTCTGGTGTGAAAAACAACGTATATGAACTTTATGAACTTTGTATGTAAACCAGTACAAAATTAATTCTTTCAAAAAAATCTTGTCAGTTAATAAAACAGTAACTGTTTTCAAATTGGGGGAAAATTTAAAAAAAAAAGAAGAGCGAAAATGAGGTCAGATCAGAAAAACATCTAAAAAGTAGCTCCAAAGTCTCCCCCTTCGCACCATTGTTCCCTTCCAATGCTTAGTGAGTGCCAAGGCTGCAGGATGAGAATGAATCCAGGCATTCTAAACACTAACTGCTCACATGTTGAGATGGAGGTCTGATGGCTTAGTGGTAAGAAGCTGTGCTGCCAATCCAAAGGCAAGAGGTTCAAATCCACCAGCTACTCCATGGACGAAAGATGAGCAATCGCTCTCCTCTGGTGTGATTTACTACTGCCTCTGAAAACCTGCTGGACGGTCAACTATGAGTTGGTTCTATGAGTGCAACAACACAGTACACAACACACATAACAACATGCAGGGCAAGACTCCAGTTCCTCCAGTCACCTTCCTCACTTCTGGCTTCTGCAGATGATGTGATTCGAGCCATGTGACTTGGAATTGAGATGTAGATTTGAGTTTATCATATGGCTTGAATCACATCAGGAGACTAAGGTGTGTCTGATACAGGCCATGGTCTTTGCAATCACTTGTTAAATGTCAGAGAGCTGGAGAATGACTAGAGAGTATAGAAGGAGAATGGATGCCTTTGAGCTGTGGTGCTGGAGAAGAGTATTGAGGGTACCATGGACTGCCAAGAAAACAAACAGATTCATCCTGGAGAGGGTTAAACCCGGCTGCTCCTTGGAGGCAAGATTCCGAGGCTTTGTCTGACATGCTTTGGACATGTTGTAAGGAGGGACGGGTCCTTGGAGAGGGACATCATGCTTGGGAAGGTGGAGGGACAGCAAAGGAAGGGAAGGCCCTCTATGAGGTGGATTGATTCAGTAACTGGGGTAATCGGGATGGGTGTATCAGAGACAGTGCGATTGGCACAGGACAGAGCAGAGTTTAGGGCTGTTGTACATAGGGTCACTATAAGTCGCAAGCGACTCAACGGCACATAACAACAACAACATCACCAAAGGAAGAAATCGGATGTGAACTTTTATCCTAAACTTCCTCCTCATGCTGTGACTTTAGGCAAATGCCTTAACCTCCCTGAGCTTCAGTTTTCTCTCCATAAAAAGAAATAATGACAGTAACTACCCAATGGAGTGCTGGGAGTAAAGAACATGGGGAAATTGCATGAAGGATGTAATAACAATATTCTTTTCCAGTGTTAACCTCCAAGGCAATTAGAATGCATTCAATTCTCAACACTGGCTGAGTTTGGTGTTTCCTCAAAGAGCTGAACACAGAAGTTCCGTATGACCCAGCTATTCCACTGCTTGAAATATAGCCCCAGAAAATGAGAACTGAGGCACAAACTGAGACTTGTACACCAATGTTCATAGCAGCATTAGTCACCATCGCAAGAACATGGAAACAACACAAATGTCCAATCACAATTGAGTGGCCTGAGAAATTATGGCACATTCACATAATGGAATACTATGCAGCACGCAGGAGTAATGATTTTATAAATTACTAGTTAATTTGGGAGGGACTGGAGAACATTATGCTAAGTGAACTAACTCAGCTCCATAAGGATAAGTACTGTTATTGTTATTAGACTGTTATTATAGAAATAGAAGAATAACTAGTAAACATCTATGAAGATCCAAGGGGGGAGGGAAGGATAAAGAAATGAATTGTGATTTACTAAAAAAAAAAAAAAACAAAATGAAAAAACTAGACAAGGGCAGAGTGTAAAATGTAATCCAGGGGGATGGTGCCTGAATAATGTGATCAAAAATTCTATAGATGATTCCTGAGCAAAAGGGGAGAGTATCCCAGAGCAGAATTACAAATTCTCACGAGACCCAGACTTTCTGAAGTTGAGACTGGCTGAAACCCCAAAAACTGTCACCCTTAAGTAAATGTAAAACCTTACCTCAGGACTATTCCTTGAAATTCTCTATGAAACAAACAGTAAGTTGGTGTATTTATTACAGACTGTGGGGCTTGGATATCCCACTCTCTTGAAGAAGTATCTCTATGACATCAAATTGACAACAATGACTCTAAAGGTCAGAAGGGAAATTTATGGGGCAACGATTTATGGAGGAAAAGCAAGTTCGCAAAGAAGGATGAGGGTGGTTGCACTGCTTGAAGAATGTAATCAATGTCACTTAATTATACAAAGAGGGCTTGTTGGACAGATAGATGCTTTCTTGTGTCTATTTTCAATGACGATTTTTTAAAAGGCAATTCAAATCACATCACTGAGCTCAGACAGAATATTTCCTGGATTCCTTGCACGTCTTCTTCTCCGAATGGCCTACATTTTCTGGCACTGCGTACTTCTCTGATGCCATCCCCTAACACCCGCCTGCTCAATCATTTACACTTCAGCCACACTGGCCTCCATGGGCTCTCTCATCTCAGATGCTGGGCACGTTGTGTTCCATCTACCTTGAGCCATATTCCCCCTTGTGGTTCTGTTAACTCCCACCGGTGTTCTCTTAGGTCAACGTCCCCTTATGAGAGAGGTCCTCACTCTTCATTCTAACGAGAAAGTCTTCATCACATCCTTTCCCTCTGATTCTCAATCTGTTGTCATACTCTAATAATTTGCTCCCTTTTTTGTTGTCTTTCTTAATGGACTACAGACTCTATTAGGGTAGGAATTAGGTTTGTGTTGTTTGTCTTTATGTGTGTAAAGCCTAGTACAGTGCTTAGAAAGGTTAGGATGAATGGCTGCCTAGAAGAGCAGATGGATGGAAGGAAGGTTGGAAGGAGATTAAGAGAGAAGTGGTTCTTTATACTCAAAGGGAAAATACACATTTAAGGGTATGTGTATGGATGGATGGATGGATGAATGAAATAGTGGAAAGCAAGACAGCATTACTAGAGAAGGCTTTGGAGGTAGACAGGGTTTGCAATTAAAGTCCTCCTCTTACTGCATAACTACCATATGTATATATATGTATGTGACATATATGTATATGACTATAAAGTCATAACTTCTTTGCACTTCTTCACCTTTGGTGAAAGTGCTGACTGCAGGATTTGTGGGCCAAGAAAACCTCACTTCAACCCGATAGTGTCTCTCAGTCCCTGAACATCTGCATCTGGGATATACATCCAGGTTAACAGAGAACCAGAGGACAAAGTACTGTCATCATTTCCAATATCTCTTAGCCATTTAGGATTTTCACTTCCACAGATAAAACCTCTGATCACCTTTGTTTTCAACCATCCAGTATGGAACGATAACTTTGGGCAGAGTTTCATGCCAAATCATCTCATAAAGCATGGCCTCCTGTTGGCTGCCTTTGCTTGGTCCAATCTGTGGCCCTCAGGGCGACAGGTCAGGTTTACCTCCATGTGCACTTGGGCAACTTCCTGGAAACTCATACAAGAGGAAACTGGCATGTGATCACCTTCTGAGGCTTCAACAGACTCAAGTTGCAGCATTTACATTGTTCCAGGATCAGGATTACCTGGAAGTACTGGGGACTTCCAGTTGTTCTGGGGACGCTGTGTTTGGTGTCTGATTGCTAAAGCTCTCGGTTCCTGGTAGCCAACAGGATTGGTGCAGATTGACCCTCAGTGGTCAATGCAGAAGGGAGGATGCAAAAGCAAAGACCTTTCTGTAAACAGACACAGAATGTGACCCTTTCCAGGCCTGGAGGGCTGAAAGAAGATCCCTTTTACCAATACTGACATCTTCAAATATGCCCAAGAGTATAGGAGCTCTGGTGACTCAGTGGTAAGAAGTTGTACCACCAACTCAAAGGTACCTGGTTTGAATCCACCAGCTGCTCCACAGGAGAAAAATGGGTAATCTCCTCCTGTGTGGTTAACTGCCTCTGAAAACTTGCTGGAGGGTCAGCTCCAACACGATGGCATATAACAGCAACAAGCTAACAAAAGTATGAGGAAAATGTGCAACAATGAATGAATGGAAATCCAAGATTTCTTTCATTAAACTATTATCAATAAGATAAAATAATAACAACCCCCCTCCAAAAAAGAATAATAACAACCAAAAAAACCCTTCACAAGAAACAAAAGTATGGGGAAGCTGGTGAAACTCTGGTGGTGCAGTGTATTCATTACATGTTAGCTGCTAACTGAAAGGTCAGCAGTTCGAAGCCACTAGCCCTTCTGAGAGAGAAAGCTGATGCAGTCTACTCTCATTGAGATTCACAGCCTTAAAAACCCGATGGTGGCTGGGGTGGTACCATGAGCAACTATGGACTTGATGGTAATGAATTCGCTTTTGGTGATATTCAGAGGACCAGAGAGTTTGGTCAGGGAGCTCATAGATTATGACTCAGCATCTAGAAATAATATAAAGGAAGGCCATGTGACCTCCCCACCACCCTAGACCCAGGCCTGAGGACACCCGTCTGGTACATGGTATCCCAAAGATTTTAGTCTTGATGGAAAACAGAACACACGTGGAGCTTATGCTTATCAAGGACTCCAGGCAAAATTTTACAATTGTAACTAAGAAGTCATTCCTTGTTCTTTTCATAGATTAAATGACTGCCCCATCTCTGAGAATGGAATGTGCAGACTACTAGCGTTTACACGAACATTAGTAAATTTTATGCTTGCCCTGGACAGAGCTGTGTTAAACTGTGTTTGTTTCCCTGTTTATGCAGAAAGGCTTAAAGTTCTTTTTTGTCTCCTCAGTGTAACTAGATTGGCTTTGTGTCCCTGTAGGCATGAGCTCACATTCAATTTGACAAAGCTATATTCTGAGGCTTCGTCTGACATACTTTGGACATATTGCAAGGTGGGACCAGTACTTGGAGAGGAACACCATCGATGAGATGGATTGATTCAGTTACTGGGGTAATGGGGATAGGTGTGTCAGACATAATAAGATTGGCACAGGATAGAACAGGGTTTAGGGCTGTTGTACATGGGGTCACTATGAGTCACAGGCAACTCGACAGCACATAACACAAACAAAAATCCTCTTCCCCAGCTGAAGAAGCTGAGGTCCAAAAAAGGGAAGCAATTACTTAAGATGACCTAACCAGGAAGCAGTAGAAATAAAGTTAAAATCTTCCTGCTGCTTGTGTCACTTCTCGTGGGGAAGGGGAGAAGAGGTACGGAAGAAGAGAGAGGCTGTCACAGGATAGCAGAGATAGTGAGTGGATGGGGTGGTATGGAGGAAGGGGAACTTAATGAGATGCAATGAGAGTTTGATGAAATGGAGTGCCAGAAGTCATAGGTCAAGGTTTTTAATAACACAGCTTGTAGTGAGCCTGTGAACAACAGATCCAAACTCCGTCCTCTCCTGCGCCGTCCTCCTCATCTCTGACACTCCTGAGCCAGTACTGCAGTCACCGTGTCAATCCATCTCATTGAAGGTCTTTCTCCCTTTCGCTGGCCCTCCACCTTCCCAAGCATGAAGCCCCTTTCCAAGGAATAAACCCCTCCCAACAATATGCCCAATGTGTATGAACCAAACCTTCACCATCTTTGAGTAATTAATGACATAAAATATATGTTGTTGTTGTTGTTAAGTGCTGTCGAGTCGCAGGTGACTCATAGCAACCCTATGAAGCAGAGTCCTCGATGTTTAGGTGCCTTTCATCCTCTCTCCAGGTTCATAGGGTTTCCAGAGGGAAGATATTATGGTAGTGGATGCCACTCCTCCTTCCAAATAAAATATATAGAATATATACAATATATATACTATATATACAATATATATAGAATATATAGAAGTGATTGTATAAAGCAAAATGTACATGAATGAAACAATTTCTATGAATGACCATATAAAAGGCAGTGATTACATAAAGCACAATTTTAATAAAAAAAATTTTAGAAAATCTTTAAGATACCAAAACCAGCGTTCTCTCTCCATAATAGCATGCTTCCCCCTGGAGTTTGGTGAAGCGCTCTTTCCTTGCTCTGACGACAACCACTGACGGTGCCCGGCCTTCATCACTTGCCTTCATCCCCCTTTTAACTCTACGAGGAGCAACCCTGAAAGCTTCTGCTGTTCTTTCGTCTGTCCCACTTTCATTTTTAATTATATGAAAAACCAAACAACGGGGCACTTTCACTCCTCAGAGCTGAGCCTGCGAGCTTCCCCAGCTGTGCTGTTGAGACAGCCACTCCTCTCTGGGCTCTGTGTCTTCTGACTTGCTTTGCATTTCACTCCAGGCATGTCAGCGCAGCTCTGGAATGCAGGATCTCAGCCCCTGAGATATAGAAGAGCTCAGAAACATGACCAAAGTACACGAGATGACATCTCATCATTTTTGAGCTAATGTACGTCAAGCACTTCAAATAACATCCGGCATGCTCTAAGTGTTACATAAAACACTATGTAACTTAGGAGAGGCTGGAAAGCATTATGCTGAGTGAAGTAATGCAGTATCGCAAGGACAAATACAGCACAAGACCATTACTGTAAAAATAGAAGAATAACTAGTAAAACATTTATGGGGAGCTAAGGGGGGGGAGGGTTGAGGACGGATGGGGTGAAACCACAAGATTGCACAGTTTGATGGGTGGAGGGAGGGGAAAGAAAATGGGAAGGATCCAGGCATAAAAGATGGGGTAATGATGGACAACGTCCAATGGTGATTCCTTTTATAAAACATAATGCATGAGAATGATTGCATGAAACACAACGTAAATGAAGAATAGTGTGAAACACAACGTATACGAACTTTGTAAGCAAACCAATAAAAAAAAGTTAGCCAATCATTGAGGAGCAGGGAGTTATGAGGACCCCTGGCTTATTGACTTAGCCCCTTATGGAAGCTAAGGTTGAGTGAAGGGACTAACAGTTCTGGAATGCAGGGAGAAGTATGGGTTCCTGAGTTTGCAGTTGATGTCCATTTGAACCTAGGCACAGATGTCTGGGATGGGTTGGCCAGAACCCAATCAGATGAAGAGCTGATGATTCATGCTGTGAGCTAGGGTCCATTGCTGCAATATAATGCCTTGCTGTGGACTAGACTTTGCCTAATGTTTAAAGTTTCCAAATTGAACAGAAGATTCTTCAACAAAAGAGACATGCTTGTTTCTCAGGATACTGGTTTAATAGGGAAAGGTAAATCAGAAACTGGCTATCTAAAAGGAGGCTATTAAGGCATGAGGTAACTGGTTTCCAGGCTTTCATGAATGCAGTTATTAGTAAGATTATTGTAAGGGGGAAAACCCACAATATACATGAACCAAATACAATGTGAATAAAAGATTATATAAAATACAGTGTGCATACATGAAACACAATGTATATGAATGATAAAAATATTAACACAAAAAATTAGGCAATCATAACACAAAGTGAGGAAGGACTAAGAATAGTTACTTGGTTAACAAAAGTGTATTGAAGAGCAATGATGTCAGTCTAGAGACTAAGATGTGCCTGATCCAGGCCATGGTCTTTGCAATTACTTGCTATACGTCAGAGAGGTGGACAATGTCTAAAGATTATAAAAGGAGAATTGATGCCTTTGAGTTGTGGTGCTGGAGAAGAGTACTGAATATACCATGGACTGCTAGGAGAACAAACATGTTTGTCTTGGAGAAGGTGAAATCAGGCTGCGCCTTGGAGGCAAGAATTTTGAAGCTTCATCTCATATACTTTTGGCATGTTGCAAGGAGGGACAGGTCCTTAGAGAGGACCATCATGCTTGGGAGGATGGAGGGACGGCACAAGAGGGGAAGACCCTCAATGAGATGGATTGATTCAGTGACTTGGGTAACAGGGTACGTGTGCTGTAGACAGTGAGACTGGCTCAGGATAGAGCAGGGTACATAGGGTTGCTATGAGTCACAAGTGACTCAACAACTCATAACAGCAACATTGGACACTCACCCTGTGCTGGACTGTGTAGTCGCAATTGACTCAACAGCACATAACAACAGCAGCAACATTGCACACCTATCTGGTGCTAAACTGTGGACTTACCAGGAAGCAAGATAGATGAAGATCCCTCCATGCGGAGGCTCCCTTACTAGAAACCATACATTGATTTCCTCTAGCATGTCCCCAAAGACAATGCATCCACAGGCCTCGGGGACATTCTCTATGGATCTACTGACCTCTCAGGTCATAGTCTAAACTCTGAGATGACCTGAGCAGAGGAAAGATCAGAAGGTGTTAAAATTGCTGCACACCTCATTTCATAGCCATTATATCAATTCCCTCTCATTGTACCCCTCCACTGGGATTCTGAGACTGTAAATAGTAATGGGAGGAGACTGTCCATCTTCCTCCCAAGGAGCTACACGTGCATTCGAACCACCGGAGACATACCACCTGGAGTTTGGCAGCACAGTACACTAAGGTCTGTGATACCAATTCAGCATACAATTCTGCACACTCTTGCCTTTGTATATAACAAAGTAAAATGTTCACGGTTTTTGAGTTGGTTACAATTCAGTTGAATAGTGACCCTGCATTGGGCTTTGCAGGCTGTAAATCCCAATAGGAGGAGGTTGATCATCTTTTTACCCAGGAGCTGCTGGTGGAGTCGAACCAGGGAAACACAGACTCTGGGTTAGCAGCCGAACACGCTACAGACTCCTCCACTCTGCTGCCTTATAGATGCTGTTGTTGTATAGCATCAAGTCAGAAACTACCCATCAGTTCACCCTCCAGGTTTTCTGAGGCAACAAATTACATGGGAGAAGATTGCCCATCTTTCTCCCACAGAGCAAAGTGTGGATTCAAACCTGTACCTTTGCCTTGACAGAACAATTCCTTAATACTGTGTTGTTGTTATGTGCCATAGAGTCACTTCCGACTCATAGTGACCCTATGTATAACAGGCTAAACCCTGCTCTATCCTGTGCCAATCACACTGGCTCTGACACACCCGATTACCACAGTCACTGAATTAATCCACCTCATAGAGGGCCTTCCCCTCTTGCATCGTCCCTCTCCAAGGACCTGTCCTTCCTTACAACATGACCAAAGTATATCAGACGAAGCCCCAGAATCCTTGCCTCCAAGGAGCAGCCTGGTTTAACCCTCTCCAGGATGAATCTGTTTGTTTCCTTGGCAGTCCGTGGTACATTCAATACTCTTCTCCAGCACCACAGCTCAAAGGCATCAATTCTCCTTCTGTCCTCCCTAATCATTGCCCAACTCTCTGATGCATAACAGGTGATTGCAAAGACCATAGCCTGTATTAGACGCACCTTAGTCTCCAGAGTGGCACCATTGCTCTTCAGTACCCCGGAGAGGTCCCTAACAGCAGACTTTCCCATAGCAATACAATTTTTTATTTCCTGGCTACTGGTGCCAAGAGTATTGGTCATGGAGCCAAGCTGACTAAGCCATCAAATATATGTATGTGTGTGTATCTTTATCTTTATATATACATACGTTGTTTTCATTGTTAAGTGCCTTCAAGTTGTATATGACTCATAATAACCCTATGAACAAAAGTCCTGAACACACTTAACTTTCATCATTCCTCTAAGTTCATGGAGTTTCTGGAGGCAAGCTATTTCAGAAGTGGGTGCCATGCCTGCTTCCAAGTCTGTTCCCATTTGAGAGCTCTTCCAAACACTGTTCACCATGGGCAACCATTATTACATTTGACACATCAATGTCACAGTGTTTACTATCACAGAAACCTTGAGTTACCCTGTACAGCAAATTGACAGACCATTGCTATACTACTTAGAAGAAAGTTGGACTGAAAACAATTAAAACCAGGCCCGAGGGCCACAGGCCTGAGGGTCCAAAGGCCTTTTTAAATATGAGGCCAAATCCAATCAGCTCATACCCAGTTGTGAGCAACAGCCCACACCCAAGCCTCAACCAGAACAGAAAACACACTTTTGTAGAATCCAGCTGCTCCACTCATCCTCCTGAATTGAAAAGCAGCAGGATATTTATATATATTTATACACACACACACACACACACACACACACACACACGTAAATGTGTATGTATATGTACATGTATATATGTTGTTGTTGTTTATC
>NW_006399901.1:3887775-3920037 GCF_000299155.1 Elephantulus edwardii | reverse complement strand
AAATGTTAAAATAATTGTAGCAAAAAACTGCTCTATGAAGCAACTGTCTTGAGGAAACAAGGCTTAACCTTCCAGATCAAAAAGCTTTCAGGGAAGACAAAGCAGGTGTTCTCAGAAAATTCAGTACCAACATGTAAAACACAGGAAGGAAATGGAAGTCAAGAAAGTAAAAATTGACACAAAAATGAAAAGGCAAAACAAATAAAAATGAATCAGGAAAAAATAAAAAAAAGAGCAAACAGATCCATAAAATGACCAATAATACTACGCAGGCTCTTCCTGCTTAGAACAACTAACTGGATACCATTGAAAGGGCAGCCTTTGCCCCAGGATAGAGCTCAGCAAGCAGGAAGGGGGAGGAGCATGGGGATACAAGGATTGATGGCAATGAGACTTACAGGGAGGAAGTGGGGAGAAGGGTGATCACATGGCAGGTTTTGCAATCAATATATCAAAGTCAAATGATGGCAAGCCTATTTTCTTTATAAAAGTCCACTCAAATCACAATAAAAAATGAAGAAAAAGGGGGTATAAAGGAAATGGGATAGATCTGGTAGGAAAAACAATGTATATGAACTTTGTAAGTAAACCAGTATAACATAAAAGTTTTATTTAAACCATTATTGCAGAATGAGTATGAGGACCCAAGGGGGTGGGGGTGCAGGGAGGGGTTGGAGTGGTAATCATAGGGTCACATGATTTGATGGTTTGGGGGGAGGTGAAGGAAATGAGAGATATCTTGTGTGAAAAACAATGTATTTAAACTGTGTAAATAAACCAGTATAAAATTTTTAAAAATTAAAAAAGACAATTTATTCAGAAGAAAAAAGTAGGGGGAAGGGATTTAAGTTAAGCAAACTACTTTCCCTAAAAAGTGAATATATAAAAGAAAACAATAAGTATCAAATAACAAGTCCACAGCACAAGGTGGCAAATTCTTCCCCCTGAGATTATGCATCTTTTAATGCCCAGTTCAGGGCCAGCAACCTGAGCTCCCTCCACTTCAGAGTCTCTCAGAGCCAGGCTGGGGCATCTGGTCCCTTTCCTGTGGGAACACGGAGCCCCAGAAGGTTTGGATCAGAAGCCTGGCAAGATTAGATGTGTGCTTGAGGGAGACAGTTCCAGCTCCAGTGCAGAGCCAGGGCCGGCGAGAGGCAAATAATCAAAACAAATTAATACCAGGTCAACGCTACCAGTTTCACTTTTTAACAAAAACTCCAAAATGGCTCGTCAAAACATAATCAGGAATCCCATTGTTCTTTAAAATGTTGATATTTTGTTCATCACAGGTTTTTGCTGTGATTATTTTCAATAATCCTTTTTTTTATTTTACATTTTTTATGTGATTTGAGTGTAACTTCACAAACCATATTCACTTCTCCCCCTAATCAACCATTGATGCATATTTAATTCCATAGTATTAATTACAATACTCACAATGCCTGATCATCCATTCATTCCACGTCAACTTTCCCTCAGACAAGCAGAAACACTTGGCAATAAGGTAGCTATTGATAAGGGATTCATATCTAAAATTTCTAGAGAACTCCAGCATTCCAACAACAACAAAAGATAAACAACTCAGTCACAAAATGGGCAGAAGATATGAAATGACTCTTCACCAAAAAAAAAAAATGCATTCAGATGTTTAACAAACACTAGCTATCAGAGAAATGCAAATCAAGATATTGGGGGGGGAGGTTTTCCAGCCTCAGTTTCTGCATCTGTGAAATGGGACTCAGAACACCTGTCCAAGTTATTGGGGTGCTGTAGGAGGCTGTACAGGTACAGCTCTGTTTCACCAACAACACAGGAAGTTGTCTACATGCACGCAGTGTCACACTGGCAAGACCCTCGGCACAGCTGAGTCATTCAGGATGTTGTTGTTGTTAGGTATCATCAAGTTGAGTAAGACTCATAGTTTCACCATCCTGGCCTTTAAGGAGCACACAGGATATTTATCTTTGATCACCTGTCCTTGGTCATATCATTCCTTGTCCGTTTTGTTTTTTCCATCACCTTCTTACTCCCACTGCCTCCCCAATGCTACAAAGACAATTGCTGTTGTTTGTTGTTGTTGTTATCATAGAGTTGGAACCGACCCAAAGCTGACCCTCCAGCAGGTTTTCAGGGACAGTTAATCACATGGAAGGAGATTGCCCATCCTTCTCCCGCAGAGCAGCTGGAGGATTTGAATTTTGTGCCTTGGGGATTGCTGCATAGCTTCTTGCCACTAGGCCACCAGAGCTCCCTAGAAAGACAATTGTTGTCGTTGTTGATTGTCATCAAGTCGAGCGTGACTCATAGCGACTCTATGAACAAAAGACCTAATGCCTTTCCATAACTATCATCATTTCTCCATTACTATTGTCATTTCTCCAAGTTCATAGAGTTTCCAGAGGCATGTAGTTTAGGAAGTGGAAGATACTCCTTCTTCCAAATCTCTTTACAACTGGGAGCTCCACTAAACACTGCCCACATTGGGAAACCATTCTGGTATTTGATACCCCAAAGGTACAAGGTTCAGCATCCCAGCAAACCCAGGTTACTTCTACTGCACATTGACAAAGAGTGATGTACACAGCGGAAGAGTGTTCCTCCAGAGAGAACAGCACTAGTTTCATTTAGCAGTGGTTAAGTGTCGTCAAGTTGAATACAACTGAGATTAAGTTTTGCACAGAAGACCTGAACTCTGTTCTATAACTAGCATCATTTCTGTACATGTATGGAGTTTAGAGCCTTTCCAGAGGCATCTAGTTTAGGAAGTGGATGCCACTTCTGCTTTCCAGCATAAATTGCAAACAACCCCCCCAAACTAGTTGACATCCAGTGAGTTCCCACTCTCCCCTCGTACACAGAGTAGAATGTTTCCATGGGGTTTTCAAGGTGACCTGTTAGAAGCTGATCAGCAGGCCTTTCTTGTACAGCCAGTCTGAGAAGGTTCAAGCCACCAGCACTCTGATTAGAGAGCTTAACTGGCTGCTTATGTCACTGAGAGATACTAATTCCTAAAGTTCTCAGAAATTAGTGTGGCTAATTCCTAAAGTTATCAGGTCCAAAAGAAATCTCCCCGGAACTTGCTGTAAGAAACATGCAATCTTGTTTTGGCAAAATCCTGCACCAGGCAATCAAAATCAGACACTGTCTCTTGCCCTGGAATCAAGAAACTATATGTTGGGTGTTGAGGCTTCTGCTGAGATAGATAGTTGCGTGTGGGAAAATGAAACACGACCTCCTACTCTGTCACTGGGGCTGTTCTGTTTTTTGGTTGGTTTGTTTTGTGTTCTTTTTTAAATCCACATTTAGGGCATTTGCTATTCTGCTCGTGTAAAGCTGAGCCAGGTCCACACGCTGGGACTGCCGAATATATTTACAAGGAAATCAGCATAATGCACAGTTAATATTCAGAATGTGATTAATCCAAAAGCCCCATTCCCTACTCCAATTACAACCACTGCTCCCTATGTGCGCCGGGATTTGCTTACACACATACGGAGTCAATTGGAGCACCAGATTTATGAATGCTGCCAGAAGTCTGGCAGTCCGATGGCAATAAGTTATATTCCTATTATGTGGTGGGCTGTAAAAAAAGAATCTGATATTTATTCTGCCGGATTTTGAGAAAGAATCTCAACTGCAAGGACGCTGGGACACATTTCGCAAACAAATATTACCGCTAGGGCTCAGCTCTTTAGAGCTGGGATCATCTCAGAAACCCAGTGCCTGCATAGTTGGGGAGGTCAACCAGCATCCTCATTGTGGCTGGCCATGTCTCATCACCATGACAAAGTTACTTGTCTGTGCCTTTACTCCATCCATGTAGAGAACAGCAAGGGTGACCTCAAAGTTTTGTTGCAAGGATTAAATGAAACAGTAAGTCCAGAGGTGGCACAAATAGTTTGGATACAAGAGCTGCTTCTTCTTCTTCTTGTTAGGTGCTATCAAGTCAAGCATTACTCATTGAACAACAGACTTGAATCCCATCCTACCCCGTGCTGACCTCTCTATCTCTGATACACTTGACGGAGCCCATTGTCACAGGTAGTAGTGTCAATCTATTTCAAAAGGGCTCTTCCTCTCTTTTGCTGACCCTCCACTATTCTCTGGCATGATGTCCTTTTCTAAGGAATAGCCTTTCCCAGTAACATGGCCAAAGTATGAGAGATGAAGCTTTGGTATCCTTGCCTCCAAGGAACACTCCAGCTGCATCCTTTGCAAGATATATGTGTTCATTCTTTTGGCAGTCCATGGGATATTCAGTTGTTGTTGTTGTTGTTATGTGCCGTCGAGTCGTTTCCGACTCATAGCGACCCTATGCACAATAGCCCTAAACCCTGCTCTGTCCTGCGCCAAACGCACCGCCTCTGACACACCCATCCCGATTACCCCAGTCACCGAATCAATCCATCTCATAGAGGGTCTTCCCCTCCTGCGTTGTCCCTCAACCCTCCCAAGCATGATGTCCCTCTCCAAGGACCCGTCCCTCCTGGCAACATGTCCAAAGTATGTCAGACGAAGCCCCAGAATCCTTGCCTCCAAGGAGTAACTTGGTTTAATCCTCTCCAAGATAAATCCGTTTGTTTTCCTGGCAGTCCATGGTACATTCAGTACTCTTCTCCAGCACCATAGCTCAAAAGCATCCACTCTCCTTCTGTTCTCCCTAGTCATTGTCCAACTCTCTGATGCATAACAAGCGATTGCAAAGATCATGGCCTGTATCAGGTGCACCTTAGTCTCCAGAGAGACACTGTACTCCAATGCCACAATTCAAGGCCTCTATTCTGCTTCTGTCATCCTTATTCATTGTCCAGCTCTCACATGCAGAGCAAGTGATTGAAAAAGTCATGGCCTGAATCAGGTGCACCTTTGTCTTCAAACTGATATTAAGCACTTGCTGTAGAAAATAAAAGACTACAGCCTTCAATATGGATTGCATCTTAACCTCAAGAGACAAAGGTCCTTACCATTGGGCCAGTGGGCAACATCATGATAGATGGAGAAAGGATTGCAACTGTATTAGCACTTGACTCACAATCAACATCCTTGGTACCAGCAGTCGGGAGATAAGAAGACTATTGCTATGGGCAGGTTCACTGTCAAGGAGCTCTCCAAAATACTGAACAGAGCTGGTAGCATAATGTATAAGAATATATGGAACTGTGGTGGTGGTAGTTGTGTGCTTTAAGATGGAACTGAGTCATAGCTAACCTTCCAGTGGCTTTTTAGAAGCAGTAAATCATGTGCGAGGAGACTGCCCATCTTTCTCCCAAGGAGGAGCTGGTGGACTCGGACTGCATCCCTTTGGCTTGGCAATGAAATTCCTTACCACTAGGCCACTGGAGCTTCCTATATATGTGACTAGTTATCAAAAGTTCAGCAGGTAGAATCCATCAGCCACCTAAATGGAGAAAAATGGGAAGTCTTCCCTTGTAAAAATTGTTGTTGTGTGCCATTGAGTAGGAACCAACTCACAGCTGACCCTCCAGCATGTTTTCAGAGGCTGTAAGTCACACAAGAGGAGATGGCCCATATTTCACCTACAGAAATTGGGAAATTTGAACCACTTGAATATGAATTGGTAACACAGTTCCCTATCAGACGAAAAGAGCTGAAAATTCTATGATGGCCATAGGTGGGGATTTGGTTTGTTGTTGTTGTTATGTGCCATCGAGTTGCCTGTGACCCTATGTACAGCAGCTCTGAAGCCTGCCCTGTCCTGAGTCAGTCTCATTGACTCCAGCACACTTACCTCCATTGCACCAGCTACTGTATCAATCCATCTCATCTGGAGTCTTCCTCTCCTGCGCGAATGTCCCTCCACGCTTCTGAACATGATGTCCTTCTCCAAGGATCAGTCCCTCCTAGCTACATGCCCAGAGTATATGAGACAGAGCTTCAAAATCCTAGCCTCCAAGGAGAAACTTGGTTTCACCCTCTCCAAGACAGACCTATTTGTTACCAAGCTGAAATTCAGCAATACAGACACACAGGGCGATACCGGATGAAAGGGTTGGAAATCTGCTTCTGTAAGGATTACAGTCAGGGAAGCACCGTGGAACGATCCTACGCTGTAGCGCACAGCATTGCCGAGAATCAGAATCAATTTAACAGCAACCGATTTGGAGGTTTTTCTTTGTTTTCAGCACCCAGGCCAGTGTCTGGCACATGGTTGTTGTTAGTTGCCATCAAGTCAACTATGACTCATGTTGTTGCTAGATACCATCGAATTGAGGATGACTCATCGTGATCTTAAGAACAACAGATCTGAACCCTGTTCTATCCTGTGCCATCCTCATCATTTCTGACATACTTGAGCCCATTACACTCCACGCAAAACACACACAGCGCACGCGCGCGCGCGCGCGCGCGCACACACACACACACACACACACACACACGATACAACCCTGACACATAGCTTTATACTGATTTTGAACCATACAGCGTTCTCTTGCTCTATTTGAACAAGAGCTTCTTGGTCTAGATATCGGTTTCACATGAGCACAAATTTGCCACAGTTATGATCCACATAGTAAAATGCCTTTGCATATTCAGTAAACACAAAAAAGATATTCTCTGGCATTCTCTAATTCTCTACTTTTGGCCAGGATCCACCTAAATTAAGCAATGTCTTTCTCTATCAATTTACTCCTTTAGACATATTTTTATGATCTTCAGCAATATTCTGCTTGCATGTGATAGTAATGATGTTGTTTTATCATTTCCACATTCTATTGCATCACAAATATGGTTCTCTTCTAGTCCTCAGCCCGGCAGCTGTCCTCCAAATTTGCTGGCATAGACTAGTGATCCCATCCAAGGTTGCATCTATGAGTTGAAACATGTCAATTGGTACCCCATCAATTCCTGCCTGGGACCTCATTTTTTGCCTTCAAGTGAGCTCAAATTTTTTCTTTCATCACCCATTGGCTCTTGATCATATGCTAGTTCCTGAGTTCTGGTGAATTCTTTTTGGTACAATGACTTCATGTATTTCCTCCATCTTCTTTTGGTATTTCCACTATCATTCAGGATTTTGCTCATAGCATCTCTCAGTATTGCAGCTGAGGACTGAATTAGTTTCTCAGTTCTTTCTGCTTGAGACATGCTGAGTTACTTTACCCCCTTTTCCAGCTCTCTGCACATTCTGTTATAACACTTTGTTTTCTCTTCTCTGGCAGTCCTTTAAAATCTTCTGATAAGTTCTTTTTACTTCAGCATCTCTTCCCTTTGTTTTGACTTCTCAGTGCTTTGTGAAACTTCCAAAATCTCTTTCTGAAATCCATTATGGTTTATTCTCTCTTCTCTTTCTTTGTTGTTATTAGGCACTTTCAGGCCGACTGTGACTCACATTGTTATTACCAGGTGCCATTAAACCAAGAATGACTCATAATGACCCTATCAAGAATAGATCTGAACTCAGTCTTATTTGGCGCCATCCTCATCATTTCTGGTCTACTTGAACCCTTTGCTACAGTCATTTTATCAATCCATGTCACTGAGAAACTTCCTATCTTTCACTAACCCTCCACCTTTCTAAGATTCATGTCTCTTTCAAAGGAATGCCTCTCCTAGCAACATGCCCCAGATTTGTAAGACGAAGCTTCGCCATCCCTGCCTTCAAGGAACACACTGGTGCTCACTCTTTTCACGCATAGTTGTTCTTTTGGCGGTCCATGGGATATTCCGTATTCTGGTAAGTGCTGTTGAGTCAAGTATGTCTCATAGTAACTCTATGAACAGCATGTATCTGAAGCCTGTCTTATCCTTTGCTATCCTTATTTTTCATGATCTACTTGATCTCATCTTCTGGAGGGATTGCATTGAGGGTCTTCCTCTCTTCCACTGACCCTCCATCTTTCCAAGCATGATGTATTTTTCCAAGGAATAGCCTCTCCTAACGATTTGCCCAAAGAATGTGAGATGAAGCTTCACCATCCTTGCCTCTAAGGAGCACCTGATTGTGCTGTCTTCAAAATACATCTCTTTTAGATGAGAGAGAGAACTCTTTTAAAGGGACATATGAATGGGTATTCTTGTGAAGGCTGCATAGTGGAGTGGACTTGGGGGGAGGGATTACATAACAATGAAAGTTTTTCTTTTAATTTTCAAGAAGAGTGAATTGTGGGGGAGGGGGTGGGTAGGGAGAAAAGTGCAACAGTGAATGATTGGAAACACTAAGTCTCTGTAAACAGTCATTAAAAAGAATAATAAAAAAATATCTGTTCCTTTGCCAGTCCATGAGACACACAGCACTCTTCTCCCAATGCAAAGATATCCATCTTTCTTCTGGAATCCTCATTCATTGACCAGCTCTCAGATGCATAGCAAAGTGATTTGAAAGACCGAGGTTTGAATTAAGCACATCTTAGTCTTAAAACTGACATCATTGCTCCTGAGTACTTTGGAGAGGACCCTGACAGCAGAATTTTTCAGTGCTATATGAGGAAGACCCCAGATAAGATGCATTGATACGGTAACTGGGGCAATGGAGGGATAGGTATGTTGGAATTGGTGAGACTGGCTCAGGACAGGGCAGGCTGCAGAGCTACTGTACATAGAGTTGCTATGGGTTGCAGGCGACTCAACAGTATATAACATCAACCTGTCTTTTTAGATTTCTGGTACCAATTGTGCTAATTGTGGATCCAAATGAAATGAAATCATTGACAATTTCAATATTTTCTCCATCTATCATGATATTGTCTATTGGCTCAGTGGGGAGGATCTTTGTTTTTTAGGTTGTGGTTTTGTTTTGGTTTTTTGGGTTTGGGGTGTTTTTCTTGTGTGTTGAAATGTAATCCATATTGAAGGCTGTAGGTTTTGATCTTCTGCAACAAGTGTTTCAAGTCTTCCTCACCGTCAGTAAGCGAGGTTGTGTTACTTAGCAATGAAGGTTGTCGATGAGCCTTACTCCAATCTTGATATCACATCATTCTTCATAAAGTCCATTGTTCTATTGAAACAAGAGCTTCTAGGAATTCTATAAACAACAGAACTGAGCAAGACAACACGGCATGGTTCAAAATAAGGAAGGGTGTAAGCCAATGGCGTGTCCTGTCTATATACCCTTTCAATCTTTATGCAGAACAGGTTATCTGGGAGGCGGGGCTGTATGAGGAGAAATGTGGCATCAGGATTGGAGGAAGATTCATCAACAATCTTTATTATGCAGATGACACAATCCTGCTTGCTGAAACTGAGGAGGACCTGAAGTGCTTGCTGGCGAAGGTCAAGGACTGAAGCCGTCAATGTGGATTGATGCTCAATATCAAGAAAACAAACATTCTCACCACTGGGCCAATAGGCAGCATCATGATGAATAGTGAAGAGATTGAGACTGTAAAGAGCTTTAGTTTGCTTGACTCCACAATCATCACTCTTGGCACCAGCAGCCAGATAATTAAAAGATGTATTGTATTGGCAAAGTCTGCTGTCAGAGACCGCTCCAAAATACTGAAGAGCAATGATGTCAGTCTGGGGACTAAGGTGTGCCTGATACAGGCTATGGTCTTTGCAATCACTTGTTATGCATCAGAGAACTGGGCAATGACTAGGGATGATAAAAGGAGAACTGATGCCTTTGAGCTGTGGTGTTGGAAAAGAGTATTGAATACATGCTGGACTGCTAGGAGAACAAACAGGTTTGTCCTGGAGAGGGTGAAACCAGGCTGCTCTTAGAGACAAGGAGTCAAGCTTCATCTGACATACTTTGGACATGTTGCAAGGAGGGACCAGTTCTTGGAGAGGGATGCCATGCTTGGAAGGGTGGAGGGACAGCAGGAGAGGAAGACCCTGGATGAGATGGATTGACTCTGTGACTAGGGTAATGGGGGATAGGTGTGTCAGAGACAGTAAGATTGGCACAGGGCAGAGCAGGGTTTAGGGCTGTTGTACATAGGGCTGCTATAAGTCGCAGGCGAGTCAATGGCACATAACAACAACAACAAACATAAACAAGAGATGAGCACCTTGCCCTCCTCCTCCCTCCTCATCATCTCTAATATGATTGAGTCCATTGTTACAGTCACTGTGTCAATCACACTCCCTTTTTTTTTCCTTTTCCTGACCCTCTACTTTCCCAGCGTGGTGTCTTTTTTCCAAGTGCTGGTTCTTCCTGACAACATGACAAACATCTTAAAAAGCATTAAAAAGAGAGAAAAGAAATAGAATTTCCTAGTGAATTAAAGTTCCTTTTCAATGAAAAAGACATTCACCACAGCAATGTTTTTCTCAAAGCAAAACCATCATATTACTGGGAGACACACAGGGTGACTCCCAACAGGTTTTCAGAGGCTGTAACTCTCAGAGGAGGAGATTGCCCATCTTTCTTCCATGGAGCGGCTGGTGGATTTGAACCATGTAGGGCAATGCTTTTCCGACAGTACGTGAAGAATCATTTTCATATGTAAAGTTATGCAATTGTTGTAGTGTGACATTGAGACAAGCAGCAAACACTTTCAAGTCACGACTTCACAAATGTTATTGCTCAGGATAAGACTGCAGGAGGGGATTGTCTATTAGAACAAATCTTACTTTAGAAATAATTAAGCACAGTAAGGATATGATCAAAATCTTGAAGGTGAGATTAAAAAAAAGGAATAACATGTTTGAGAGCATTGTTTTAGAAAGAGAAAAAGAGGATGACTTTATGAGAATTGCATATTAAAGTGGTTGGGGTGGGGAGGCCTGTATAACAATGAAGGAACTTTTTCCCAAAGAAAAAAGTGAACTGGGGGAAGGGGGGACAGGGAGAAAAATGTGCAACAATGACTGAACGGAAATCCAAGTTCTCCATAAACTTTCATAAAAAAAAATCTTGTCATTAGCGAAGTTTTTCTAAACATTAGTCACTGTTGCATGTGAGTGGTTAATACATTCAAGTGCTAATTGAAAAGAACAAAGCCAGTTCAAGATGCCTCAGAAGAAACATTCACAATCAACACTCTTGGCACCAGCAGTCAGGAAACCAAAAGACAAATTGCAGTAGGAAAATCTACCTCTCGAGAGTGATGTAAAGCAATGATGTCAGTTTAGAGACTAGGGTGTGCCTGATCCAGGCCATGTTCTTTTCAGTTACTTGCTATGTATCTGACAGTTGGACAATGAATAAGGATAATAGAATTGACCCCTTTGAACTATGTTGTTGGAGAAGACTACAGAATATCCACCCCATGGACTGCCAAAAGAATGAATAACTATATTGTGGAAAGGGTGCAGCTGGAGTGCTCCTCTGTGGCAAGGAAGGCAAAAGTTTGTCTCTCATACTTTGGACATGTTGCTAGAAGAAGCTATTCCTCTGAAAAGGACCTCATGCTTGGAAGGGTCAGCAAAAAGAGGAAGACCCCCATCGAGATGGACTGACACAGTGACCGCAGCAGTGGGCTCTAGTGTGTCAGAGATGAGGATGGCGCAGGTAGGACAGAACTCAGGTCTGTTGTTCATAGCGTCACTATGAGTCATACTTGACAGCACCTAACAACAAGTTGAGTGAAAGGAAAGGCAATATCATATAAGGGGATGTTGTTGTTGTTGTTGTGGTGGTGGTGGTGGTGGTGGTGGTGGTGTACCATAGAGTCAGAACCAAGCCACAGCTGATACTCCAGCGGGTTTTCAGAGGCAGTTGCGTGGGAGGAGATTGCCCATCCTTCTCCCGCAGAGAGGCTGGTGACCTCAAACCGAGTGCCTCCGGGATTTCAGTGTATCTTCTTGCCACTAGGTCACCAGAGCTCCCTTATAAGGAGATAGCCAGCACAAGATTCTAAAGAAAGAGAGGTATAAAGCCTTTGCAAGTGCTCTTTGAGCAAAATAACCCCAAACCCTATTTCTTCCATTTCATAATGCAGCCAATAACCACGTGAGTGTGGAAGGTGTTATAGATTGAATTGTGCCCTTCTGCCCTCTTTCAACTGGCATCCTTGTACTTTAGCATTGTTTTTGTTTTAAACAGAAACCTACATAAGCTTTACTACATAAGGACAACAGTATTAGGGAATATGAGAATAAGAGTTAACCCCCATAGAAAGGTTAGCAAATTAATACACTTTCTCTCTTAGTTGAAGCCTACTCAAAATCATGAGTCCAGCTTAAAAATACTGCTGTACATTTAAGAAGATTGGTCCAGCTGTGTTTTCTCTAGTTCCTCCTCTACATTTACAGTATCAACAACATCATCATGTAGATTTTCTAGAATGTCTTCATGTAACTCATTTGACACCTCTTCTTTTTGATCGTCACTTGGATTAACCTCACCAATTGTCTGTGCCTGGGTGTGTCCATTTCCTTGGGACTTATTCAGAAACTTTGTCTGCCCTCTCTTTTTGTTTTTTGTGGGTTTTTTTTCTCTCTCAGTTCTCTGTTGCTGCTCTTCTGCTAGGCTTCTTCTACTTGACTCAGGAGCAACCTTTTTAGTTGAAAGGTTCTTTGTTGTTGTTGTTGCTGTTAAGTGTCATTGAGTCATCTGTGACTCATAGCGACCCTATGTATAACAGCTCTAAACTCTGCTCTGTCCTGTGCCAATCGCACTGTCTCCAATACACCCAACCCGATTACCCCAGTCACTGAATCAATCCACCTCATAGAGGGCCTTCCCCTCCTGTGCTGTCCCTCCACCCTCCCGACCGGTCTCTCCTTACAACATGTCCAAACTATGTCAGATAAAGCCCCAGAATCCTTGCCTCCAAGGAGCAGCCTGGTTTAACCCTCTCCAGGATGAATCTGTACGTGTACATGTTTTTGTTAAGTTCTGGCGAGTCGCTTGTGACTCATAGCGACTCTCTGTACAACACCCCAAACCCTGCTCTATCCAGTGCCAATCGCACTGCCTCTGACACACCCATCCCAATTACCCCAATCACTGAATCAATCCACTTCATAGAGTGTTTTCCCCTCCTGTGCCGTCCCTCCACCTTCCCAAGCATGATGTCCCCCTCCAAGGACTGGTCCCTCCTTACAACATGTCCAAAATATGTCAGACGAAGCCCCAGAATCCTTGTCTCCAAGGAGCAGCCTGGTTTAACCCTCTCCAGGATGAATCTGTTTGTTTTCCTAGCAGTCCATGGTACCCTCAATACTCTTCTCCAGCACCACAGCTCAAAGGCATCAATTCTCCTTCTATCCTCCCTAGTCATTGTCTAACTCTAATGCATAACAAGAGATTGCAAAGACCATGGCCTGTATCGGACACACCTTAGTCTCCAGGGAGACACCATTGCTCTTCAGTACTTTGGAGAGGTCCCGAAAAGCAGACTTCACCATTGCAATACATCTTTTAATTTCCTGGCTGATGGTGCCAAGAATGTTGACTGTGGAGCTAAGCAAACTAAAGCTTGAACAATCTCAGTCTCTTTACCATCCATCATGATGCTGCCAGTTGGTCCAGTGGTGAGAATCTTTGTCTTCTTGACATTGAGCCTCAATCCATACTGAAGGCTGCAGTCCTTGACCCTTTGCAGCAAGTGCTTCAGGTCCTCCTCAGTTTCAGCAAGCAGGGTTGTGTCATCTGCATAACGCAGATTTTTGATAGATCTTCCACCAATCCTGATGCCACGTTTCTCCTTATAGAGCCCAGCCTCCTGGATAATCTGTTCTGCATACAGGTTAAAAAGGGTTCTTTAACATTTTTAAAAAGATCCTATGTGCTTGGAGGTAATCTTCCTGGAAAATAGGGGCTTCTCTGTTATACTAATTAGGCTGCACTGTGTGTTTTCTGTCCTAATTTTTGTAAGAAGCATGCAAACCTCAGAGACAGCGAAGTGCAAACATAAGGAAGACAGATGGCACAGGAAGGTTGGCAAGGGACCGAGGACATTGGGACAAGAACTCCCTGAGCCAACACAGTTCTTCCCCTGTATCCCACCTACTGTCACTGGCTCAGTCCTGACTCCAAGTGACCCTCCACTGGGTGTCCAAAGTTATAAGGCTTTACAAAAGGAAACTGTCCATCCTGAGCAGGAGCTGGTAGATTTGAACTTCTGATCTTTTGGTTAGCAGCTCAACATGTCAAGGTCTTTCCGTCCCTCCCTCCCATCAAGTCAGAATCAGTTCAGAGTTCACCTTTCACTGTGTTTCTAAGGCTGTAAATCACAGGGGAGGAGATTGTCTTGAAAATGAACATCTCACCATCTAAAGTATGAAAAAACAAATAGCTATTTTTCAAAGCCTCCAGCTTGTAGTATTTCTATTAGAAGATCACTAGGAAAATTAGGACTAACGAGGACTCCATACTCCAGAAAGGCGTCACCAACAGCTTGCTTAGAGCATGGAGATACTCTGAGCAGAAGAAGCAGCTAAAAGGTGCCTGGACTCCCCTGCCCATGGCAATTTTGAGGTGATAATTATGTGTTGTTTTAAGCTGCTAAATTTGTGGTAAATTGTTATGCAGCAACAGGTATCTAATAGATCCAGTAACTTGCCCAAGGCTAGACGGCTTCCCAGTGCTGGAGCCGGGATTCAGAACAAGAAGCTAACCAACAACTTACTGAAAGACCTCCAGGAACAGGGTTTAAAATGCAAAAGATTTTCTGATTAGCACTCAATTGACTGGAAAATTCAATTAATCAAAATCTCCAATCCTTGTGCTTGATGATTAGTGGCAAGGTTTCTGGGTTTGAAATCAAATTTCCCATGCCAACTTGGCAGATGTGGTGGGTTCTTGAATGCTGTTGGAAAAGTATAACTCGCCCACTGACTCATATTGACCTTCCATTGGTGTAATGAAGGGAATGTAATGTCATGTAAGGAAACTGCTCATCTTTCTCCAGAGGAGCACCTGGTAGAGGTGAACGCTGACCTTACGGTTAGCAACCTGACCTGCTACACCCTAAGCCATCAGGGACGTTCCACATCAGCTGTAATGCAGAAGTCTGGTTCAGAACAGCCAAGTTTTTCTCTTTTGAAAATATGACCACTCCACTGCCACTGAATCTGTTCTGATGCACAGTGACCCCCTACTGGGTTTTTGTAGCTGTGAATCTTTTTAGTTGTTGTTGTTGCTGTAAATTTCTATGATAATCTTTATGTAAAGCTTTCTGCTTCTAAGCAAGTTATATAGTCAAACTATTGATTAGCAACCCAATATGTTGTGCACTAAATCCCACAGCTGCTTTGAGGTGGAAAAGACAGATTATCTCCTCCCATGAGATTTAATATCACTGAAGACCCGCTGGAGGGTCAGATATGGGTTCGTTCTGATTTGCCAGGACTCAACACCCAGTATCTTTCAGAGAATGCTGTCTTTTTCCAAAGATTGGTCTTTCCTGACAATATTCCCAAAGTGTGTGTGAGACGAGTTTACACATAGACCTCTCCTGATGGATTGTGCGGGAATCAGATTGACTGTGTCCATGGAAAAGCTCATTGGAGAAACTCACAATCAGTATTCCAAACCAGGCCAGCTGCTGACTATGGAACAGACCACAAATTACTCACACACAAGTTCAAGTTGAGGCTGAAGAAAATGAAAACAAGCCCACAAGAACGAAAACACGACCTTGAATCTATCCCACCTGAATTTAAAAGTCATTTTATGAACAGATTTGAGACATTGGGCATTAATTATCAAAGACTGGAGGAGCTGTGAGATGACATCAAGGATGCCATCTACAAAGAGAACAAGGGTCATTACAAAGCAAAGAAGAAAGAAAAACCAAAAATGATGTCAGAAGAGGCTATGAAAATTGCATTAGTGTGTTGAGAAGCCAAAACAAAGGAAGAAATGCCAAATAAAAGAGCTGAGTAGATGATTTCAAAGGGCAGCTTGTGTGTATCATTACATCTAGGGAGTGAGATTAAGGATTAACCCTTCTTTTCCCTCTTTTATCTACTTTGTAGGCTAGGATTTTGAACCTCCATCTCACTTACTTTGGACATGTGGTCAGAAGGGACCAACCCTTGGAGAAGGACATCATGCTCAGAAGGATGGAGGGAGAGGAAGACCCCAGATGAGATGGATTGATACAGTGACTAGGGCAATATGAGGGTTGGTGTGTCAGAGTCAGTGAGACTGGCTCAGGACAGGGCAGGCTTCAGAACTGTTGTACATAGGGTCACTATGGGTCGCAGATGACTCAACATCAACAGCATATAACAACAACAAAAACATGTATATTAATGATTATATAAAACACAATATACATATATGAAACACAATGTACGTGAATGACTGTTTGCAAACTAATAAAAATATTATAAGGAAAAAATATGGCAAAGACAAAAGGTAGCTCAAGAGGATGGAGCACAATATTATAATGAGATGTGCAAAGAGCTAGAGTTAGAGAATGAAAAAGGGAGGAACTCACATGGCATTTCTTCAACTAAACTGAAAAACAAGTTCAAGCCTCAAATTGCAATACTGAGAGATGCTATGGGAAAAAAAAAACTTTTCCAGGAAATATCAAAAGAAGGTGGAAGATTTTACATTTCCACCATCAGTGAATAAGGGTTCCAGTTTCTCCACAACCTTGCCAGGATTTGCTGTTTGCTGCTTTGTTGAATTTTGCTATTCTTACTGGGGTATGAAGCTATTTCATAGTTGTTTTGATTTGCTTTTCTCCTAGAACTAGGGATTTTGAACACTTTTTCATGTGTTTGTTTGTCATCTGAATGTCTTCCTAGGTGAAGTGTTTGTTCATATCCTGTGCCCATTTTTCTATTGGATTGTTTACTTGTGGTGCTCAAGCATTCAAGAAATTATAGATGTAAGTTCCTTATCAGACATGCATTGCCAAATATTTTTTCCCAGTCTGTGGCTTCCCTTTTTAGTCTTTTGGAGAAGTTTTTGGATGTGCATAGGGATTTGATTCTTAGAAGGTCCCATTCATCTATTTTATCCTCTCCTGGTTGTAGGTTTTTCAGGATGCTTTGAAGACTGTTTATGTTGTGGATGAGGGCTTCTAGAGTTCTTCCAAGCTTTTCTCTGATGAAGTTTATAGTCCTTAGTTTTAGTCCTAGGTCCTTGATCCACTTTGATTGGGGTTTTGTGTATGGAGTGAGGTGTGGGTCTTCTTGAGTTTTTTGCAGATAGTTTTCCAATTTTGCCAAGACCACTTGTTAAAAAGGTTTTCATTTCCCCACTTAACTAATTTCATTTCCTTGTCAAAAGTCAGTTGACCATAGGTAGATGGGCTGATTTCTGTATTCTCAATTCAATTCCTTTGATCTATGTGTCTGTCATTGTACCAGTACTGTGCTGTCTTGAACACCACAACAATGTCATAGAATTTGAAATCAGTGAGTGAGATGCCTCCTACCTTGTTTTTCTTTTTTAAGGAGTGCTTTGCTTATTTGGGGCTTCTTTCCATTCCAAATGAAATTGGAGATTGCCTTTTTCATCTCGCTGAAGAATGGGATTGGTATTGTATTGGGATTGCACTGAACGTGTAAATTGCCTTTGGTAGTATTGCAATTTTCACAATATTGAGTGTTCCTATCTATGAGCAATGTATATTCTTCCATTTCTCCAGGTCTCTTTTTGTTTCTTTTAGCAATGTTTTATAATTTTCTTTGAATATATCCTTTGTGTTTCTGGTTAGATTTACTCCCAAGTATTTAATCTTGTGTGGTGCAACCACTATGGAAGGCAATATGACGTTTTCTCAAAAAGTTGCAAATAGAAATACCATTTGACTCAGTAATTCCACTATTAGGAATATACCCTAAAGAAACCAGAACTGCCACCCAAACAGATATATGCGCACCCATGTTTATTTTGGCTTTGTTCACAATAGCAAAGAGTTAGAAACAACCCAAGTGCCCATCAACAAACGAATGGATAGAGAAGCTGTGGTATATTCACACAATGGAATACTATGCTGCATTGAAAAACAAAAAACTCACAAAATATTATACAAAATGGGTGACTCTTAAGGGCATTATGCTGAGTGAAATATCTCAGTCACAAAAGGACAAATACTGCACAGTGCCACTGTTGTAAAACAGGACTGACATCGGGGTTGGGGGGAGACTGAGAAAGATGAGTTTAATAATGTATACTGCATTGAAACAGATAAAAGAGAGAACTGTTTAAAAGGAATCTATGGTTAGCTATTATTTTCATGACAAGATTACAGAAAAAGAAATGCATATTAAAATGGACTGTGGGCTTGGGGAGGGGGGATTGTAGAACAAGGAAGTAGTTTTATTTTTCTTCCAAGAGAAAAATGAACTGGGAGGGAGAGGTTGGAGGGAGGAAAATGTGCAACAATGTTGTATTTTAAAAGGTGGAAGAAAGGAAGGTATGATTAGACATCACATATATGACAACAATCTGGAAAAGGAAGTGAATTGTAAAGTGGACTGGGGGGGTGAAGTTAGAGGGAGGGAGGAGGAAAATATGCAATAATGAACGAATGAAAACCCAAGCTTTCTGAGGTCTTTGTTAAAAAAATCACAATTTAAAAAAATAAAAAGGAAGATGGAAGGAATACATGGAAAAGAATTGATTGACATTGAAATGTTCCAGGAAGTCTTATATGAATAAGAGCCAATTCTAATGAAGGAAGAAGGTCAATTTGCATTGAGGGCAACAAAAAACCCCGAGCAATCAGTAGGACACCAATGGCATGTTTCAACTAACAGACGCAGCCCTGGACATGCTCACAAGTCTAAGCCAGCAAGGGTGGAGGACAGGTATCTATCTGGCTGAAGACTGGGAGAGACCCATATTTGTTCCCATTTTCAAAAAAAGTTATCCAACAGAATGTAGAAATTATTAATGGTGTCTCTCTGGAGACTAAGGTGTGTCTGATACAGGCCATGGTCTTTGCAATCACTTGTTATGCATCAGAGAGCTGGACAATGACCAAGGAGGATAGAATGAGAATTGAGGCCTTTGAGTTGAGGTGCTGGAGAAGAGTATTGAGAGTACCATGGCCTGCTAGGAAAACAAACAGATTCATCCTGGAGAGGGTTAAACTTGGCGGCTTCTTGGAAGCAAGGATTCTGAGGCTCCGTCTAACATACTTTATACTTTGCACATGTTTTAAGGAGGGACATCATGCTTGGGAGGGTGGAGGGACTGCACAGGAGGGGAAGGCCCTCTATGAGGTGGATTGATTCAGTGACTGGGTTAACTGGGATGGGTGTATCAGAGATGGTGCGATTGGCACAGAACAGAGCAGAGTTTAGGGCTGTTATACATAGGATCGCTATGAGTCGCAAGCGACTCGAAGGCACATAACAACAACAACATACTTAGACCAAGAAATTGTGGTTTGAATGGAGCAAGAGAACATGGCGTAACCATGCATATCAGGAAGAGTATGTTATCATGGTTGTGTCTTTTCCCCGCTCTATTCGATGACACCTAACAGCAACATAAAAACGAGTGAACTTCCATCGTCTTTGCCTCTAGAGAGCACCCTGGCTGTGCTGCTTCCAAGACACATATTCTTTTGGCAAAATATTCAATGTTCTTCAACATCACCGTGATTCAGAGGCGCCAGTTTTTCTCAGTCTCCCTTACTCATTGACAGCTTCCAGATACCTATTGTGGTATGTTAGATCAGGTTGAGTATGACTCATAGAGACTCTATGAACAACAGATCTGAACTCTTTCTATCCTGTGCCGTCCTCATCATCTCTGACACACGAGAGCCCATTGCTGCTGTCACTGTGTCAATCTGTCTAGTTGAAGAACTTCCACTTTTTGACTGAACTTCCACTTTTCCAAGTATGTTGTCTCTGTCAAAGAAATAGCCCATCCTAGCAACATGCTGAAAGTATGTGACATGAAAAGCTTTGTCATCTCCTTGCTTCCAAGAACCATTCTGATAGCACTTTCCTAAAGACATAACTGTTTATTCTTTTGGTAGTCAAAATCTTTTGGATATTCAGTGCTCTTCTGCAACACCACAACTCAAATATGTTAATTCTTCTGCCATTTTTACTCATTGTCCAGCTCTCGGATGCATTGCAAGTGACAGAAAAGACCATGACTTGAACGGACATCATTGCTTCTCAGCAATTTGATTGGAGAGGTCCATGACAGTAGATATGCCCAATGCAGTACATCTCCTGACTGCAGTTATGAAGGGTGAGATCTCAAGATACATGCTGTTGTTGTTATGTGCTGTCTGGTTGATTGTGACTCATAGGGACCCTATGTACAATAGCCCTGAAATGTGCTCTATCCTGTGCCAACCTTATTGTCTCTGACACACCTACCCTCATTTCCTCAGTCACTGAATCAATCCATCTCATTGAGGGTTTTCCTCTCTTGTGCTGTTCCTCCACCCTTCCAAGGACAATGTCCTTCTCCAAGGACTGGTTTTCTACTTGCAACATACCCAATTACATCAGACAAAACTTCAGAATTCTTGCCTCCAAGGAGCAGCCTGGTTTCACCCTCTCCAGGATGAATATGTTTGTTCTCCTAGCAGTTCATGATATATTAACACTCTTCTCCAGCACCGCAGCTCAAAGGCATCAGTTCTCTTTCTATCATGCCTAGTCATTGTCTAGCTTTCTGACACATAGCAAGTAATTGAAAAGACTACGGCCTGGATAAGAAACACATTAATCTCCAGACTGAATATTCAGGTGCACCTTAGACTTTAAAATGACATTCTTACTCTTCATAATGTTGGACAGGTAATTAACAGCAGATTTTTCCAATGTAGCACATCTTTTGAATTTTTGGACTACAGCTACCATGAGTGCTGATTGTGTATTGGATACAATGATGGTTTTGACAATATTGATCTCTATCTATCTATCTATTTATCTATCATCTATCTATCTATCTATCTATCTATTATCTATCCACCATCTATCTATATATCTATCTATCATGGTGCTATCTATTGGTTCAGTGGCGAGAAATAATTTTTGAGAGCTTGCTTGGGTTTTTTAAACCTCTATTTTAAAAACTCTATTCCTTTCCCTTCTAATATTTTTATTGGTTTATATACATTAGTTGATACATACAGTGTTTCATGCATGTACACTGTGTTTTATGTAATAGTTGATTTACATTGGTTTTTGTTCACGTACATTGTGTTATATACATTCATATACATTGCATTTTATATCATCAATTATTACTGATCCATACCTATTATTACCCCATCTCTCCAAGTCTGCATTTAATCTTTCCTATTCCTTTACCTCTTTACTCCTATCTGCCCGCTAACCTCTGGTATCCTACTGATTTCCCTCCCTTGCTCCTTCCCCTTTTGAACATTCATACACATCTTGTTCAGTTCTTCTTCTGTTTCGACAACAACAATGGTTTTATGCAGTATTTGTGATTGTGAGACTGAGTTCTGTCACTCAGCTCTCTAGATTCTCCAGTGTTACACAGTATTTTACAAGACCGTTATTCCTTAATGGTGCTTAGCATTCCATTGTGTGAATGTACAAATGGATAGAGAAATTGTGGAGCTTTGTTTTCCTGATGCTGAGATGTTATCCACGCTGAAGACTGTAGTCATTGATTGTCTGCAGTAAGTGTTTCAAGTCTTCTCTTTCTGCAAGCAAGGTAATTGTTGATGAGAATTTAAGGGACTCATCAACATCAAAATACAATCCTGAAAGGAACTGAATTTTCCCAAGAGCCAAGGGACAGAACCACACATAGCATTCCCAACTTTTTCAGTGGGTAGCTGTTGCTGTAGCATCAAAGAGAGCATTCTGTGCCACTCTAGTCCCATTCCAAGCCACAGACTTTCTCTTGACCTCGTTTAGGTAGTGAGTAATAGCAATAATAATTTATTGAGCATTGACAAAGGACTGTGTTGAAGGCTTAATAGATATCCCATCTAATTCTCAAAATGGCCCTGGGACCACGCAGATACTGTCTACACTGATGCAGGGCCTTAGGTGAGGTCATCTGGACCAAACTATCAAGCTGCTAAGAGGGCAAAACTCGGCTTTATAACCACTTAGACTTTAAAACTCTTGCTCTGCACTTTTGTGCTAAATTGCTTCTGTCCAAGGGAAAGGGAGACTCAGGTCACTTGTGTGGCAAGAAAATTGTAGGGGACAGAATGGAGCTGGGACTCTTGTGAATAATATTATGGACTGCATGATCTCGCTGGAGACTTTGAGAGGTAACAGATGGAGGAAGTTAAGTGAACAGATTGAATAAAACACATTCTCTGGATCTTCCCCCTCAAATATAACAATCTCGAGAATCCTGTTTGCCTGATTGATGGTAGAAGAGAAAAATTGTTCTAATGCCATAGAACTTCAGATCCCAGAGAACATTCCCAATCACTAGCCAGAATAAGAGGAAAGCCAAGGAGAGAGCTAGAACGGAGAACACCCAACGGCTGTAGATGGATTCTGTTAGAACAAGAGCTGACCATCCTTTTGCATTCCTAGTTGTTCTGGATTATTTTCATTTGCCTTTCCATATTCAGTCTCCGTCAGGAGAAATAGAAAAGAAATAGGAGAGAAGCTGATATTTACTTACGACATCAGTGACTCACTTGCTCTGTAGTTGAGTTTGGCCAAAAGAAGGCATCAAAGGAAGCCTGAAAGGAGGTATGACTTAGCCACCAATTTGCTGATGTTGAAAGGCACAACTCCCACCACACAGTTCAACCCTACAGCCTCACCTTTCCCTTACATTTCTAATTACAGACAACTCCAAGATCTCAGTGGCAACAAACATTTGAGAGTTTTGATTGAACATTGATGGTTGGGCTTTGACTTTCCTCAGTTCACCATCCATAGGGTTCAAATTTTCTCAACGGGCTTCCCTGTTCAGGGACTACCAGATACCTGGACCATTTCTATTGACTTTAGCAAGTAACATGCTCTGCCTTAAATGAATGGAATAGTGACACCCACTTTTCACGTTCTCTTGAGAGGCATTTAAATGGCTTGTAAGGAACCCTGCTTGTGTAGTGCATAATATATCAGGCTGTTAAATAAAAGGTCAGGTAGTTCAAACCCACTAGGTACCCAATGGGAGAAAAATGAGCTATCTCTTCTCACAAAGATTTATAGTCTTTAAAACTCAGTTGAAGTGTGCTATAAGTTAGAGTTGATCCCACATTGATGGGCTGGTTGGCTTGCTGCAAGGCCATGTAGCTGACTGAGTAAGAACCCCACAGGAACAATCTTAATAGGATCATTCCTACATCCTGACCACACAATCTATGTACAATTTTAATGGCTGTTTATGATTTAATATGTTTGCAGTGCCATTATTAATTTTTCATTCAACTTTTTTAGTTGAAATTTGGGTGTAAACAGTTTGGTTATTTTTTTATTTTGTTTGCCTGGATTTACTAGATTTAGCTAACAATCAGTTGTGGGCTAGAAGCCTCTCTTTTAAGTCAATCAGGACCTGGTGGGTGAACCTTTGTATTTAAGTCAGTTGAAAACAAAAGTCTTCCAAGAAAGACTGAAATGACAGAACTCTAGGGAAAGAACCCAAGTTTATCACATATGAATCTACTTTTTTTTAATCTACTCCTAACTTTTTATTTTTAAAATAAAGATAGAGTATATAGTCTTAAAAAAAAAAAGAAAGAAAGAAAGAAAAGTTGGTTGGGCCCTGACTCAGTCTCCACTTCGGACAGACGCTCACCTTTGAAGCACTTGGATCCTGGAGAGTAAGTTCTCTTGTTTTAGTTGAAAGTCGGGTTTGAGCTGTTTGATTGTTTTTTATTTCATTCACAAACATGTGTGAGCTGATTGGTTGCCTGGATTTAGCTAATAATCAGCTGTGGGCTAGAAGCTGATTATTGAAAGGCATAGTTCCTACCACACAGTTTAAGTCAATGAGGACCTGGTGGCAGGCCTTTCTATTTAAAAGTCAGTTGGTGTTAACTGGGTTTGAGAAGAACATTCTTCTAAGTGGTATAGCACCAGTAGGTCTGTTTGCTGTACTGAGATAATGTGGGGTTGCTGTGATCCTGAACGCTGTGTCAAATGCCATAATGGTTACCTATGGTGGACAGGGTTTGATGGAGCTCCTAGATTAAGACAGGCTTGGAAACAGGAGTGGCATCCACTTCTTAAACAATATGCCTTTGGAAACTCTATGAACATAAGAGAAACGATGATAGTCATAGTATAGGGTTTAGATCTTTTGTTCACAGGGTCACTATGAGTCATACTCAACTTGATGGCAAACAACAACTTATTCAATTTGACAGGGAGCTCTGGAGGCCTAGTGTTAAGAAGTTCCACTGCCCAACCCAAAGGCAGGGAGTTCAAATTCACCAGCTGCTCTGCAGAAGAAACATGGGGAATCTGTTCTCATCTGATTCGCTGCCTCTGAAAATCTGCTCACAGGTCAGTTCTGAGTTTGTTCCAACTTGAGGGTGCATAACAACAATACGTAGTTTCAGCATAGCATGAGTTTTGTTTCCCGTTTTTCATCATGCGGTGGAACCAGTGCTCACCAAGAACCTCTTCTGTGGCCAGTTTAGGGTAAATTGACAATAAGATTGACAAAAGTAACAACCTCGTTGTACTGAGCTGGTACTATGTTCTGTGCAGTGTGGTAATTCATCTTTGGTGTATTTCATCATTTAACTACCATGACCATCTTGAACTTCCATATAAGTAGAAGCATCACAACTTAAATGCAAATCAGACTTAATCTGTCTCCAAACCCCATTCTTTTTCTACCATACTCTATTGGTTATCAGGTCTATTCTTTCATCTAATCTGGTCCTGAGCAAGTTCCAAGGGACACTCTCGTCAGCTCCATCCACCCTCTGGACAAAATGTGGCCCCCTCTGCCCTCTTCCCTGGCTTTACTTTAATTTCCTTGCCCCTCCCCAGAGTCCCAAAGATCCCCTACTCCCTGACAATTGATTTCCGAGGCCATCTGTCACATACGTTTTACAACCCTCTCAGTGGAGAGCAAATCCACATTGATTCTGGAACTCGAACTGTAAATTACTGGTCGTGATTAGATTGGTCACTCCAAGATGAGAATCTATTGACCACATTAGGAGTCTAAATGTAATTATTTTACCCCTGGAAATTCAATGGCATGGTGACAGAGGCCAATGTGAAAAGGAACTACTAAAACTGGCCAAAAACTACTTGCAAATATACTTACCACATAACTTAGGGCAGGCCACGGTCATTATCTGCCAGATGAAAGTCCAATGGCCTCTTTAGATCTTAGGATAAAATGTGAGGACTTGTTCTAAGCCATTCCTGTTATTAATAATATTAGTAACAATAACGGTGATATTGTTGTTATGTGCCATTTAGTAGGAAACAACTTGTATTTAACCCTCCAGTGGGTATTCAGAGCACATAGGAAAAGGTTGCTCATGTTTTTCCTTCAGAGAACCTGGTGGATTAGAACTCTGTGCCTTTGGGTTGGCAGCACAACTCTTTATCACTAGACCACTCACAAGGGCTCCTTCCCATGACAATGATAACACAGAATTAATGGCTAGAGTTTATTGCTCAGTTAGCAAACATTTCCTCCTTTCAAGACCTCACACGAATCTGTAACTAACTAGCTCCCGGCAAGTTATTTAACTGACAGTGTCACCTTTCTCAATTCTATAAAAAAAAGTTGTAACACCTACTTGGTGAAGAGATTGAGATTGTTCACAGCTTCAGTTTGCTCAGCTCCACGGTCAACACTCTTGGCACCAGCAGCCAGGAAATAAAAAAACATATTGCGATGGGAAAGTCTGCTGTTAGGGACCTCTCTAAAGTACTCAAGAGCAACGGTGTCTCTCTGGAGACTAAGGTGCGCCTGATACAGGCCATGGTCTTTGCAATCACCTGTTATGCATCAGAGAGTTGGACAATGACTAGGGAGGACAGAAGGAGAATTGATGCTTTGAGCTGTGGTCCTGGAGAAGAGTATGGAATGTACCATGGACTGCCAAGAAAGCGAACAGATTCATCCTGGGGAGGGTTAAACCAAGCTACTCCTTGGAGGCAAAGATTCTGGGGCTTCATCTGACATAATTTGGGCATGTTGCAAGGAGGGACAGGTCCTTGGAGAAGGACATCATGCTTGGGAGGGTGGAGGGACGGCGCAGGAGGGGAAGAGCCGGGTTTAGGGCTGTTGTACATAGGGTCACTATGAGTCGCAAACGACTCGACGGCACATAACAACAACAACAACAACACCTACTTCATTCCACTAACATACAGATTAAATCAGAGAGCTGGATAATGACTAAGGATGATAGAATAACTGATGCCTTTGGGTTGTGCTGCTGGGAAAGAGTCTTAAACATACATACAAGAAAACAAATAGATCTGTCTTGGAGAGGGTGAAACCAAGTTTCTCCTTGGAGGCTAGGATTTTGAAGCTCCGTCTCAGATACTTTGGGCACGTGGCCAGAAAAGACTGGTCTTTGGAGAAGGACATCATGTCTGGAAGAATCAAGCGACAGCGCAGGAGAGGAAGATCAGGATGAAATGGATTGATGCAGAGATTAGGGTAATGGGGGTAGGTGGTGCATCAGAGTCGGTGAAATTGGCTCAGGACAGGATAGGCTTCAGAGCATGCGGTCACTATGTGACTAGATGTCACAGGTGACTAGATGGCATATAACAGCAATGTGGAACTATTACTAAAATAAGTAGTAAGGTGTATCCATAGCCTTCTTTTACTAGTGAAGACATAGAAACTTACAAATGTTAACAAACTTGTCCAAGGTCAAACATATAACACAGGGTTTTGCCTAGCTCAGACTATAATGAAATGTTGGCCGATTGCCAAGCATTTAAAAGTAGAGCTGATTTCTCGCTTCTCCTGAAATTTACAAAACCTGGCAGCTGTAGATGAAATGATGCTGACCTGTTACAGGAGGGCTTGTGATCTCTCATTACCACACTCCTCATCTCACTCTGCTGCCCTGTGTCAGGCCACTTCTCTTCTGCACCGTGTCTGTCTGCCCCCTGGTGGAATCTGCTCTTGTGGGATAGACGGTTGTTCTATTTCTTTGAGACAGAACTCTACAGCCACTTTCCAGAGGCAGTAAATCACACTGGGGCAAACCGCCCATCTTTCTCTCTCAGAGCACCTAGTGCATTTGAATCAATAGCCTTTGGGTTGGCAAAACAATTCCTTACTCTCTAGGCCACCAGAGCTCCTGCTATGCACTAGACTGCCACATTTAATTCTTACCCAATCCTGAAAGAGCAAAGAAACGAGAAACAATTGCTGCCTTCCGGTGGCTTCTGACCCACACTGAGAAAGTAGAAATGGCCCCATTGAGTGTACGAGGCCATAAAGCTTTACGGAGGCAGATTGCTACCTATTTCTGCAGATGAGAACCTGGTGGTTTGAAACTCCTCCCCTTTTGGTTAAGGGCTAGTGCTTAACCATTGCACCACCAGGTTGCCTAGTCAAGTTCTGTGGTGTGTACTGTTTACCATATTTCCTTTAAAGGTCAGGAAACAGTGGCTCAAAAGACAATGACTTGCCCAAGATTACGTAGCAAGCAAGTGGCAAAAGCAGTATTCGAAAACAAGTCTACCTATTCTGAGCCAGTCTTCTCCGCTGCTCCTACTGCTGCTGCTCCTTCTCCCATGCTGAGGACAAAAGGAAAATCACAAACAGACTGGAAAAGAAAATGAAAGCCAATTCCTCACATATAGGAAGAGAGAGTCCTTAAGTCTGCCCTCAGGCCCCACAGACATTTCCACCAATTGTTCTTCTATGAAGTACCTTTTCCAATGGCTGTTGGTTCTGTCAGTGCAAGACCATTATCAAGAAGAGCGCAGATGCACACTTACTCCTTTGGTGGCCACCACTGAAAGGATCCTGTGTTCTGTTTTTCCTTTTTTAGTCTTTATACTTTTTAAGGATGTCAGTCTAAAGACTAAGGTGCGCCGACTGGAGCTACAGTCTTTTCAATCCCTTGCTATGTCTCTGAAAGTTGGACAATGAATAAGAAATGGCAGAGGAAGAATCGATGTCTTTGAATTGTGGTGTTGGAGAAGAGTGCTGAGTAACCGATGGACTGAACAAACAAGTCCGTCTTGCAGGAAATACAACTTGGATGCTCCTGAGATAAGAATGGTGAAAATTTGTTTCACGTACTTTGGGCGTGTTGTCAAAGACATGGTATTGGGAAAGGTGGAGGCTCAGAGAAAGAGGACAGACAATTCTCAACAAGATGGACTGCCACAGTGATTGTAGCCTATGCTGGAGCAGATCAAAGATGGTGATGGCGGCACAGGATAGGGTGAGATTCAGGTCTGCTGTTGATGAATCTGAGTCACAATTGACTTGGTGGCAATTAACAATATACTTTGCAGGACAGGCTGTTCCTGACAGAGGTACCACATCTCTGTCCCTTGCCCCCGTGAGCGACAGTGTCAAAGTGTCATTGACCTGCCAGTCATTGTACAACCCAAGGCAGCCTCCTACCACCTCGAATGATGGTCTTCATGGTTGGAAAGAGATTTATGGATGAATACATTTTTTTTTTTCATCTGTTTCTAGGGATGACAGCTCGGGCAGTAGCTTCCCAGGAACAAACTTTCTTCTCAGGGAAACCGTCAGCTCTGCGTTTTAAATGTTGCTAGGACACTATTTATGGCTTTTCCCTCCTGTTTTTGCTCAGCCTTGGCCAATGGAGCGGGCTCCCACTGCAGGGGCCTTATCAGCACTGCACCACCGGCGCGGCTGGCCTGTGCTGAGCCGATGAGCCACGAGGTGGCGATGTTGGTTCTAGTAAACAAGAGGGTTGCTAAATCGGTGTTAGTCACTGTGGTTTATTGGTGCAGGTAAGATTGTAGATGCTTTAGAGAGACGAGTGATTTTATTCTCAGGATAACCCCATGGACGAGGCAGAGTAACTTGGAGGCGTAAATGCTTCCCTGCAGACAATATTAAAGCATAAACGGTGGATAGATGTCCTCTGTAATGAAAAACAGCAACGTTAAGACGTCTGATGGAGAGCAACTATTATTTTGCTTTCGCTTTCCAAAAATCATGTCTGTCCTTTTCTTTAAGTTTTGGGAAAGGTTTTCTACGAAATTATGTCTGCAATGAATGTGTGGTCTTCTTGTGCTTTTGATAATTAAAGTTTAAAATCTGCCATCTAATCCAGCACATCTCCACATCTCCCTATTCCCCCAGTCCAACTGCGGGCTACTATGCTTCCTATAAACTGGGCACTCTATAAATGTATCCTATAAATGAGCTATCTCCTCCTATGTGATTTACAGCCTTGGAAATCCATAAGAAGGTCAACAATGAGTTGGGTATTAAAAGTGATTTTACTTTATAGGTATGAATTGAAGAAGTATAAACATAACTGATGGGATTGATTGTGTTATCCAGGTATGTGGGTGATGAGTACTTGACATGGGACAAGTCTGAACTGAGGTATATAAAGGTGTAAAATGTTTTTAGGTATAAAATACAGCTGTTGTTATTGTGTACCGCCAAGTCAAAACTGACCCAGAGGTGACTTTCTGATGGATTTTCAGAGGTAGTCTATCGCATGGGAAGAGATTGTCCATCTTTCTCTTGTGGAACAGTTGGTGGATTCAAACCACATGCCTTTGGGATGGCAGCTCAGCTTTTTACCACTAGGCCAACAAAGCTCTCTGGAAGATATAATAAGGAAAAAAGAGAAGGCAAAAGATCTCCCTTCTAATTTGTATATTGATTACACATTATAATAAAGTTGTTGTTGTTGATTGCCTTCAAGTTGAGCACGACTCATAATTACCCTATGAACAAAAGACCTTCTATAACTATCACTGTTTCTCAAAGTTCATAGAGTTTCCAGAGGCATGTCGTTTAGGAAGTGGATGCCACTCCTACTTCCAAACCTGTCTTAAACTGGGAGCTCCATGAAACACTGTCCATTGTTATGGCATTTGACACCCCAATGGCACAAGGTTCAGCATCACAGCAACCCCAGCTTACCCCAGTACAGCAAACTGACAGAAGAGTGCTGTACTACTTAAAAGAATGTTCCTCCAAAATATAGCAACAACCAACTTTTAAGTACAAAGTCCCTCCACAAGCTTTTGCTGACTCTAAACAAGAGGCTTAAATAGAAACCCCCCCCAATATAATATATTGTTGTTGTTGTTGCTGTTGTTGCTGTTATGTGTTAAGTTGCCTGCAACCCACAGCGACCCATTGTACAACAGCTCTGAACCCTTCCCTGCCCTGATCAAAAGTCTCACTAATTCCAACACACCAACCCACGTTGCCCTAGTTACTGTGTCAACCCATCTCATCAGGGTCTTCCTCTCCTGTGCTGTCCCTTCCCCTTTCCGAACATAATGTCCTTCTCCAAGGTCTGGTCTTTCCTGACCCTGTGCCCAAAGTATGTGAGACGGATATAGTATTTAAAATATTGTTATTTGGTGCAATCAAGTGAGTATGACACATAACGACCAAGAGACAAGCCTGTGACATCCTCGTCAGCTCTGCCACACAAGAGCTTCTTTTTAGTCATTGTCAGTCCATCTTGTTGAAGTTATTCCCCTCTTTTGCTGACTCTTCACCTTCCCAAGCATGATATCCTTTCCATGGACTGGCGACTCCTAATAATACGCACCAAGTGTAAGAGATGAAGTTTCACCCTCCTTCCCTCTCAGGAGCATCCTGGATGCACTCTCTGCAAGACATATTTGTTTGTTTTCTTGGCCGTCTATGGGATATTTCGTGCTTTTTTCCAGTACCTCAACTCCGAGGCATAGATTCTCATTCTGTCTTCTTTAGTCACTGTCCAACTCTCGGATGCATGGCAAATAACTGAGAAGATCATGGCTTAAAACAGGAGTATCTTACTCTTTCAACTGACAGACTTACCTTTCAGCATTTTGGAGAGGTCCCAGACTGCAAAGTTTCCTTATGCAACATGGCTTTTTCCTTCCTGACTGCTGGTACCAAGGATGTTGATTGCTGATCCAAGTAAGATGAAATCATTAACAATTTCTATCTTACCTCCACCTATCATGATTTTAGCACTGGCCCAGCGTGAGGAGTTCTGTTTTCTTGATGTGGAGATGTAATCCATGCTGACTAGTCTTTGATCTTTTGCAGCAAGCCCTTCACGTCCTCTTCATTTTCAGCAAGCAAGGGTGTCAATCTCCGTAATGCAGGTTGTTGATGTATCTTCCTCCAATTCTGAGAGCACTTTCTTCTCCATAAAGTCCAGCTTCTCAAATAATTTGTTCAACATAGAAATTAAACAGGTATAGAGAAAGGATACAGCCCAATGAACAGATTCCTTGGTTTTAAGCCATGCAGTGTCCACTTGCTCTATTCTGACAACAGCTTTCTGATCTAGGTATAGGTTTCACAAGAGGACAGTTAAATATTCTGGGTTTCTCATTCTTCTCAATATTGACCACAACTTGTTATAATCCCCACAGTGAAATGCTTTTGCATAATTGTTAAAACAAAAGTAGACATCTTTCTGATTTTAGCCAAGATCCATCTGACATCAGTAATGATACATCTGGAGCCTCAGCCTCTTCTAAACACAACCTGAAACTCTGGCACTTCTCAGTCAATGTGTTGTTCTAGCTACTTTTGAATAATCATTAACAAGAGTTTATTTGCATATGCTACTAACAATTTTGTTCAGTAATTTCCACATTTTGTTGGATGACCATTTTTGATGATGGGAACAAATATAGATTTCCTCCAGTCTGTTGGCAGGTAGCTGTCTTGCAACTTCTTTGGCATAACCTGGTGAGCACATCCAAGGCTGCACCTGTTTTTTGAAGCATGTCAGTTTGTGTCCCATTAATCTTTTGGGCCTTATTGTTTGCCAAAGTCTTCAATGCAGCTTGAAGCTCTTCCTTCATCATCATTTGTTCCTGATAGTATTCTGCTTCCTAAAATGGTTCTGTGTCAGCCAATTATTTTTTTTTTGGTACTGTAATTGAGCATATTCTCTGCATCTCCATTTAATGGTTCTTGAATCATTCAGAGTTCAACCCCATGTTGTTGTTGTTGTTATGTGCTGTTAAGTCACTTGTGACTCATAGCGATTCTATGTGTGACAACTCTAAACCCTGCTCTATCCTGCGCCAACCTTATTGTCTCTGACACACCACCCCAGGAACATCAATCTATCTCATCGAGAGTCTTCATCTCTTTCTCTGTCCCTCAACTCTCTGATGCATGATTTCTCTCTCCAAAGACTGATCACTCCTTGCAACATCCCCAAAGTAGGTCATATGAAGCTTGAAGCTTCAGAATCCTTGCCTCCAAGGAACAGCCTGGTTTCACTCTCTCCAGGAAACCTGTTTGTTCTCCCTAACAGTTCATGTTATATTCAATACTTTTCTCCAGTACCACAGCTCAAAGGCATCAATTCTCTTCCTATCATC
>NW_006399901.1:3867355-3883090 GCF_000299155.1 Elephantulus edwardii | reverse complement strand
AATCCATACTGAGACTGCAATCCTTCAACATCTGCAGCAAGCACTTCAGGTCCTCCTCAGTTTCAGGAAGCAGGTTCGTGTCATCTGCATAGACAAACTATAAAATAAACAACACCATAGAAGTCACTCTCATGATACCACAATCTGGTAGATAAGTGCTGTACCCATAAGAGCAAATCAGAAACACAAGCAAGTGAGCAGATATCGAGCATAGCCCGAGCCTGACTTCTCCTGACTAAGATGACCCCAGCTCTAGTCTCACTCACTGTCTGTCTGCTCCTAGTTGAAATATCATTCTGGTATTCTTTGTTTTCAGCCAAAATCTCTCTAAAATCAGCTATGACATATATTCCTCTTCTGAATCCTGCTCAAATTTATTACATGATCTAAAATATAGTTAAAATTAATTTGATTTGCTATTTTGTTTGGCTGGTTGGTTTTTGTGGGGTGAGCATTATTACCAGTTTCATTGTTTCTTGAGGGGAAGTTTGAAGAACACCTTGGCTCTCTGTTCAACTATTCATACATATTTTGTTTCACAACATTAATGACAATGAAAAACAAGCCTCTGGAAACTCTATGAACTTTTATTTTTGGAGGAAGACTCAGGGGGTTTTGGTTTTGTGGTGGTGTTATTGTTCTTTCTTAAACTGAACCCAGCTGTTACTTCCTTGATATTATGTGGGGTTCTTCTTGATATGTGTGAGGCAGCTTTTGTATCTATTTGTAGCTAGCTAGATGTTTGTTCCTTATCTTTAGTGTACTGTTGACTGTTGTTGTTGTTGTTGCTAAGTGCCATCGAGTCGTAGATGACTCATAGCGACCCTATGAATGAAAGACCTGAATACTTGGATAACTTTCATTGTTTCTCTAAGTTCATAGAGTTTCTGGAGGCAAGTTATTTCAGAAGTGGATGCCACCCCTGCTTCCAAGCCTGTTTTAATCTGGGAGTGCCACCGAACGCTATCAACCATGGGTAACCATTGTCATATTGTTATTCCTAAGTGTTGCAAACAGCTTGAATGAGGGATCATTAAGTTGTTTGTTCCAGTTTCTATCCTATGAAAATCTTCTTGTCTAGTCATTTGTAGGTAGCAGGGAGATTGTATCCCTCCTTTCACCTGATGGTGGCCTGGAAGTGGCAGGAGTACCCCTCTGTGAATTGGTTGAAGCAGCAGTTCAAAGTATCAGTGGTGGCTTTCCAATAGGGGAGGGCTTCTTGCTGCACAGTGAGAATTTGCCTGGGATCCTCATAGCTGGATAAGAAATTGCCTGGTGTTCTTGACAGTCAGCAGGAAATTGGAATTTTGTTTTCTTGATGTTGACATATAATTCACATTGAAGGCTGTAGTCTTGGATCTTCTTCAGTAATTGCTTCAAGTATGTGCTTTCTGCAAACAAGGTTGTGCGAACTTCGTAATGTAGATTATTGATGAGTGTTCCTCCAATCCTGATGGCAAATTATTTTTTTACTTATTCCAGCCCCTTATATTATTTGCTAAGTATACCAATTGGATTTGTTGTTGTTGTTGTTGTGTACTGTTGAGTCTGACCAACTTTTCAGAGGCAGTAGATCACATGAGAGATGACTGCCCATCCTTCTACCATGGAGCAAGTGGTGGATCGGAACTTTTAGCCTTTGGGATTGCAGAGCAGCTTCTTATCACTAGGGCAACAGAAACAACTCTGACACACACCTTTCCTGATTTTAAACTATGAGGTATCCCCTTGTTGTGTTCAAATGACTTCTCCTTGATCTATGTGTAGGTAATATATTAACACAATTAAGTGTTCTGGAATTCCCATTATTCTCAGTATCATCAATAATTTATGATGATCTACACATTATAACCTATGATTTTCCTCTGATCTTGATACCACATTATTCTTCATAGATTCCAGCTTCCCAAATAATTTGCTCAGTATACAGATTGAATAGGTATGGAGAGAGAATACAATCCTAATGCATCCTTTTCTTAATTTGAAACCATGTAGTACTTCCTTCCTCTGTTCACACAACCACCTCTTGCTCTAGGTCTAGGTTTGTTAAAGAGCACAATTAACTGCTCTGGGATTTCCATTCTTTTCAATGTTAGCCATTGTTTATTATGATCCACACAGCCAAATGCTTTTGTATAGTGTCAATAAAGAATAAATAGACATTCTTCTGGTATTCTTTACTTTCAGCCAGGATCCAACTGACCTCAGCAATAATATCCCTGGTGCCATGGCCTATTCTAAACCCTGCTTGAACTTCTGGCAATTTCCTACCTATGTGCTGATCTAGATGTTTTTGAAAGATCTTCAGCCATATTTTGCTTGCAGGCGATATTAAGGATACTGTTCTTTAGTTTCCACATTGTGTTGGATCACCTTACTTGGAAATAGAAGAAATATGAACATCTTCTAATCTGTTGGCCAGACAGCTTTCCTCAAAATTTCCTGGCATAGACTGCTGAGTGCATCTAGGGCTACATCTGTGAGTTGAAATATGTAAATAAATTGATATTCCACAGATTCCAATGGTTTCAATGTAGCTTCAACTTCCTTCTTCATTACCATTGGCTCCTACTCATATGATTTTTGTTGCTTTGTGCCATTGAGTCACTTGGGATTCATAGTACAGCCCTGAAACCTTCTCTATCCTGTGCCAACTTTACTGTCTCTGATACACCTACCCTCATTACCCCAGTCACTGTCTCAATCCATCTCATTGATGGTTTCCCTTTCTTTATTCCTCCACCCTCCCAAGCATGATGTCCCTGTCCATGGACCAGTCCCACCTTGCAACATGTCCAAAGTATGTCAGACTAAGCCTCAGGACGAATCTATTTGTTCTCCTGGCAGTCCATGGTATATTCAACACTTTTCTCCAGCAACACAGCTCAAAGGCATCAATTCGCCTTCTGTCGTCCCTAGTCATTGTCCAGCTCTCTGATGCACAGCAAGCAATTGCAAAAACTATGGCCTGGATCAGGCACATCTTAGTCTCCAGACTGATGTCATTGCTCTTCAGTACTCTGGAGAGATTCCTGACAATAGATTTTCCCAATAAAACTCACCTCTTGATTTCCTGGCTGCTGGTACCAAAAGTGTTGATTGTGGAGCCAAGCAAACTAAAGCTGTTAACAATCTCAATCTCTTCACCATCTACCATAATGCTGCCAATTGGCCCAGCAGTGAGTATCTTTGTTTTCTTGATGTTGAGCTTCAATCCATGAAGGCTGCAGTCCTTAATCTTCTGCAGCAAGCGCTTCAGGGATAGATGCAGTGACTGCCACAATGGGCTCTAGTGTGTCAGGAGGTGTGAGGATGTCACAGGATAGGACAGGGATCAGATCTGTTTTTCATGAGGTCGCAATGGAGTGTACTCACCTCAATGGCACCTCACAAAAATGATAACAGAACAGATTTCCGATATTCCCTGATTTCTGCCATGATTCATTTGGCATCAGCAATGACACCTTTCAGCCCATGACCTTGTTGAATTCAGCTTGACTTTCTCTGGTAATATTCTTTGCCACTCCACCTCAAAATGAAACACCATCACCTTGTACTATCTTTGCTCCCCCTATTGGTACAAGTGCCTCAAAACTGAAAGGGTAGCCAAGTCATGACAATGACTCTAGCTTAGCTTTGGGGAATAATCAGGAGAATGGAATATTGTATTATATCAAAGGACCGTCTTGTAGACGCATCCTTTTTCAGTGTTACAACTGTAAGCAAACCTTTGCCGTTATCAACTTATATGAATTTTATTGCTCTCCTCATCTAGGTACATTATCTGTTTTTTATCCTCAGTAAGTAACTAACTGTCTTTGTATATTTTTAAAATTCTCCCCATTTATTATTACATTCCTGTGTTGAAAGATGAGTTATTCACAGGGCAAATGAATATGTTCTCAGTGCTGGTCTATGAGGAATAAACTACTGAATAAACTACTGAAAAATAGGCTGAATAAACTACACTCAATATATTGATATCAAGTCTATTCCACTCATGGTGACACTGCATTGAATTTCAAGGCTGTATATCTGAACGGAAGCAGACTGGTTCACCTTTATCCTATGGAGTAACTGAGCTGGTGGGTTCAAATCATTAACCTTTAAGTTAATAACCCAACATATAACACACTGTGCCATCCGGGCTCCTTAAATGTATTAAGAAATGATATTAATATCATTGTAAATTAGATACAAAAAGAAGTAGAACAATGTGTTTTAATTCACTGACTGACAACATAGACACATGCATCCCTATCCTATGTTTTGGAAAATATTCATATAAATTGAAGCAATGTACCGCATATACACATCTCGGAGTTAGGAGTAGGAGAAGACTTAGTAAAAACAAAGACATGTACCATGTAGCTTTCATTGTATGGAAATAGGTCCTCCTGACCAGACCCACCACTGACTCACTTAAATTCACAATGTTAATATATTTATGCTGAGAGTAAAAGCTATGTCAAAATAGAAATTACCATCTTTTCTCTAGAGACTAACAAGAGGAATATTTGAGGGATGGGAAATCTAATATAAAATTGTCCATTTTTCTAAGAGGGGGAAATTAAAGACAACCAATATACAAGATATAAGAATAAAATACTATCAATTTTGGATTAAAAACTGTGAACACTTCACTAAGTCCATATGACATATTGAAGAAGAAACAGCCATCTAAATGTGAATTTGAACTTGCCTCTGTAAGTTTGTGTTTTCATCTCAGAGAATCATAGTATGAGTCTGAGCGCTTCTTTACCACAATCGTATGGGAAGCTCAGCGTTCAGAATGCCAGTTACAAATGAGGGAACGATTTAAACCTCCACACAACCATGGTGATGGTTCCTCATAGAATGTTAAAGGTCAGTACATTCTCCACATTATGAGGTCCAGCTGCTGTTATTGGACAAATGGATTTTACATGTACAAGTGTGTCATTTAGGAGAAAAATTTTATTCCCAACATTAGGTATCCCAAACCCACACAGTCTTCTCTGTGTTTAAAACCTAATTATATGAAGGAAATCACTCTCTCTTCCAAATACAGTTTTCTTGGTTTCCTAGCAGTAAAATTCCTATTTGATGGTTGCTTTTCATGTTTCACAATAACAAAAATTAACTGAATTTTAATAGAGTCAGAGTAATAAAATTCAAGTCTGATGTCCGTTCACGATGAACTTCTCAGAGAAGTGGACATTGTGTTTCTTTCATTGATGGTGATAAAGACTGATGATGATGACTTCCTTCCATTTCTTGGGCACTTACTTCCCCCCTGTCTCTGTGCCATGTACTTTCCATGATGCATTTCACTGAACTCTGATCATCCATGACACAGGTCCTACTGGCTGTCTGCTGTGAAGATGGAGAGGAGAGGAAACTGAGTTATTCTGAAGTCCTTGGCAAAAGGAGGAGGGAGGCGTGCGTGAAGAAGGGGCAGAAGCCATATGGGAAAGAGGTATAGTGTAACATACATCCCTACCGAGTCACATAACTGGACAAGGGTCTGATGCCAAAGAGACACACGAACCCAACTTTTGACTGTGTCCCGGGATAAAGCTTGGCATTTTGAGTGATGGGTGTTTGGGAGACAATGCCCTTAGGTGAACTCTCAGGGGGTGAAACAGAATGTAAGTGATGGGCATTTGAGCCCACAGGAGGTAGGGACTCACTATCAGGGAGGCATGGGGATGGGAAGGAAAAGGGACTACTTCTTTCTGCCGACTCAAGTTCTACAAAAGTCCTAGCTGCCTCATCTGTTGTTAGCTTCTTGGAAGACTTGAATCACCTTCCCAGACATCACACATTTCTCTTGTTAACTTCACTGTGACATCTTGTCAGTTTTCATTCTTCACCACTAGATGCTTCTATGCACACACCCCAAAAGCTCAAACTCAAAGTCAACCTTTTCTAATTTCTTGGATCCACACAGCAGTGACTACAAATGATGGGTCCCAACACTGCAGTGGTTGAAAGGATGAGACGATGTTTCATTCTGTTGTATGGAGTGTCGTAATGAGTTACAGCTAACTAAACACCACCTGACAACAGTGTGGGAGAGGAGGAGACCTGGTGGCATTATGGTTAAAGCATTCAGCTGTTAAGTAAAAAGTCAGTGGTTCAAATCTGCTGGCTGGTCTGTGAGAGAAAATCTGACTGGACAGTCCGTCTGCTTCCATAAAGTTACCCTCCTTGGGAACCTATGGGATAGCTCTACTTTTGTCCTCAGAGTCATATGAATCAGAATGGGCTTGATGACAGCGGTTTGTTGCTTGTTTTTTAGTGTAGAAGAAACATAATTTTTATGACTTAAGGAGCGTCTACAATAACCAGGCTCTTTTCACAGGTTAGCTCCTTGGCCACTTATTTTCTCCCCTCACTGTGCCATGTACTTGCCTTCACAAATTTCACAAATGATAAAGCTCACTTACTTGTGAGATAATTGAGTTTCGTAGAGATGTGACCTGCCTAGGATCACACAACACATCAGTGACTGAGCTGTGATGTAATCCCAGGTTTCCTGATTGAAATGCCAGCCATTTAACTGCCATACTCTTTCACTATCCATTGTTGTTGCTGTTGTTAGGTGATTTAGAGTCAGTGTCAACTCAGAGTACCCCTACATGTAACAGATAAAGCACCACCCAGCCTTGTGTTATCTTCACAACCATTGCTTGATTTGAGCCCAGTGTTGTAACAACTGTGTCAGTCCACTTCATGGAGATTTTCTCCTTTTTACCAAATATTTCCAGAGACTGGTATTGCCTGAGAACACGTACAAAGTACATGAGATGAAATCTCACCATTTCTTCCTATGGAGCACTCTGGCTGTACTTTGCCAAGACAGATTTGGTCATCTGCCTGGCAGCTCATGGTATAGCCAATATAGTCAATCTTCACAGACACATACTTTAAATTTGAGGCTCTGTCTCAAATATTTTGGGCACAGGGCCAGGAGGGACCGGTCCTTGAGAAGGACATCATGGGACAGCATAGGAGAGGAAGAACCTGAATGAGGTGAATTGACATGGTAGCCGAGGCAATAAAGTTAGATGTGTTGGAGTCAGTGAGATTGGCTCAGGATAAGGCGGAGTTCAGAGCTATTTTACATAGGGACACAATTAGTTGCCAGCGACTCAGTAGCACATAACAACAACAACAGCAACAACAACAGTTCTTTCTCAGTCTTAGTTATTCATTGTCCAGTTTTCTCATGCATATGTTATTATTGTTGTTGATTGCCATCGAGTTAAGGATGGCTCATAAGGACTCTATGACCAAAAGACCTGAAGTCTTTCTATAATTATCATTTCTCAAAGTTCATAGTTTCCAGAGGTTTGTTGTTTAGGAAGTGGATGTCACTCCTGCTTCCACCCATGCATATGAGGCAATACAAAATACTGTGACGTAATCCTCAAAGCATCCTCTTTGCCTTATAATACTTTTTAAAAGCCTTTGGGATTGTCTTGTGAATTTTTTGTTGGTTTTGAATGTTGCATAATATTTCATTCTGTGAATATGCCATAGTTTCTTTATCCACTCACCCTTTGCCATAGCATGTATGTAGGGAATATTTTGTTGAGTGAAATAAGTCAATCACGAAAGGACAGATATCAGAACACTATTATTTAAAAAGCAAAACCAAATTTTACACACAGAATCATTCATGGATAATTATTAGGAAAAGGGAGTACAAATTAATAAACAGACAATACACACTAATTAAGAAATTGTTCTATGCCATTGAGTTGGAATCAACTCAAAGCTGACCCTTCAGTGGGTTTCTCAGCTAGCCCTCCAGAGTCTATAAACCACATGGGAGGAAATTGTCCATCTTTCTCCCGAGATGTGGCTGGTGGATTTGAACCACCTGCCTATAGGGTGGTAGCACAACTCCTTACCACAAGTCCACTTATTTAAATGGGTGAAGGGAAAGGCAATATACAGTAAGTGGATGATTTGAGTGTGTATTATGAGTAATGTTATAAAACATAATGTGTTTGAATAATTGCATGAAAAACCAATTTGCTCACATTACAACAGAAAATGCTTTAGGAAATTCTTTTAAAGATTTGCCCAATACAAAATCTTGTTTCCACTACCCATTGTGATTGATATTTCTTGAATTATTATTATGTGCTGATAACTTATCAAGGGCTGAAGAATATGGAGATAAAGAAGCTACACCCATTCTCTAGGTTTATTTTGCTTTGTTTTCTTTTTCATGTGTGTTCTTTATTCAGAATCTTGACAGCAGTGTCTGCATGTTCTCCAACCCATAACATAGAGCTTGGTACACAGAGCACCTCAGTTAATGCTGATGAATAAATGAAGAAAGTTCTCTAGATCACAAAGGAAGAATGAAGAAAATGTCTTTTTAAAAAATATTTTCTTTTTAAATTTTTATGTGTGAAGGTAGAAGGCAAAGGATGTCTTGATGAGTGTCCTCCAACACATCCATCCAGGGTTTCTATCTTTGTATCTGCTAAGGTAACCACACTACACCTCCCCATAAATCACTGTAAGGGCATGGTTCATCAGTAAAGTTGTGTGGACCATTTTCAAGGTAAAAACCATAAAATTGCAAAGACAAATTGAAGTTCAAAAGCAAAGAATTATAAAGAGAATATATACACACATATACTATAGAAAATAATTTTTTTCTTCCTTGCTTATTTTACCTGTATGATCTTTGTTCATCTCTACATATAGCATCAATTCAGTTATATCTAAATATTTGTATAAATATTTTTATTTGTTGTTACTTTCTACTGTTGAATGAACTCATAGTGGAACCAACTCATAAAAGATGTTTTCAGGGGAAGTAAATCATGTGGAAGGAAATTGTCCCTCTTTCTCCCAGGGCTGTGTGTGTGTTTGTGTGTGTGGAGAGAGAGAGAGAGAGATAAAAATTCCAACTTGCCTATCTTTATCTGCAGTGTCATGCAAATTTTGGGAATTGTTGTCAGATTTAAAAATGCCTATATTCACTTTCTTCCCCCCCCCCCACTTTCTTTCATGTATGACCTTGCAGATCTCTGAGGATTTTGTAGTTTTCTTTGAACTGATGAAATGGAAATGCTCTTTAAACTGATAACTTTCATTTACCACTTTGTCACCAGTACAAATTTGTAATAACTTTTACATTCTCTTCCTCTCTTGCCAAAATAGTGAGGACTTTATATTCAAGCTTTCTTACATGCATAAAATTGGCTTCTGATTATTATTATTTTGGAGGAGCTTTTGATGCCATTTGAAGTTTAACATTAATTACTGTCCCTGATATAGTGTTGAACATTCATCATATTTCTCATTGTTTGGTATATTTAGAAGTATGCAACAAAGACTATGTATGCATTATCGAATATTCTGTGATAGAGAAAACCTTAATTTTGATTGACATCTATGAGATTGAAATATCTCTTACAGTTGACAAGTCTCATGTTGGGAACTAAAATTGAGCTTGTGACACTACGTTCTCAAGCCCCAGTACAATTCTCATGTATGTATTACATTCATACAGTGAGACAACTTCTGGCAATTTCATGTCATGACATTAAGAGTTGACACAATGAGTTGAAACAGTATTCCTGGAGGCATTTTTACACTGCCATGATGAGCAATAACAGCAGTACAATAATAGTAATTATATACAGACCTGACATTAATCATATTTACACATTCAAAGAAACTTCAAAAGAATATATGCCTAACTCAATTTCTTATGCACACCGCAGAGGAGGCAGAAGTCTGGGGGATAAGTTACAGCACAGGAAAAAATCTGATTGTAGATGAAAGATCTTATTCTTAGACAGTTAAAATGACAACAAAACCAGACTATATTATGCTAAATGAACTAATTCAGTCCCATAAGGACAGATACTGTCTAAGACCATCATTGCAGAAATAGATAACTAGTAAAATGTGTATAAGGATCTAAGGGGGGGAAGTGGAACAGAGGGATGAGGATGGGGAGGCATAATCATAGAGTTGCACAATTTGATGAGTGGAGGAAGAGGGTGGTTTAAGGAAATGAGAAAGAACTGGTGTGATAAACAATGTATATGAATTTTGTAAGTAAACTAGTAAACTAAACTAACATTTTCAGATTAAAAAAAAGTTTTCTATTAAAAAAAAAAAAACCCAAATAACAACCCAACCCAGAATACAACAGGCTATGTTTTCAATAAACTGTGTTGAAAAAATTTTATCTATGGGAAATATTTAACTTGACCTCACAACTTTATATACATGTATTTTTTTCAAAAATGCAACAACTGAGTTAATGTGAAATTAGTTATGTAAGATAGAGTAATCTTTTAAGGAAAAAAAGAAGAATCCTATGACTTTGGGACTTAGCAGAGATCACTTAACAAGAACAAAGGCGTTTATAAGGAAAGAAAAGGATTAGGCTGTATTAAAATAAAAACATTCTGCTCATGAAGAGGCACCATTAAAAGAGTGAGAAGAAAAGGCATAGAGTGAGAAAGTCTTTGTGTGGAAAGCATCTCCAAGCAAGGGAAAATCTAGAAAAATCACTGGCAGGGCAGTGGGGTACAGGGGTGGTGGTGCTGGGACACAGATATGGTCAAAAGTGTGCAAAGTCATTTTACTGAGAAAGTATTCATTAGGCTAATAAAGAATAAAATGTCAGTTAGCCTCCTTAGCCTTCAGGGAAATGCATTTTATTTTGACACATCGTGATAGTATCATACATTATCTAGAATTAATATTCTTATTAATGCCATCAAATATGACTCATAGCAACCCTGTAAATAAGACATCTGAACCCTGTCCTATCCTGTGCCAACCTCACAATCTGGCATGCTCATTGCTGTAGTCACTGTGTCAATCTACCTGATTGAAGATCTTCCTCTCCTTCACCATCTCTCCACCTTACCAGAATAACTGCAATGAAAAAGATAATATTCAGAGCTACTGAGGATTTGGAAATTTTGAAATGGAACACATTACGGATAGGAGGAAAATTGGGTACGTCCCTCTGGGAACTGTGGGTAAACATTCCCTAGTCTTTGAAACATTAATACCCTTGAACATGGACTTTCCCCCTCTGTATAGTTCCAACACAAATGCACACTTACGTTTACCAAAGCATATACCCTAGGATGTGAATGAATATTGAGCACTACTCATATAGATTCAGACTTAAAACTACTCAAATACCCAACAATGTATTAATAAATTCTGGTACATACATATAATGGAAAAAAATACTATGAGAATGAGCAAACTACTGCAGGCAACTGCATTCAAGTATGGATGACTCTTACCAACATAACAGTGTGGAGAAGTTCAAAACAAAAGTAAATTACTCTAGACGGCAATCAGTTGAGAGACTCAATCCCAGAGTAGCACTTTCAGGTGCTGAGAAAGGAGGGGCCTGAAGGTTCCTCCATTTAGACATCTCTTTCACCACAGGTCCATTACAGGGACCAAAGAGGACAATGGAATTTGGGAGGGGGGCTGCAATCAAGTGAGAGACTCACTTTTAAGGGAGGACAATAGACTTTGGAGAGGGGACTGCAAGCTCTCCACTGTAAAGTGAGATTAGGCAGGGCTGTAATGCAGACCAGAGAGGACCTGAAGGACTTTAGAAAAGGCCAACTTTCCTGCTTTATAGGACAAGAAATGATTTCCAATAGAGTAAATTGCCCATCCCCATAGATTGAAAATTGAAAGCTAGCAACTAATCAATAATATCAGAGAGATAAAGAACTATTAACCACCTACAAAGACACAATAGAAATGGCCTAACATACACCAAGACAATCTTCATATAAAGTCAAGAAAGCAGCAGGCAGCTTTAAAATTTTTTTTATAAAAAACAAAACAAAACAGCATTTTTAAAAAAAAATCAGAGTCAGGGAGGCAGAAGATATTATTAATATGGAGTCATACAAACAAACAAAAAAAAAGCTATGGAAGAGAATACAAATGTTGGGGGAAATGGACGCCAGAAATAAAATGACTACCCCAGAGTCAGAGAACCAGAAGAAATATATTGATGTGGAGTTACATGAACAGTTACAGAAGAAGATTTAAATGATGGAAGAAACAATGGAAGCCATAAAGAAAGTAAATACTCCAAAGACAAGGAACCAGAGGAAATATATTAACATGGAAGAACTTGAACAACTAAAGAACAAAATCCAAAAGGTGAGAGAAAGACTTAAAACTACAAATAAAGAGGTACAGCCAACACAGTAATGGGGGGAAAAAAACCAGAAGTGCATGAAAATGCAACCTAGAACATAACCAAGATAGCAGAAGTGTCCAATACACTTGAAGGATAAAAATGTAGTACAGAAGAAATGGAACACAGACTTAGTGAGCTGGAAGACAAAATCCACGAGAATATGCTAAAAGAAAAATCAGAGATTGTTCTCCTCTTTTGCTCTCTTCATGGATGATATTCTTGGTATCATCCCACAATTCATCTGGTCTTCAATCATTGGTGTTCAACTCTTCAAATCTCTTCTAGAGATTACTTTGAAATTTAGATGGAATAGATTCAATATCTTGGTTCTTATGGACTCATTTTAATTTCTTTGGCTTTAATTTGAACTTGCACCTGAGTAATTGGTGGTCTGACCCAGCGTCCACCCCTGGCCTTGTTTTGAAGAGTGATATTGAGCTTCTTCAATGATTCTTTCCACAGCTGTAGCCAATCTGATTCCTAAGCAACCCATCAGGTGAGGGCCACGTGTAAAGTCACTGTTTTTTTAAAAAAGAGTATTCTATGAAAAAATCACTGAAAATACACAATTTAATAATCTGTTGCCAGCCTCATTTCTATCAGTTCAAGCTCGTATTTTCTGACTACTATTAATTCATCATTGTTTCCAACTTTTGCATTCCAGTTACCAATTATCATTAACACATTTTGGTTGCATGTTCTGTCAATTTCTGACTTCAAGATATGGTAAAAATTTTTAACTTCTTTCTCTTTGGCCCTAGATGTAGGAGCATATGTTTGAATAATAGTTGAATTATCAGCTCTTCCTTATATACATATAGATAGTAACCTATCACTCACAACATGGTATTTCAGCATAGAACTTGAAATTGACGTTTTGAACATCATTCTTCTATTTTTTAATTTCCAACATATTATACAAAGTTTCTGATTCAGTGGCCAAAGTTGGTCCATCTTATCTCATTAGTGGATAGAATTTCAATGTTCATGTGATCCATTTCATTTTTCACAATTTCTAGTTTTCCAACATTCAAGGTACATGTTCCAATTATTTAAGGATATTTGCCATTATTTTTCCTCATTTCAAGTGACTTCCAATCTGGGCTCTATCATAACTATTATAACTATTATCATAACTACTTGTGTTCCTCTACTGTTTTCAGAGGCCTAATATTTAAGAAGTAGATGGCCACCCTGCTTCCTAGTCTGGAAGCTCTACTAAAATCTGTCCGCCATGGGTAACCATTTAAGCATTTTTTTTAATATAAAATTTTTCTTTTGTATTGGTTTACTTACAAAGTTCAAATACATTGTTTTTCACACCAGATATTTCCCATTTCTTTTACCCACCTCCCTCTACCCATCAAATGATTACTCCCTTGCCCATCCTCACCCCTTTGCTCCTACCCTCCCCTATTTGGATCTTTATACATGTTTTACTAGTTATCTTTCTATTTCTACAATAGTGGTCTTATACAGTATTTCTTCTTAGGGACTGAGTTGTTTAACTTAGCATAATGCTCTCCAGCCCCTCCCAAGTTAGGTAGTGAATTTAAAAATCATTGTTCCTGTGTGCTGCATAGTATCCTATTGTGTGAATGTACCATAATTTCTCAATTCATTCAATTATGAGACTAAGTTAGTCATGAAGCATAATGCTCTCAACTCTCCCATTTCTAAATCCATCTTTAAATGCTGTAAATGACATGTTATATAGTATTTTACAAAATCATTGTTTCTCAGTGCTGTATGATATTCTATTGTGTGAATGTACTATACTTTTTTCTTTGTTGTTGCTTTTACTGGGTTTTTTGCTTTTGTTTTCATTTTTATTTTTAAAATTTTTTATTGATATTTTAATAAAAGTTTACAGAAAATTTGGATTTTCATTCATTCATTATAGCACATTTTCCTCTCTACCCTTACTTACAGTTTGTTTTTCTCTTTTAAAAAATTCTTTCATTGTTGTAAATTTCCACCCTCCATCCCGCCCCCAAGTCCACTTTGCTATGCACCTCTTATTCTGGATTGTTTTCATGCAAATAATACCTAACCATATTTCACTTTTACACAGTTCTTTCCCTCACTGATTTAAATGCAGCATTAATTATTTATCCCCTCTTATTTTTGTTTTCCCCAATCCCCAGGTCAGTCTTGTTTTATAGCAATGGCACTGTGCAGTATTTGTCCTCTTGTGACTGAGATACTTCACTCAGCATAATACCCTCAAGGGTCACCCCTTTTGTAGTATATTTCATGCGTTCCTTGTTTTTCAGTGCTGCATAGTATTCCATTGTGTGAATATAACACAGCTTCCCTAATCATTCATTGATGGGCACTTGAGTTCCTTCTATCTCTTCGCTATTGTGAACAACACAGCCATAAATGTGGTTGTGCATATATCTGTTTGGGTGGCAGCTCTGGTTTCATTATGGTATATTCCCAGTAGTGAAATTGCTGAGTCAAATGGTATTTCTATTTCCAAATATTTGAGAACGTGTCATACTGTCTTTAAGAGTGGCTGAACCATTTTACACTTGCATCAACAATGAATAAGTGTTCCAATTTCTCCACAACCTCGCCAACATTTGTTGTTTGTGGCTCTGTTGAACTTTGCTATTGTTACTGGGGTGAAATGATATCTCATAGTTGTTTTGATTTGCATCTCTCTTAGAGCCAGAAATTTTTAACATCTTTTCATATATTTGTTCTCCATCTGAATGTCTTCTTTGATGAAGTGTCTGTTCATATCCTGTGCCAAATTTGCAATTGGATTGTTTACCTTCATCTTGTTGAGGTGCTGGAATAGTCTATAAAGTCTAGAAATAAATCCCTTATCAGCCATGGCCTTACCAAATACTTTTTCTTAGTCTGTGGCTTTCCTTTTCACCCTGTTGGAAAAGGTTTTGGATGTGCTTAGAGATTTTATTCTTAGAAGATCTTATTCATCTATTTCATTCTCTCCTGGTTGTAGGTTTTTCAGGATGCTTGCGAGACTGTCCATGTTGTGGACTAGGGGTTCTGGAGTTCTTGCAAGATCTTCTCTGAAGAAGTTTATCATTCTTGGTTTTAGTCCTATGTCTTTGATCCATGTTGAGTTGGATTTTGTGTATGGTGTGAGGTGTGGGTCTTTCTTGAGTTTTCTTCAGACGGTTTTCCTATTTTTTTCAACGCTATTTGTTAAAGAGGCTTTCATTTCCCCACTTAACTGATTTTATCTCCTTGTCAAAAATTGGTTGAGCATGGATGGTGTTGTTGTTATGTGCCATCGAGTCGTCTGCGACTCATAGCGACCCTATGCACAACAGCCCTAAACCCTGCTCTATCCTGCGCCAACTGCACTGCCTCTGACACACTCATACCGATTACCCCAGTCACAGAGTCAATCCATCTCATAGAGGGTCTTCCCCTCCTCCGCCGTCCCTCCACCCTCCCAAGCATGATGTCCCTCTCCAAGGACCCATCCCTCCTGGCAACATGTCCAAAGTATGTCAAACGAAGCCCCAGAATCCTTGCCT
>NW_006399901.1:3844907-3864820 GCF_000299155.1 Elephantulus edwardii | reverse complement strand
TGGTGATGAAGGAAGAAGTTCAAGCTGCTTTGAAGGAAATAGCAAAAAATAAGGCCCCAGGAATAGATGGTATACCAATTGAAGTAGATTTCCTTATTTTTTTTATTTTTTTCCATAATATTCCATTATTAACCTTTTTATTTTAGTTGGTTCTGTTGTGACATTGCCCCTTTCATCTGTTTGGATTATATGTCCTTTCTTTCTTTTGTTAGCTTTGCTAGTGGTTTGTCGATTTTATTTACCTTTTTGCAGAACCAACTGCTGGTTTTGTTGATAGTTTCTATAGTTTTTCTGTTTTCTATTTAATTTATTTCTGCCTTAATTTGTATAATTTCTCTTTTTTTTTTTAGAGGGTGTTGGGATTCCTCACTCTTCTCTTTCAATTTGTTGGAGATACTGTGTTAGAGAGCCAATGATCTTTTTTTTCCCCCTTTTGATGTGTTTTGCTATTGCCATAAGTTGACCTCTATTTACTGCTTTGGCTATTTCGGAGAGGTTTTATAAGTAGTGCTTTCATTGCTATTTATTTAAAGAAACTTTTTAATTTCATTTTTTATTTCTTCTATTACCCCCTCATGTTCAAGCAAAGTGCTATTCAGCTTCAAATGTATGGGCTTCCCCCCCCCCTTTATCCTTTTGTGATTAATTTCTAGTTTTATAGCATTGTGGTCTGAGAAGATGCTTTGTATTATTTCTGTGTTTTAAAATTTATTGATGTTTGCCTTGTGACCTAAAATGTTATCTGTTCTGCAGAACGTTCCATGCTCATTGGAGAAGAAGGTATACTATGCTTTTTGGGGGTGTATTAGCATGCATATATCTATGAGATCGTGTTGGTTTATTTTGTGGTTTAATTCTTCAGCATCTTTATTGAGTTTCTTTCTGGTAGTTCTCTCTTTTCTTGAGAGTGGTTTATTGACGTCTCCTACTACTGTAGGTTGTTATTTCTTTTTTTCAGTTGTATTAATATTTGCTTTGTATATTTTTCAGCTCTATAATTTGGTGCATAAATATTTATTATTGTTATGTCCTCCTGTTCTATTGACACTTTAAGCATTGTTTAGTGAACTTCCTTGTCCTTTGTGATGGTTTTTACATTGAAATCTATTTTATCAGAGATTAATATCACTACTTCTGCTTTTTTTTCTGATTGTCATTTGTTTAACTTTTTTTTTTGACCCTTTTATTTTTAGTCTTAACTTCACTTTTCAGGGGTGTCTCTTGTAAACAGCATATTGATGGGTTTCTTTTCTTTCTTTTTTTTTTTTTTAAATCCAGCCTGCTTCTCTTTTTTTTTTCCTTTAGTAGTGCATTTAAGCTACTTACATTCAATGTAATTATTGAGAGATTAGTTTTATTGCTATCATTTTGCTGAGTTCTTTTTGGTGTTGTTGCTGGTTACTTTGGTCCAGCCTGCTTTCTGTGGCACCTCTGTAAGAAGGACATCCCTCAGTGTTTTCTGCAATGCTGGTCTTGTTTTTACAAACTCCCTTAGGTTCTGCTTTTCTGAGAATATCTTGATCTCTCCTTCATATTTGATGGACAGTTTTGCTGGTGTAGTATTCTTAGTTGACAGTGTGTTTTTTGAATGTTTGATATATGTCGTTCCACTATTTTCTTGCTTGCATGGTTTCTGTTGAGAAATCAGCATTTAATCTTATTTGCTTTCCTTTATAGGTTACTCTTTGTTTCTCCCTTGCTGCTTTCAGAATTCTTTCCTTATCTTTGGCTCTGGCAAATTTGACTATGATATACCTTGGTGGTTTTCTTTTGGTGTCTATTTTATATGGCATTCACTCACCTTCTTGAATATATATTTTCTCATTCTTCGTTATGCCTGGAAAGTTTCCTTCTAGTAATTCTTCCACAAATTTCGTGATGTCTTTGCCTGCTTCTCCCAGTTCTGGGATTCTAATTATGCACATGTTATTCCTCTTGATGGTGTTCCATGTTATTCTTAAATTTTCTTCTTTTTCCTTCCTTTTTGATTCTGCTTATTGTTTTAGCAGATCAGCGGTGACAATTCTTCTATTTCACTAGTTCTGTGTTTTATCTCTTCAACTGTGTTTGTATGTCCCTCCAACATGGTGACAGCATCTGTAACATTTGTCCTCATATTCTGGATTGTGGTTTTTTATTTTTCTAGAGCTCTAATGGCTCATTTGTTTTATCTGCATTGTCTTAGATTGCTTTTTTAAGTTTCTCTTGGTTTTTGCCTGCAGAGTCCTGTAATTCTTCAAGTTTGTCTTTTGCCCATTGAAAATATTCAGTCATTGTTCTTTTCAATTCTGTGTCAGGAAAGTTCCATCAGACTTTCTGGCTTCAGGAAATCCATTGATACTGTGTCACCTTTTTTTGGGGGGGGGAGTGACATCTTATTTTGGGTTTGTGTAGGATAGTAGATAGACTCCTTCTTCCATGACATTGCTGTGGTAGAGTTTTTCATGCCTGGGGCCTTAGCAGGCTCTTGGTCTGAAAACCTTGGCTCAAGAAGTCACTGCTCTAGAGAAGGGAAGGGAAGCTACCCTGTCTGAGTTCTCTCTGAGCTTTTGACTCAAAGGAAGACTTGCTTTAGTTGGGGAGAGATATGACCTCTGAGTTACCAGTTTGCTCTGTTGGTCAACCACTGTAGCTAGTCTAGGAGAATCCAAGGTGCCCAGGGCTAAAGGCTCAAGCTCTGGGAAGGGAGAAGAAGTGGGATTATCCATGATATTACAGTCTCTGGTGCAGTTCAGAGGGGTGGTAGTGAGTAGTCCTCCAGGCAACAGGGTGTCCAGGTGACAGGACTAGGTCCTCCAAGTAGCAGGGATGGGCATCCAGGCAGCAGGTGGGAGCATCCCAGAATCGGGGCTGTGGGGGCAGGTCCTTCAGGTTGTGGGGCCAGGGCATCTAGGTAGACAGTGGGAGTGTTCAGGCGATGGGACCAGGCCATCCAGGCTGTGGGTTTGGGGGTCCAGGTGGAGTGGCCAAGGCCTCCAGGCAGAGGGGCCAGGGACTTCCAGGCAACAGTGTGAGGGGCCTTCAGGCATCAGGGCCTCAGTCTAGTGCTCCAGGTAGGAGAGCAATCCAGACCACGCCGAAAACTTTTTAATAAAGGTAACTAGTTAATTGACTGGAACAATTCCATGGCTGCTGATGAGATGTGTGGCGGCTGCTGACGATGTGTGCAGCAGCTTGTACTATAGATTCTCAATCTATTAATGTGTTGATAGGCATTTGAGATTTTTCCGTTTTCTTGCTATCATGAATAATGCTGCTATAAATAAAGATGTATTTATCTCTGTTCAGGGCTCTGTTTTAATTTCCTTCTGGTATATTTCTAGAAGTGGAATGAATAGCTGGGTCAAATGGGATTTCTATGTTGAGTTTTTTTAGGAAACACTAAACTGCCTTACAAAGTGGCTGTATTATTTTAAAATACCACCAGTAATGCATGAGAGTTCCAATCTCTCTACATCCTCTCCAACATTTATTGCTTGCCATCATGTTAAGTGTTTGTACTGCTCCTGGGGTGAGGTGGTATCTCATTATTGATTTGATATGCATCTCTCTAATTGCCAGTTATTTTGAACATTTCTTCATGTGTCTTTTGGCCATCTGAATATTTTCCTTTGTGAAAAATCTTTTAATAACTTTTGCCTATTTTGTTATTGAATTATGAGTCTTTTTCTTATAGAGAACCTGTAATATTCTATAAACTTTCAATATGAGACCTTTGTCTGGATGTCATTGCCAAATATTTTTTCCTGTCTGTAGGTTTTCTTTTCACCATATTGGAAAAAGGTTTTTTACATATACAGGGATTTAATTTTTAGAAGGTCCCATTCATCAATTTTAACTTCTTCTTCTTATACATTTCTGGCAATATTTGCAACCTATTTATACCTTCCAGTAATTTTTTAAAATAATCTTCAGCCGAATCTTCAGCACCTAAACAGAGAACTGCCAGAAGTCCAGGCTGGGTTTAGAAGGGGACGTGATACTAGGGATATTGTAGCTAATGTTAGATGGTTCCTAGCTGAAAGCGGGGAATACTAGAGGGATGTCTACCTATGTTTCATTGATTATACAAAGGCATTTGACAGTGTTGTTCATAAGAAACTCTGGCTGACTATGAGAAGAATGGGAACCCCAGAACACTTGATCATGCTAATACGAAACCTATCCTTGGACAAAGAGGCAGGCAGAACAGAGCACAGAAACACTGCATGGTTCAAAATTGGGAAAAGTGTACACCAGGGATGCATCCTGTCTCCATAACTTTTCAACCTCTATGCAGAACAGATTATCCAGGAGACTGGGCTCTATTAGGAGAAATATGGGGTCAGGATTGGTGGAAGATCTATCAACAATCTGAATTATACAGATAACACAACCCTGCCTACTGAAACTGAGGAGGACCTGAAGCACTTACTGCAGAGGGTCAAGGACTGCAGTCTTCAACATGGATCGAGGCTCAATGTCAAGAAGACAAAGATTCTCACCACTGGACCAGTTGTCAGCATCAAGATGGATAGTGAAGAGATGGAGATTGTTCACAGCTTTAGTCTGCTTGGCTCCACAATCAACACTCCTGGCACCAGCAGCCAGGAAATTAAAAGACATATTGAGATGGGAAAGTCTGCTGTTAGGGACCTCTCCAAAGTACTGAAGAGCAATGGTGTGTCTGATACAGGCCGTGGTCTTTGTGATCACTTGTTATGCATCAGAGAGTTGGACAATAACTAGAGAGGATAGAAAGAGAATTTATGCCTTTGAGCTGTGGTCCTGGAGAAGAGTATTGAGGGTACCATGGACTGCTAAGAAAACAAATAGATTCATCCTGGAGAGGGTTAAACCGTACTACTCTTTGGAGGCAAGGATTCTGAGGCTTTGTCTGACATACTTTGGTCTGTTGTAAGGAGAGACTGGTCTTTGGAGAAGGACATCATGCTTGGAAGGGTAGAGGGCAGGTGCAGGAGGGGAAGGCCCTCTAGGAGATGGATTGATTCTGTGACTGGGGTAATTGGGATGAGTGTGTTGGAGACAATGAGATTGGCGCAGGACAGAGCAGGGCTTAGGGCTGTTGTACGTAGGGTCGCTATGAATCACAAGCAACTCAACGGCACATAACAACAACAACCACAACCACATTTGCTTGGTATATAGTTTCCTAGCCTTTGATTTTTAGTCTATCTCTTCCCTCATTTCTCATCTGTGTCTCTTGTAGGCAACATATTGGTGGACTTTGTTGTGGTGGTTTTAATTCGTTCTACTACTCATTTTCGGGGGAGAGACTCTTCCCAACTAAACAGACAAAGGCCCCGGGAAGTGGCAAGATCCAACAGTGTAGCCACCAAGTCTCAGTTGGTGCTTGTGCCTAACTTGTGCACCCTTCTCTCCTGTGGCTGGTCAAGATGGAGCCTCTCGCTCATGGAACTAGCAAGGCCCAAACAGTACAGTCCCCAAGCCTTGGCTGGTGCTAATGGCTCACCCATGCACTTGTCTCCAATCTTGAGGCTAGTCAGGAGGAAACCACTCCTGCTTGAGTAGACAAAGGCATGGAAAGAGGCAAGATTCTAATAGTATAATCCCAAGTCTTAGCTTGTGCTAATGGCTGACCCTTTTACCTGTTTCCTTTCCCATATGGGAGAAAGCCTCTCCTGCTTGAGCAGACAAAGGACCAGGGAAGCACCAAGGTTCAAATAGTGCAGTTTCCTAGTCTCTGTTGGTGATAATGTCCAAATTACACATGTCTCTCCTCTTCTGAGGCTGGTCAGGAGGAAACCTCCTGTCTGTCTCCTTTCCTAAGCCTAAGTCATCTCAATTTTAGCCTCTAACAGCAAAAGATGCTCAGGCATACACATATCATGGTGCAGGACACCCTTTTCTAGGCCCCGCTGAGGCCCTTGCCGGAACAGCAGGATGGGGATATTTGACACAGAGGATCAGCTGGATATCTGGTGCTGGTCACAAGGCCCATGGCTGCTAGTTCTGAGGCCCGTCTGGCACAGCATAGGTACCTCACCTTCCTTCCTTGTTGCAAGGAAAGAAGTTTTTAGTGATGGATTTTTTTCCAAAGCTGATCATCGTTCTCTTGAGACATCTTTGGATGGGCTCAAAAGGACAATCTTTCCCTTAGCAGTCAAGGTAATTAACTATCAGTATCATCAGGATTTCCTTTCACTTAGTATCATGCCCTTCACTAGGAATTAACATTTCCAATTTGCATGAGGTTTCCTTTTCAGAAAAAATTCAGACTCAAAGAAGGTAGGCAACTTGCCCAAGGTCACTCAATTAGTATGTAGCAAAGTTATTAAGAGATTGCAGATCTCTCTAGTCCCAAATTTTTCACAATTCTACACTACACCTAGATGGGATAAAGATATAAGAGGGCAAAATGCAATAGATAATCTTGTCCTCTCCTCTTACAAATGAGGAAACTGAGGTCTAGAGAAAGGAAGGGAACTTTCTAGGGTTAAATAGTAGCAGAAGTAGAATAAGATGATCTCCTGATACTCAATTCCCCCTACCTTCTAAATCTTTCCTTCCAGACAGAAATGAAAAACTCACTGTTGTTGAATCACAACCCACTCGTAGCTGATTCTTCTTTGGATTTCCAGTGTTTCCAGTCTCATGGAAGAAGCTTTCCCACCCTTTCCCTTGAAGTGGCTGGTAGATTCGAAGCAGCACAGTTCCTTATAAGCCAACAGAGCTCCTTCTAGGATGGGATATATTAAGATAAAAAAAATCCAGGGAAAAATAAGTCAAACAGTAGAAATGAGATCTGAGAGAAGAACTGGAGAAGAAGGTGGGTAAAGCACAAAAGCTGCATATTGATGTATGCAGGTGTGATAGAGGATCATTAAGGCCTAGGAGAGGGCCAAGGTATCATGCAGAAAGGGAAGTATGTAGGCAGAAAGTTCTTTTGCAAATTTGGCTGGATTCAGGATCACCAAATATCATAAAGTGTGTGGTGAAAATGATTAAACTCTCCGCTACTAACTGAAAGGCTGCCAATTTGAATCAGCCCAGGGTGCCACTAAAGAAAGGGCTCATGACCTATTTCAGATAAATAAGTTATTGAAAACACAATTGAGTTCTACGCTAATACACATGGGTAAACATGAGGTTGTCATAAGTCAGAGTTGACTTGAATTTTAAAGACCCCACATTAAAAGACACATGAGTGAAGGGCTCAAGAATAAAAGGAAAACAAAATGTTAATAAGGTAAAGTAGTAAGGCATTTATATTCCTTTGTTGTTGTTGCTGTGAGGTACCATTGAGTCAACTACAAGTCATAATGGCCCTATGAACAACAGATCTGAACCTTACTCTACCCTGTGCCATCCTCACAAAATAGTCATCATGCTTAATCCCATAGTTGTACTCACTGTATCAAGCCATCTTATTGAGGGTCTTCTTCCCTTTTGATTCTCTACATTTTTCAGTATGATGTCTTTTTTCAAGGACTAGTCCCTCCTGACAACGTGTCCAAAGTATGTGAGACCATTCTTCCCTCTAAAAAGCAACATGGCTGCACTGCCTTCAAGACAGACTTATCCATGTGTTCTTATGGCAGTTCAGGGATCTTTCAGTATTCTTCTCTGACAGCACAATTCAAAGACTTTCATTCTTCCTTGCTCTTCCTCACTCACTTTCAAACTTTAATATGCACATGAAGCAATTGAACCTATCACGGCTTGGGTCAGGCACACCTTAGTCTTTATAATGACACTGCTACTCGTTAGCATGTTGGAGACATACTTGACAGCAGATTTGGCCATACTTCATATAGAACAAGGATGGATCATTTGTAATGAGTGAGACAAGAGAAGAAATAGCCTTGAGAGATTCATGTCCAGAAAAATCAGAGCTCATGCCAGAAAATCACTTCCAGTTTGAACATCTGACACCCATATATTAGATGATAGCTCACAAGTACAAGTCAAACTTGTTAGTCTTTTACTTAACACATGACATTTCTTACTATACTTTCTGTGCTTTTAAGGCTAAAAATTTATTTATTGTGCATTCAATGTCATTTTTCAGTTTCTTCACATTCTACAGTCAACAGAGGAAGATTACATAGTCTGCCTTGACCTATATAATTTATATGCCATCAAGTCTATTACAACTCAGAGACCTTATAAACAACCTGGCCCTATCCTGTGTCATCTTCACCATCATACATATATGTGTGTGTGTGTGTGTGTGTGTGTGTGTGTGTACCCGTTGTTACAGACACCGTAACAGCCTATATTGTTGAGTCTCTTCCTCTTTTGGTGACATTCCATCTTTCCAAAGGATTGATGGAATCCTAAGGATTGGTCCCTCCTAACAACATACTCAAAGTATGTAAAATGAAGTTTTATCCTCCGTGCTTCCAAAAAGGACCATGGCTTCTTCTTCAAGCCATATATTTTTTTTTTAATCTTTTGGCAGTTCTTAGGATATTCGACTCTCTTCTCCAATACTACAACTCAAAGGCATCAATTCTTCTTCTGTCATGCTAATTCATTGTCCAACTTTCAAATGCATAACATGTGATTGACAAAACCGTGGCAAGGATCAGGTACATCCATGAAGGCTCGCAAATTCAAATGTATTAGTTTTAGTCTGCTGATCTTTCACAGTAAGTGATGGAAAATAATAGGATTAATAGAAACTGCTCAATGGCACCCCCTATAACTTATGTCCAAGGAACTTGCCATCCCTACTGTATCTTAGATCTACCAATGCCTGGGAAGGTGATGAAGATTCAGTGATGTGTAATCACTGAAAGACTGGCATCCTTCTGTGATATCCTTTTGGGCTTGACACTCAAAGTTGATTGACTCTTGTGATGAGAATTTTACTACCTCCCATCCCCAGTGAATTACCTTACCAAATGATGAGGGTATCCTGTTCTATAAAATTCCCTGGTGACAAGTATCTTTTCAAATACACACAGTCACTTAAGCTTAAGATAAAGCCTCACCTTTTATGAACTACATGTGACATTTGAAAGTCCATTTGTGTTTTCCAGGCCTTCTTATCATAACTGTGATAAGTTTTTAAAGCAACTCGCTGCTTCATTTTAGATCCCTAGGTAAAACAAGAGCTTGGTCGATTGCTTAGACTTGGGTGGCCACGCTCTCTTTGATGTGCACTGTCACAAACAGAAAGAGAAATCCAAGGAGCGGGATTTCTTCACCTCAAACCTCAGTGCCAGGAAGGGTTTGGTGAGAGTTCAGTATGTTTTGTTAAGAAGAGAATGGTCAGAAAATATATACAAATGACATTACAGGATCTCAAAGTGCCAGAGCTAAAATGATGCCACTTCCCAACGTTGTGAGAAACTCAATAATTCCAAGGAAATTCCTCCAGAGTTCCACAGACACTGCTCAAATGCTCAAAGTAGATCCCTCTCACTTTTCAACATATAATCTATGTGGTTTTTACCTTAAACCAAGAATGTAAATTATTTTCTTTTCAAAAATAAGAAAAATATTTTTTTCTTTTTTATTGGTTTGTATATTATCATTCATATACATAGTGATTTGTATGTGTACTTTGTGTTTTATACATTCATATACTTTATATTTTGTATAATTATGATTTTAAAAAAATTCAGGGAGACTTTGCCTTCTGAATAAAATCCCAAAAGATTAATTCTTAGTATTCAATACTGAGTGAAGGTCATTGGATTTAGAAATAGAAAATGTAGATTTTAACTTTTGAACCAGTCACTTGCTTTGTCTTTCTCATCTGCAAAATGGAGATAATACTTGTCTCACTCTTTTGTTTCGAAGATCCAAAAAGTACATGAATTTGAAAACTATTTTAATTGTAACGCCCTCCAGATGTCTAGTTATGGAAGAGAAAAAGCTCATGTGAAGTATTGTTGTTGTTGTTAGGTGTTCTTGAGTTAACTATGACTCACGGAGAACAACAGACAGAAACCTTGTCCATCCCGCTTCATCCTCCTAATCTCCACTATGTTCAAGCCCAGTGTTATAGTCATTGAGTCATTCCATCTGTTTGACAGTATTCCACCCTTTTTTCTGACCTTCTACCTTTCCCAGAATAACGTCTTTTTTTCAAGGACTGGTGCCTCGTGTCATAGAGCATGCCCAAAATAGGAGATGAAGTTTCAGCAACTTTGCCTCTTAGGAGCGATCTTGATAGACTTCCTCCAACAGATTTGTCTGTTCTTTTGGGAGTCTGTGTATATCCAACAGTCTTCTCCAAACACAATTCAAAGGCACAGGTTGCTCTTCACTCCTCCTTATTCATGGTCTAATTTTCACACGAACATGAAGTAATTGAAAATACAGAGTTGGGTCACAGGCACCTTAGTCTTTAAACATTTTTCTTGTGAGCTGAGAGAACACTTGATCAACTTGAGTCACCTGCATATTTAAAGTAACTCTACTTCCCCTAGGTGTAGCAATGCTGGCTCTCTGAGTCCCAGTGGTCGTCTTCTCACCTGAAGGGGGGACTGAGTCATGGAAGGAAGAACTTGTACCAGAGTTATTGATTCAAAAGAAGGGAGTTTTCTTAGAATTATCTCTTTGCCGTGTTAGTTGGAGTATCACAAAAATGAAATTTCTGTTAGTCTCATATGTCTTTGTAGACTCCGTCACCACAGAGTTGTGTGCTGCTTATTTGTGACTGACGTCAGCAAGGTAAATATTAATGTATTAATATTAATACAGCCAACTATGGCATATTGTCATAAAATGTTAAAAATTAACTTCTCTGGGAAATTAACAAAGAGGGCCAGTGCCTTGGAATCTTTTTATTGCTCACTTGTAGTTTTGATCAATCAGCAGAATACCATAGGACTAAGCACTAAGAAACAGTGATTTTGTAACATGGGAAAAGTTTTGATACAGATAAGGGTTTTATTTTTAAAATATCACATTTGTTAATCTTATCCTCTCCTGGTTGTGCATTTTTGGCTATATTGGTGAGACTATAGACTAAGGATTCTAAATTTATTCCTATATTTTCTCTGATGTTCTTTATGGTATTTACGTCTAAATCTCTGATCCACTTTGAGTGGTATGTGGATATGCAGGGAGATGTGGATTCTGTTTGAGAGTTAATCCAATCTAGAAAGAATCATTATTCAAAATTATAAAATCAGATTTCTAAGAATTGGTGGTGTTGTTATGTGCCTTAAAGTCGCCTGTGACTCATAGCAACCCTATCTACAACAGTTCTGAAGTCTGCCCTGTCCTGAGTTAATTTCACTGATTCTGACACACCTACCTCCATTACTCCAGTTACTGTGTTAATCCATACCGTCTGAACAATAGCCTCAGAACAGTAGCCTCTCCTGCTTCGTCCCTCTACCCTTCCAAGCATGAAGTCTTTTTCCAAGAACTGGTCCCTCCTGGCCATGTGCCCAAAGTATGTGAGACAGAGTCTCATAGCCTCCAAGGAGAAACTTCATTTCACTCTCTCCAAGACAGATCTGTTTGTTATCTTGGCAGTCCATGGTATATTCTATACTCTTCTCCAGCACCACGATTCAAATGCATCAATTCTTCTTCTCTCATCCTTGGTCATTGTTCAGCTCGCCAATGCATAGCAAATAATTGTGAAGAGCATGCCTAGATCAGATGCACCTTAGCCTCTAGACTGATATCATTGCTTCTCAGTACTCTGGAGAGGTCTTTGATTGCAAATTTTCCCAGTGTAATTCATCTTTTGATTTCCTGACTGCTGGTGCCAAGAGTGTTGATTGTGGAAGCTAGCAACCTGAAATTATTAACAACCTCAATTTCTTCTTCATCTATCCTGATGCTGCCAATTTGCCTAGTGGTGAGAATCTTTGTCTTCCTGATGTTGAGCTTCAAACCATATTAAAGACTTTTTTGTCCTTGACTTTTTTGAGCAAGCGCCTCAGGTCCTCCTCAGTTTCAGCAAATAAGGTTGTTTCATCTCCGTAGCATAGGTTGTTGATGAGTTTTCCTCCAATCCTGATGCCACATTCCTTCTCATAAAGTCCAGCTGCCATTTCCCATATAGATTGAAAAGATATGGAGACAGGACACATTACTTTCCTGATTTTGAACCATGCAGTATTTCTTGCTCTGTTCTGAGAACTGTTTACTGGTCTAAGTTTTTAATGAGCACAATCAAGTGTTCTGGGATTCCCCTTCTCCTTAAGATTAGCCACAATTTGCTGTGATCCACAAGAGATTTTATAAGAGATTTACAAACAATTTCTAGCTCCGCTCCTTTATTCCCACAACCATCTGTAGAAAATTCTTATATTGTCTAAATGTTGATATGAAGCAGGTGAAAGCAGGAGGATACTATCACTGTTTTGTAGATGAAGGGGTTACTAGATGTGGCAGAGTTAAGAGAAGCATGCTTTCCAATTCTTTATCTTCGGAAAATGCAGAAAGTAAATATGAGAAAGGGGAATCTGTTTGGAAAGCTAGCAACCAAGCAAACAAACAAATAAACCCACAGAGGAATTGATCCTTGTGTTTCTGCTTTACACACAGAGGATTACTTCCTCACCTTTCTAAACTTTCAACTTTTAAGCAAATCTTCGGATCGACAGTCAGCTCATAAGATGAAATTGCAAACTATTGCTTTCATTCATGCAGCACAAAAATGCTGCACACGTGGAAATCAATACATGTGTGTCTCAGTATGTACTCCAGTGGCTCACGAAAGAGCTCAAGCAAAGTAGCCATAAACAAAGACCCCTACTGCCAGGAGAAGGATGGCGTTGATGTTCACCACCATTCTCCACAAGGGCTTCTCAGAGGTGTCTGTCAGCTTCTTCTTCAGGGCTTCCTCCTCCTCCTTGGTCAGTTTGGGGCCTTTCCTCTGCAGACCACAGAATAAGTCATATGCCTTCTTGAAACACCCACGAGAGTCTTCAAGATCATCTGAGGAATGGACAGATGAAATCATTATCAGAAAGCGTGGAAAATAGAACTCCTTTTTCATCCAGCCCTGGATGTTGCATACCAGTGTAGTACAGATTACTCTAAAGAATGATTGCAGCCACTTTTAAGCCTAAGAAGGGCCCTAGAGGAAGATAGAGAAAATGGATTACATAAAATAGAACATTTTTGTACATTATATAGGCTTTGTTCACATGTACAAAGATAAATGACATGCTGGAAGGTGGAAAATCCATTTTCAATCTGTATCACAAAAGTTTAATGCATATAGCATATTTATGATTTTCTAAACCAGAGAAGATAAAAAAATAATCCCTTGGTAAGCATGCTGGAGAAGCAGAAATAACTCAAAGAGCAAAAAAACATGGCTTTAAAACCTCAATTTTAAAGAAGAAATTAAATTAAAGCCATACTGAAATATCATTTACTATCTTTAAGGGGAAAACATTTAAAAATTTAGGGCATCTGTTCAGACACTGGTACTCTCATAGATAATTGCTAAGAAAAAATTATTACATCTCCGTGGAAGAGAATACAGTAATATAGCAAACCTGTACAGCAATTTACCTTTTGTCCCAAAATTCTACATCTCAAATTTTATTCCAAAGATAGGCTGGCTAAAACATGAAGCAGATTTGTTCACAAGTCTATGTGTTGCACTTTGGAAAAAGTGTAAACCTATCTTTAAGTTCAAGTGTCTGTGAGAATTATAACATAGTATCTCTAAATAAGTGATAAGACAACTTCTCTACAATTTCATATAGTCATAGGTATTTATTGGAAATGAAGGGGCTGAAACTTTGTGAAGCAGCCAACTTAAGAAGAAAAAGAAATAGCCTCAGAACAAATGCAAACACAGTGAGTGGAAGTGTATACAGATAAGAATAAGTACTGAGACAAAAATTAAGAATAGAAGTTACCAGGCATCTCTGGAGGGCTCGTCCATAAAGAGCTGCACTGTTCACCCAGCAGCTAAGCCCATCTGGTGGCTTAAATCCAACAATAGTTACACAGAAGAAACATGGGCAACCTCTTCCTATGCAATTTACTGCTTTAGAAAAACAACTGGACGGGCAGCTATGAGTTACTTGTGACTCAACGGCCATAACTTGACTTGAACAGAAATAACAAAGCCAAGTTTTGGTTCTTAGAGAAAAGTTATATAGATAAGTCTTTAGTGAGAACTGTCCAGCAAAAAAAAAAAATCCCTTTCAATTATAAAATGTTATAAAACATAAATACAGAGACAGAACTATAGAAAAAAACTAAGTAAATACAAACACATTTCTTTAATAAATAAGTGCCAATAAATTTAAAAAATATATACCAAGTGTTACAAGGAGGGACCAGTCCTTGGAGAGGGACATCATGCCTGGGAGGGTGGAGGGACAGAGGAAGAGAGGAAGACCCTGGATGAGATGGATTTACTCAGTGACTGGGGCAATGGGGGGCTAAGTATGTCAAAAATGATATGGCTGGCTCAGGACAGAGCAGGGTTTAGAGCTGTTGGACATAGGATTATTATGAGTCGCAGGTGACTCAACAACACATAACAACAACAACAATATATCAAATGTTCAAAATCTTAGCATCTAACTTTTCTTAGAAGTCTCTACTGAGCTATGCATGTCTCCAAAATACACATATATGTTACTGTTTTACAATGAAAAACATACTATTTTTCATTGCCATCAAATAGGAACTGATCCTCCAGCAGGTTCTCAGAAGCTGTTCATCACACAAGAAGGAGATTGTCCATCTTCTTCCTCAGAGGAACTAGTAGATTTAAACTGTGTAGCCTTGAGTTAGCAGCATAACTCATTAATCACTAGGCCACCAGAGCTTCCTATATACATTTTTACATACACATATAAATATGTGTGCATTAATGTAACATTGACCTTTACTTCTATTTGGAGAACTCAAACCAAATATTTAGTGTACAATCCTAAAATTTTAGTATCCTAAAATGACAGATCATATCAGCAGTTAAGAAAATATCTGGTAAATGCAAAACCATAGAGAGGCAGCTGGAGAAACTGAATGTTGTCGCTGTTATATGTTATTGAATCCACAAGGACTCATAGTGATCCTGTGAAAAACAGACCTGAACCTTTCTCTATCCTGTGCCACCCACAGGATCTCTGATATGAAATGTGTAAAATAAATATTAAATGACAAAGAACAGAGAATTTTTCTTTTCACCTGGAGACAAAGATGTTATACCCCTGGAAATCATGATTTTTGTATATGTGGAAAAGTGAGGAAACCTATCAGTTTTGGAATAAATCATATATTGAAGGAAAATAGTGACTAATTAAATTGGAGAAGAAGGTGGTTCTAAAAGCTTTATCTGCCAGATTCTCATCTGTCTGAGCCCTTTGATGTAGGCAGTCAACTTTGCCAGTTTATCTCCTTGAGCTATTTTCCCCTCTTTAATGAACTTTCTGGTTTTCCAACTATGATGTCCTTCTCCTGTAACCTGAACCACTCCTGATAAGATGTCTAAAGTATGTAATACCAAGTCTCACCATAGTTACTTGATTAAGTACTGAATTTTTTTTTTATATTCCATGTAATTGGTGATAGGCATGCATTTGCTGTTCTCATTCTTTTGTGTTTTTACCATGGGCTGCCAGAAGAACAAATAACTCAGTCTTGGAGAAAGTATCAGAGCAGTCCTTAGAAGTAAGGTAAAAGAACAGCAAGCAACAAATGCGGGCACGGTTGTGGAGAAACTGGAACCCTGATTCACTGTTGGTGGGAGTGTAAAATGGTGCAACCCCTGTGGAAAGCAGTATGGCGCTTTCTCAAAAAGTTGCAAATAGAGATACCATTTGACCCAGCAATTCCACTACTGGGAATATACCCTGAAGAGACCATAGCTGACATCCAAGCAGATGTATGCACACCCATGTTTATTGCAGCTTTGTTCACAATAGCAAGGAGTTGGAAACAACCTAAGTGCCCATCAACAAACGAATGGCTAGAGAAGCTGTGGTATATTCGCACAATGGAATACTATGCTGCATTAAAAAACAAGGAACTCATGCAATATTATTCAAAATGGTTGACTCTGGAGAACATTATGCTGAGTGAAATATCCCAGTCACAAAAGGACAAATATTACATGATGCCACTGTTGTAGAATGGGACTGTCCTTGGGGTTGGGGAGAGACTGAGTAAGATGGGTTCAATAATGTATACTGCACTGAAACAGAGGAGGGAGAAAACCGTTTAAAAGAGATATATAACTAGGTATTTCTGTCATCACAGGAGTCTAGAGCGAGGGCTACATGGTGGAGGGGACCTGGGGGAGGGTTTGTAAAACAATGAAAGAATCTTTTCTTTTACTTTTCCATAATTTTTGGACTCATGTACTTATAACTTGTTAGTCAAATTTGTGTCTTCTAGGTTGCAACACCCCCATGATACATCTTCAAGGATATGAACATGTATGGCCAAGCCCAATCAATAAGAGTGCATCTAAATTCCAAAATCAATCTCCGTAATAGTCTATGTGTTTCCTACTGCCAAAGGGGCCCTTTAGAGTAGTGAGAGAAGATCTTCACCCTGAAACCCACAGCGTCCCTTTTCAGCAGGAAGTAGCTAAGAGAATACACCATCCCCTTTTCCTTATGACTCAGGGTGAAGTCTCTCTCAGGGAGGAGTGATAGGGAATGGCAAAGGACACACTTTCAAAGAAGATTAATCAGAACTGGCTTTGACAAGCACTGTGGCATTTGGACAAGAACAAACTGGGAGGAGGGTAGAGAGAATAGTGCAACAATGAATGAATGGAAACCCAAAATCTCTGTAAATGTTTATGAAAATTAATAAAATATAATTATAGAAAAAAAAAGAAGTAAGGTAAGTAAAACGTCATCAAACATACGTTGGACATTGTCCTTCAGCAATAAGAAAGGGCCAATCCTTAGAGCGGGATATCATGTTTAGTAAAATACACTGAGAAAGTATAATGAGGTCAATGAAAAAGAGGAAGACCCTCACGAAAACGGATTCGCAGAGAGACTACGACAACGGGCTGAAACACTGAGCCATTGTAAGGATGACACAGGACACGGCAGTGCTTTATTCTCTTGTACATATGGTCACAGTGAGTTGGAACTGACTAAGAGCACCAAACAGCCACCCTCACAAGTTGTTTTGGTTGTTGGCAAGTTAAAACACGCCATAAGTGTAGCAGAAACTTTTTCAGAAGCTACATATCCTGGCATTTAAACACATTAAAACCAAGACAGATTCTTATACAAAAGCTAGATGTAAGCCCCACGTTACCTTCTTCAACACCATCATCCTCCTCTTCCTCTCTTTTCTCATCTGGGTCTAAATTGATGCGTTCCTCTGTACTGTTTCGAAGAGCCCAGCACAGGCGGTGAAGCTGATTACAGATCATACACAAGTCCATTAGAGATGGGGAAATGTTTATGATACATGAAAGGTCCTTTGATATATTGTAGGATTCTAATAAATCAAACAGATGGAAATACAGAGCAGAAAGAAAATGTCTCCTACCACACTAACTTATTAAAACATATGCACCATTTTTAATTATCCATTTTCAAAAATATTTGGTTGTTTACATGTGTATCTATTTATACAGTGATGTAAATTGAAGTCATCCTCATTAAACGTCTTTCTTCCTCTCTTCCTTTTTCCCTCCTCCACTTTAGAAATCTAGCTCCAGAGAAAATTCATGCACACATACGTACATATTCCTATTATTTGTATTAGAATTTTGGCATAGTAGACATCTAACAATTATATTGCTAATACACAGAGAATGAGAATTTGATATTAGAGAGATGCTTGCTCTTTTGCAGATTACACAAATTCACAAAAATTCTCCAACAGTTTGGGGCATTTGCTCACATTGTTGCCAACGACAATGAATTTTCTTTTTAATTCACTGAAACAACTGAAATATTTTCACCTATTTTAAAAAATTTTTATGGTTCTATTCTTTTCATTCACTGATATCATGTGCTTTTCCACCTCTGTGCCAGTGTTCATGCTGAATGTGAAACCCTACAATCCCAGAGAGGTCTACTACAGATGGCAGCTCTGCTAAGAAGTCTTGTCCAGTGTGTCAAACTTCACTAATTATGCTCTTTCCAGAATCCTATATAATGATGTAAATAACTTCCCAACTGTGTAGTGATTTTTTATTGTCATGAATTTCATTTTCTAATATTTTTTAAATTACCAGAGTCTAGCACATACTACATTCATATTGTTGTTGATGCAAGGACTGGATGATATTCTCTTGTTTTTCTTTGAGTTCTACCATTCTCTAGTGCGTTGGCTCCATTGGGATTTGAACACTAGTTGAAGTTATAGGAGACTAAGAATCTTTCTTAAAAATGACCCTTGTCCCATTATTCCATACTCACGTGTACATCAGGAATGGGTTTAGTCATCAGGGAGACTCCCAGCACAACCAGGAGGGTCACAAAAAAAAGAATGATGCTGAAATAAAAGTAGTGCACTCCACAGATAATCGTGGGACAGTTACTAGGAGCCACGCAACTCCCTGTCCCATAGGCAAACTCTGCGATCATACGAATAAGGCCAATCATGAGCCCAACAATAAGGCCCCAGAAAGCTCCCTGCAAAAGAAACAGAGTTTTAGAGAAAATTAGAAGTTCATTATGTTGTTGTTGTTGTTGTTGTCGATTGTCATCAAGTTGAGCACAACTCATAGAGACCCTACGAACAAGAGACATGAAGCCTTTCTATAACTACCGTCATTTCTCAAAGTTCATCAAGTTACCAGAGGCATGTTGTTTATCAAGTGGATTCCACTCATTATACTAACTCATAATTGTCCCTCTGACTGATATTAAACTCAAGAATCAACAAACCACTAATCTTGAACACAGGCAAAGTTACAAAAACTTGAACTGGAGTATGTCCTTGTTCTCTGTAGTTCTAAATAATCATTGCTCTATCATTTCATCAAGTGCATGTCTTGAAATAAGTGCAGTCAGGATGTTCTATGAAGGCGAGGATGATGCAGATTCTTTGTTCCACAGATTTTGGGCATGGTGTTAGGAGGAGCTGTTCCTCGGAAAGGGACATCGTGGTTGGAAAGGTGGAGGGTAAGCCAAGGAGAGAAAGACCCTCAATGAGAGAGACTGACATAGTGACTGTGGCAATGGCCTAAAAAGTCTGTCAGAGCTGGTGAAGATGGCACAGAATAGGACAAGTTTATATCTGTAGTTCATAGGGTTGCTATGAATTGTACCCAACTCAATGACACCAAACAACAACGAAAACACTTAATTTTACCTCAACTGAAGTTTTTCTGGACCCATATATAGATTTTAAGAACTTTTGAGATATTTAAGATGACAGAACAAAACTAAGACTTATGGTATACATTTGATAAAGTTTGTATTACGTTATTTTACGAGTTCCATAATTTTTTTTTAGCATTAACATCATTTACTGCTTATGCAATGACAAATTTGTCAGTAAAAGCTATGAGGATGTACAGGTCAGGAGAACACTCAAACATGAGCTTCCCTTACCTCTTGACTACAGAATCAGTTCATTCTGATTCCGGCACTTTCTTGCTTGTCAGAGAAAGAGTGACATCTGATGACCCCACATGACAGGGGAAGAAGAGTGTTTGGAACCACATGGAAGGAAAAATTAAAATATCCCAACTACCTTATTTCATAAGAGACAGTGCCAGGAGCACCTCCATGTGTATGTATTTATTTATAAAGGAATTTTTGTAGATGGGACAAGAGCTGGAAGATGCTGCATCACGCGTCTCATGCTATCATCTCATCTTTGACTTCTAGATGGTGTTTGTTCCTCCCCTGGGACTCCAGCCTGAGATCCCTAGGTTTTCTCCCCATGAAGTTCTCTCACAGTTATTATTTCTCCAATTGTGATATATAATCCTTTGTTCTCTTTTTCCACTACTGCTGCAAAAAAATACAAACTATCTTACTATGTCGTGTGTGTGTGTGTGTGTGTGTGTG
>NW_006399901.1:3837303-3844807 GCF_000299155.1 Elephantulus edwardii | reverse complement strand
TTTAATTTAGTTTGTTTATTTTTTATTCCAATGAACGTCTACAGAGATTCTGGAATTCTATTCACTCATTGTTGCACCCTTCTCCCTGCACACCCCTCCCCCCCCCAATTTCCTCCTCTCCTTGAAAAGCAAAAGAAAAACTCCCTCATTGGTACACAATCCAACCCCGCACCTCCCCAAACCCCACCCCCTACCCCCAAATATAATCCACTCTGCAACCCTCATTGTGTACTCCTACGATAAAAATAATGCCCTAAAATATAAAACTTTTAGACTATTAAATTTTTTACACTTGTCTCCAGCCAAGTCCAGAGCCAACTGGAAAGTGAGCCTGGAGGTCTGTCCCAGAAAGCAGTGAGTAGAAGGAAAGAAACCGTACCCAACTTGTCTCTGCCCAGGTACTTGTTTCTTATGACTGATCAGCAGTGATTAGAGGGATGGGAAGCCCACTCCCAACACTCTCTGCTCCAAGTACTTGCAGCTTTCCACAGTGAGGTGAATACCTTGAGGCCACACTACCCAGACCCAGTCCAGAAGGGAACCCATATTCCTCACTCTCTGAACTGGAGGACCACAATTTCACAGAAGAAGCAGACAACGTCAAACTCCACCAAAAATATCAAAGCAAGATGTCACCCCCAAAAATGTGATCAAGATACAAAATTAATGGATTCCTGTAGGAGGAAAGATTGATAGAACGTCTTGCTATGGAATTTGAAAAAAATAATGATCAGGCAGTTTAAGGAAGATATGGACAAAACCTTAGGGAAACTTAAAAAAGCAATACAAAATAAAGCAGATAAAACAAATGAAGCCCTGGGAGGAGAGAATATAAAATCAAGTAAAGCAATCCAAAATAATAACATCAACATTTCAGAAGCTGTCAAGATGTCAGAGGGACAATGAGTAGATTGAACAAATGGAACACAAAATCAGCAAAACAAAAGATAGTGCACTTAACATTGATCTGCTAGAGCAAAAGCAGAAATAAAAAGGAAAGAAAATGTAGAAAATCTAAGAATAAGATAATGTCAAGATGAATAATATATGTATATACGGAAGTCCATGTATATATGGAAGTCCAGAACTGAAAGAAGGGGGAAAAGACACTGCAAAATCATGGAAGAGTTATTAGGAAAAACCAACTTCCAAGTATCATGAAAAAAAAAAATAAAGAAATTATACTCAAGAAGTGACATCAACCCCCAATAAAATAGACTCTAAAAGGAAAATACTTAAAGAAGTTATATTCACCAGCATCAAAGAGGAGGAAAGAATTCAGAAAGCAGCTAGAGAAAAATGAAGAAGAACCTATAAAGGAAAGGAAATAAAACTAAGATAGGAATTTCTCAGCAGAAACCAAGTGAACGAGAAGACAACATACAAAAAGCACAACTGCAAAGAAAGAATACTGTATCCAGAAAAAAACCTGTCCTTCAGATAGAGAGATAAGGACATTTCCAGAAAAGCAGGAACTTAAGGGATTTCAAAAAAGAAGACCTATACAGCATGAAATATAAGAGAAAGTCTTTATCACAGAGAAGTTATCACAGAGAAGAAACGTGGATGGATGAAATTAACAAGCAACCAACAACAACAATAACCTAACCAAATGACAGCAGTAAAACTTGCCTCTCAGTGAAGATAAAAATATTATCCTTTTAGAAGATGAGGGGGGGAATAAAGCCCATCAGGTAAAAGTAAATCACAAGTTTGCACAATTTGGTGAGCGAAGGGAGTAAAAGAAATGGGAAAGATCCAGTGAGGATCTGAAAATATGGGGTAATGTGAGCATAGATTAATGGTGATTAATTTTATAAAACACAATGGATGACAAGGATTGTATGAAACATAAAGTCAATGAATGAAAGTGTATAGAATGTATATACACAATGTATAGAAATTTTTTAGATTGCCCATCAGTATGCTGTCTATAAGAGACACACTTGAAAAACTAAGATAAAGATGGACTGAAAATCAAAGGATAAAGGGGAAAATATAGTAAGCAAATGGAACGAAAGGGAAAAATAATCTCTGATAAAATAGACCTCATGGTGAAAACTCTTTCAAATGACAAGGAGGGACATGTAATGCTTAAAGTGACAATAGAACAAGAACTAAAATATACTATTAACCAACTTAATCTCATGGACATGTCCAGGGTATTATACCCTCAGAAAGTTCAATATACATTCTTCCCCAGAGTGCACAGAACATTCCTCAGAGTAGATCACGTTTTAGGTAACAAAGCAAGCCTCAATAAATGAAAAATTTTAAAAGAGTATAAAGAATTTTCTCAGATCACAATTATATAAAAATAGGAATCAACAATAAAAAGATAAGGAGTTTGGAATGGAAAGAGGCCCAGAATAAGCAAAGCACTCCTTAAAAATAGAAACAAGGTAGGAGGCATCTCACTCCCTGATTTCAATTTCTATTACATAGTCATGGTGGTCAAGACAGTGTGGTACTGGTACAATGACAGACACATAGATCAATGGAATAGAATTGAGAATCCAGAAATCAGCCCATCTACCTATGGTCAACTGATTTTTTTACAAGGAGATGAAATCAGTTAAGTGGGGAAATGACAGCCTTTTTAACAGAACTTCATCAACAGGGTAAAAAGGGAAGCCACAGACTGGGAAAAATAGTTGGTAATGACATGTCAGACAAAGGACTTATATCTAGAATTTATGAAATACTCGAGCACCACAACAAGAGAAAGGTAAACAACACAATTGAAAAATGGGCACAGGATATGAACAGACACTTCACCAAAGAAGAGATCCAGATGGCAAATAAACACATAAAGGAATGTTCAAAATCCCTAGCTCTAAGAGAGATGCAAATCAAAACAACTATGAGATATCATCTCACCCCAGTAACAATAGCAAAATTTAGCAGAACAGTAAACATCAAAAGCTGGTGAGGTTGTGGAGAAACTGGAATCCTTATTCACGGATGGCACTTTCTCAAAAAGTTGCAAAAAGAAATACCACTTGACCCAGCAATTCCACTACTGGGAATTTACCCTGAATAAACCATAATTGCCACCCAAACAGATACATGAACATGAATGGATGGAGAAGCTCACACAATGGAATACTATGCTGCATTAAAAACAAGGAACTCATGACATATTATGCAAAATGGAAGACCCTAGAGGACATTATGCTGAGTGAAATATCTCAGTCACAAAAGGACAAATATTGCATAGGGCCACTGTTGTAAAATGGGACAGACAGGAGGGTTGAAGGAAGGCAGAGAAGGAGGGGAGGAATGACCCATACTATATTGAAACAGATGAGGGAGAGAATTGTTTAAAAGGGCTATATGATTGGGTATTATTGTCATGACAGGAGTCCAGAATGAAGGCTGCACAGTGGAGTAGACTTGTGGGGAGGGATTGCATGACAATGAAAGAGTTTTACTTTTCAAAGAGAAGAGTGAATTGGGGGGATGGAGTGGACAGGGAGAAAAGGGCAACAATGAATGACTGGAAACCCTAAGTTTCTGTAAACTTTCATTAAAATTAATTTAAACGGGATGGATGTGTCAGAGGCAGTGAGATTGGCACAGGATAGAGCAGGGTTTAGGGCTGTTGTACATAGATAGGGTCGCTATGAGTTGCAAGCAGCTCGACGGCACATAACAACAACAACAAAAAGATAAAGAGTGGGGGGAACCCAATGCACTTGGTACCTAAGCAACACCCTGCTTGAACACAAGTAGGTAATAGAGGAAATAAAAATTAAATTAAATTTCTTTAAACAAATGAGAATCACAATACAACTTACTAAAACCTCTAGGATACAGCAAAAATAGTACTTAGAGGTCAATTCATAGCAACAAGCAAACACATCAATAACAAAGAAAGAATTAAAATTAATGATTTAACCCAATTTCTCCAGTGAATAGAACAGCAAGCAAACTTGACAATCTCTAAAGAAAGAAAGAAAATAATAAAATTTGGGCAGAAATAAATGGAATAGAAAACAGAAAAATAATTGAAACTATTAATAAGACCAAGAGTTGGTATGATTCTTTGAAAAGATCTTTAAAATCAACAAACCACTGGTAAAATTAACAAAGGAAAATTTTAAAAACACACAAATAACATGAATAAGAAATTAAATGGGTAACATCACAACAGAACTTACTGGGATAAAAAGGAATCTTAAGTAAAACTGTACTCTAACAAATACAAAACACAACAGGAAATGGAAAAATATTTAGAAATGCAAAATCTGCCGAAACTCATAACACTGGTTTTATACAATAGGACAGATATGAGAGCATTAGGGAGAGAATGGAAAGAGCAGACAGATAATGAACACTGCATTAGAATAGAGAAGAGGAAGAATTGTCTGAAAGGAATATATGATTAGGCATTATATGTATGACAACAATCTGAAACAAGGGGTGCATGGTGGGGTGGGCTGTGGTTGAGGGGAGAAGAAAATGTGCAACAATGGAAAACTTATTTTAAAAAATATCTGCCCAAACTCATGGACTGATGTAGAACAACTGAACAGACTCATTACAAAAGAAACTGAGCAGATTATTTAGAAAATCCCCTCCCACAAAAAAAATTACTGATCTAGGTGACTTTACCAAACATTCAGAGACGTTATTGTTGTTTGTCTTCGAGCTGCAAATAACACAGAGCTGACCTTCCAGTGGGTTTTCAGAGGCACTAAATAATATGAGAGGATATAGCCCTTCCTTCTTCCTCAAACCAGCTGGTGGATTCAAACTGCATGCCTTTGGGATTGCAAGGCAGTGCTCTGACATCAATTCTACATAACATATTTCAGAAAATTGCAAGAAAAATGGAATATTCCCACACTCCAATTATGAAGCAATTATAACCTTGATACCAAAGTCAGATAAAGACACCACCAAAAAGGGAAACTTTAGACCAATATCTCTCATGAATATAGATGCAAATTTCTTCAACAAATCTTTCCCCAACAACAACATCATGACCAAGTGAAAATAGGCAAGCAAGTATCATTCCACATCGGAAAAACAAGAGCTATAATCAGTCTCAACAACAAAAAAAAGGATAAGAACCTCATGATCTTTTTAGTTGATGCAGAAAAGGCTTTTAACAAAATCCAGAACACTTTCCTGATAAGTACACTAGGAGTAGAGGAAAAGTTTTTTAACATAACAGAGGGTGTACATTCTAAACCAACAGCCAACATTATTCTCAATGTAGAAAAAGGAGAAGCATTCTGAGAGCAAGGATCAGGCAAAAATGCTCACTATCACCACTCCCATTCATTTTTGTATTGAAAGTCCTAGTGAGAGCAATAAAACAATAGAAGGAAATAAGACATATCCAGTTGACAAAAAAGAAGTAAAACTATCTCTATATGTAGATGATTTTAGGGAAAACCCTAAAAAATCTGCAAGTACAGTCAGTCAATTCAGTAAATTAGCTAGATACAAGATCAATATACAAAAATCATATCTCTCTACAGTAGCAAATAGAACACAGAAATGGAAAGAAAAAAAACAATATTAATTTCCATAGATAGCCACACAGATTAAATACTTAGGGAAAAATTAACTAGAAACAGGAAAGATATATACAAGGAAAATTACAAAACATTACTACAAGAAATTAAAAAAAGACCTAGAGAAATTGAAGAATATACAATGTTCATGAATAGAAAGACTCCATATTGTGAAAATTATAATTTTACAAAAAGCAATCTCAAATGTGATTACAAAACAGATACTGGTGTAATTATTTGAAGAGGTAGAAAGATAACTTCCAATTTCATCTGGAAAGGAAAGACACTCTGAATAAACATACCACTACTGAAAAAGAAAAACAAGGTAGAACGCATCACACTGCCTGATCTCATAGTGTTCTACACAGCCATAGTAATCAAGACAGTGTGGTGTTGGTAGAGTAACAGTCATATACATTAACTGAATAGAATTGAAAATCCAGAAATCAACTCATTGAGCAATGGTCAATGAAACTTTGGTGAAGAGACAAAGTTGATAAGTAGAAAAATGATAGTCTTTTTAACAAATGGCACTAGCAAATGTGGACAACCATCGGCAGAAGTGGAAGCTAGACACGCATCTCACACCACACACAAAAAAAGGAACCCAAGATGGATCAAGGACCTATGAGTAAAATCAAACAATAAAGTTCATTAGAGAACAATTAGGACCAACTCTAGAAGCCTTGATGTATGTCATGAAAAGACTTTGAACCACAATGGAAAACCTACAACTAGGAGAGGATAAAATAAATGATGAGAACCTTCTGAAAATCAAATCCTACCCCAGCAACAATGACAAAATTCAATAGGTCAGCAAACAACAAATGCTGCAAATGCTGGCGAGATGTAGAGGAATTGAACTCTTATTCTTGTTCAGAGTGTAAAATGGCATAGCCATTATGGAAGGCCATCTGACATTTTCTCATAAAGTCAGAAATAGACATACCATTTGACCCGGTAATTCTAATACTGAAACTATACTCTAAAGAAACCAGAGCCTACAGGAACGAATGAATGTTGTTGTTGTTGTGATGTGCCATCGAGTCGTTTGCAACTCATAGAGACCCTATGTACAAGAGCCCTAAATGCCATTCTATCCTGTGCCAAACTTGTTGTCTCAAACACATTCATTCCCACCACTCCACTCACAGAATCGATCCATCTCATTGAGGGTCTTCCCCTTCTGTGCCGTCCCTCCACTCTCCCAAACATGATGTCCCTCTTCAAGGACCAGTCCCTCCTTGCAACATGCCCAAAGTATGTCAGACGAAGCTTCAGAATCCTTGATGAATATTTAATTTGATGAATGAATATTTAAAACTATTTTATTTTAATTTCAGAGTCCTTGATGAATATTTCATTTAATGAATGAGTATTTTTAAAAAATGAACTGGGGGAGGGGAAAGGAAGAGTAAGGGGATAAAATGTGCAACAGTGAATGAATGAAAATCTAACTTCTCTAAAAATGTTTTTTAAAAATCGCAATTTTATATAAAATAAAATTTTATTTAAGAACAAGTAAAAGCACTAGGAAAAAAAAAAGAGTAGAAACAAGAGCCATGACTCATACAGATGTATACACATCCATGTTTATTGGCTGATTATTCACAATAGCAAAGAGACGGAAGCAACCCAAGTGCCCTCAATAAATGAATAGATACAAAAACTATAGTACATTTGCATAATGAAATATTGTGCAGCATTGAAAAACAATGAACTCAAAGCATTACACAACATGTGGGAGCCTAGACGACATTACGTTAAGTGAAAGATCTCAATCACAAAAGGACAAATACTGTATAACACCACTGTTGTAAATTAGGACATATAGGGGTTGGGGATACGCAGAGAATGGGAAAAGGGTGGATAGATAACAAACACTGCAGTAGAACAGTAGATGAGTGGTGCAACTGAGTATATGATCAAGCATTATATGTATGAAAACAATCTGGAACAAATGGTGCATTGCTGGG
>NW_006399901.1:3831140-3837203 GCF_000299155.1 Elephantulus edwardii | reverse complement strand
ACCTCATAGAGGGCCTTCCTCTCCTGTGCTGTCCCTCCACCCTCCCAAGCATGATGTCCCTCTCCAAGGACAGGTCCCTCTTTACAACATGTCCAAACTACGTTAGACGGAGCCTCAGAATCCTTGCCTCCAGGGAGCTGCCTGGTTTAACCCTTTCCAGGATGAATCTGTTTTCTTAGCAGTCCATGGTACCCTCAATACATCAATTCTCCTTCTATCCTCCTTAGTCACTGTCCAGCTCTCTGATGCATAACAAGTGATAGCAAAGACTGTGACCTGTATCAGATGCACCATAGCATAGATAATATAGATAATAAATATACAATAATTTATCTAATAATATGTAAGTGACTCAATGGCACATAACAACAACAACAATAGTAATTATAGATAATAAATATACAAAAATTTATCTAATAATATGTAAGTGACTCAATGGCACATAACAACAACAACAATAGTAATTTAAGAAATTAAAAATAAAATAAAATTCTTATGCACAATGAAGGAATTCTCCAACACGGTAATAAGCAAGCCCACAGAATAGGAAAACATATTTGGTAATAACATATCTGATAAAAATCACTATTTAAAATTGTAAAATATTTTAGTATCTCAACAAGATAAAGGCAAACAACTCAATCACAAGATGGACACAATATAGAAATAGAAACTTCACCAAAGACAAAAGTCAAATGGCCAATAAACTCATGAAGAAATGTTCAGAATCCCTAGTTCTTAGAGAGATGGAATTAAAGCAACAATAAGATATCATCTTACCCCCGCAACAATAGTAAAGTTCAACTGGGCAGCAAACAACAAATGCTGGCAAAGATGTGCAGAGATTAGAACTCTCATACACTGCTGGTGGGACTGTAAAGTGAAAGACAGTCTAGTCTGGCACTTCCTCAAAAAGTTAAAAATAAAAGTATCTTTTTACTCAGCTAACCTACTATTGGGAATAAACCCATAAAGAAAGCAAAGGTGTAACGCAAACAGATGTATGCATACCCATGTTTATTGCAACAGGCTTCAGTACTCACAGAAGCAAAGAGAAAGAAGTAGCTCAAGTGCCCAACAACAAATGAATTGATAGGAATACTGGTCTATTCACATGATGGAATACTACATAGTATTAAAAAACAATGGACCTGCAAAACACTACAAAAGATGGATGAGTCTGGAAAATAATGTGCTGAGTTAAATATCTCAGTTACAAAGAACAAATACTGCATAAGACCACTGTTATAAAAATAGGACGGACTTGAGGGTCAGGTGGACAGAACAGAAAAAGAATGGATAGACAATAGGGAAAGACTAATGGAAGGGAATGGCTGACATTATGTGTGTGGCAAAAATATGGAACAAAATGTGCATTATAAAGTTAATTTGTGGAGAGAAAAGGAGAAAAATGCATATCCATGAATGAAAGAAAACACAATTTTTCTGTGAACTTTCACAGAAACTGCCCCCTCCAAAAAGTTCCATAATTTTTTACAATAAAAAAATGATATCTTTCTCAAGAAGTTGATAGAGCTGAAAACTCATGCCTCTACTTGTCCTGATCAATATTTAAAAGCAATATTTCATAAAGATGAATAATAAGAGAATTTTGCATGGGAATATCTGCGTCTCAATTCCTTCAATAACTAATAAGTAGTTGTGCCAGACACAGAGATATTTGTCTTTTTGAACTGACTACTCATCTGAAAATTATATAAAGTAAGGCTAACATTGAAAATCAAATTCAGGCCACAAGTGGCAATACTTAAGGATGCTTTGGGCAGAATGTTAAATGATCCAAGAAGCATTAAAAGAAAATGGAGGGAATATACAAAGTCACTGTACCAGAAGGGATTGGCTGATACAGAAGAATTTCATGAAACAACATATGAGCAAGAGCCTGTGGTGATGAAGGAGGAAGTTCAAGTTGCTCTGAAAGAATTGGCAAAAAACAAGGCTCCAGAAGTTGATGGCATACCAATTGAGATATTTCAACAAACAGATGCCGCCCTGGATGTGCTCACTAAGCTGTGCCAAGAAATCTGGAGGGCAGCCAGCTAGCTAACTGACTGAAAGAAATCGTTATTGGTTCCCACTCCAAAGAAAGGTGACCCGACAGGGTGAGGAAATTATCGAACAATATCAATATCACATGCAAGCAAGATTCTGCTGAAAATTATTAAAAAATGACTGGGGCAACACGTCAACAGAGAACTGCTAGATGGGCAGACTGGGCTTAGAAGACTCTGTGGTACTAGAGATATAGCTAGTTTTAGATGGATCTTGGCAGACAGCAGAGAGTACCAGAGGAATGTCTATCTGTGCTTCATTGACTATGCAAAGGCTTTTGACTGTGTGGATCACAACAAACTATGGCTGACTCTGAGAAGAATGAGAATCCCAGAACATTTGATTGTGCTTATGTGAAACCTATACTTGAACCAAGAGGCAGTCTTCAGAACAAAGGAAAGAGATACTGCACGATTCAAAATTAGGAAGGGTGTCCGTCAGCGATGTATTCTGTCTCCATACCTTTTCAATCTGTATGCAGAACAGATCGTCTGGGATGCTGGGCTGTACAAGGAGGAATGTGGCATCAGGATTGGAGGAAGAGTCATCAATAACCCATGTTATGTAGATGACACAACCCTGCTTGCTGAAATTGAGGAGGATCTGAAGCGCTTGCTGCAGAAGGTCAAGGACTGCAGCCTTCAATATGGATTGAAGTCAACATTAAGAAAACAAAAATTCTCACCACTGGGCCAATTGTCAGCATCATTATGGATAGTGAAGAGAATAAGATTGTTAATCAATACACAAATTGCATTGGGAAAGTCAGCTGCCAGGGACCTCTCCAGAGTACTGAAGAGCAACAATGTCAGTCTGAAGACTAAGGTGCACCTGATCCAGGCCATAGTCTTTGCAATTGTGTGTTGTGCATCAGAGAGATGGACAGTGACTAGGGATGATAGAAAGACAATTGATGCCTTTGAGCTGTGGTGCTGGAGAAGAGTCTTGAATATAATATGGACTGCTAGGAGAACAAACGGGTTTGTCCTGGAGTGGGTGAAACCAGGCTGCTCCTTGAAGACAAGGATTCTGAAGCTTTGTGTGACATACTTTGTGCATGTTGCATGGAGGCACCAGTCCTTGGAGAGGGACATCATGTTTGGGAGGGTGGAGGGACAGTGCATGAGAGGAAGACCCTCAGTGAGATGGATCCATTCAGTGATTGGGGTAATGGGAGTAGGCATGTCAGCGACAGTGAGGTTGGGAAGGATAGAGCCGGGTTTAGGGCTCTCATGAGTCACAAGCGACGTGATGGCACATAACAACAACAAGGCTAATATCTGTTGTTGTATGCTGGCAAGTCAGAATAGACCCTTAGATTATCCTTCAGCAGATTTTCAGAGACAGTAGGATCAACTAATCAATTAAATGTGCATAACCTATGCTATTAATATTAGCTTCTATAGGGTAATCCTGAACCATAAGTGACTCCAAGTGTGTCAGAGTAGAACTTATGTTCTATAAGGTTTTCAAGATTGCCTTCCAAAGTACCATAAGATAGGTGCTTAGCCATTCATGCCTCTAAGGGACTTTGTTATGATCTCTAATAATTAATTATCCAAATATATGTGTCTGTAATAGTAATCTGATACTTGCACAATGAATAATGATGACAGAAAAAGAAATGATGCCTTTGAGCTGTAGTGTTGGAGAAGAGCAGTGGACATCTCATGGTTGGTCAAAAAACAAACAAATACGTTTTGGAAAGGGTGCAGTGAGAGTACTCTTTGGAGGCAAGAATGATGAGGCTTCACCTCACATACTTTGTGCATGTTGCTAGGAGGGGCTATTCCTTGGAGAAGGACATGATGAATAGAGGGTCAGTAAAAGAGAGGTAGACCCTCTACCAAGTGGATTGACACGGTGATGACTGCTGCAATGGGCTCTAGTGTGTCAGGAAGTGTGAGAATGGCACAGAATACAACAGGGTTCACACATCATTTGTTTATAGGATCATTATGAGTCATACTTGACTCAACGACACTTAACAACAAACAACAAGTAATAATTAAAAGATGTATCGCTTTAGGAAATCTGTAGTCAGGGACCTCTCCAAAGTACTGAAAAACAATGATATCAGAGTTTTTCAGGGCAATATGAAGACTAAGGTGCACCTGATCTAAACCATAAGCTGTCCAATTACTAGCTGAAAGTTGGACAATGAGTAAGGGGGCAGAAGAAGAATTGATGCCTTTGTGTTGTGGTGTTGGAGAAGAATGTTGACTATCTAATGGAAGTGCCAGGAGAACAAACAAATACACCTTGATATAGGTGTAGTCAGGGTGCTCCTTGGAGATAAAGATACTGAAGCTTTGTCTCACTTACTTTGGGCATATTGTTAAGAGGGGCCAGTCCTTGATAAAGGAAAACATGCTTGGAGAGATGAGGAGTTAGCCAAGTTGGGGAAGACTCTCAACAATATGGATTGACGTGATGACTAACAATGTTCTCGAGTCAGGGATGGTCAGGATGACACAGGTAAGACAGGCTTCTCAGTGTTTATAGGGGCACTGTCAGTTGAGTTAACTCAGTGGCAACTTAACAACAATGTTGTCATTGTTGTTGTGTACTAAAGAGTTAGAAACAACTCATAGCTGATCCATAAGTGGGTTTTCGGAGCCAGTAATTGCACAGGAGTAGGTTACCTATCTTTCTCCCATGTAGCAGCTGGTGGATTTGAACTGTGTGCCTCCAGGATTGCAGAGCAGCTTCTCACCAGCAGGCCACAACAATAGTAATCAATATCTTTTAAATCGTTAATAGTTCATTAAAGCATTACTCAAGCTGAAAGAATAGAAAAAGAAATTCAAGACTCGAGGTGCAGTACTTAGAGATGTTATGGCCAAAATCTTGAATGACCCAGAAAGCGTCAAAATAAAGTGGAGAGAATACACAGAATCACTGTATCAAAAGAACTGGCTGACACTGAAATATTTCAAGAAGTAGCACATGATACATTGCCAATGGTAATGAAGGAAGAAGTTCAATCGTATCATTCCCAGAAGAACAGATAATTTGATTCTCTGATTTAACATAGCCAATAGCAACAAACTAATGTTCATCTCAACAAACTAATGTCTAGAATGCTGATCTTTATGCATGCATTCCGTTTCCTTTTTGAACAGCATAAATAGGTAAAAAGGCTTCATTTTACCCCAAGGGAAAGAAACCATTTTCTCATTTCTTCATGGAAAAATTTCCTGAATTTCTACCTACCTGTTCATTGACTCTTTTACAGAAGATGGCAAGTAGGTAGACAGCACCTACTGGAGGTGCAAGGTAGCTATTAATCGATGTCGTATATCTCGTGAGTTGTCCGTTCTGAGATATCTGAAGCAACGGGACCCACAAAATGCTGACGACAATTAATAGAAGAATAAATAACCTGGGGAGAAAACAAAAGTGTTTAGATATTAAGCAGATCCCGTGCAGTTAACTGCCTCTGAAAACCCACAGGAAGGTCAGCTATAGGTCAGTTCTGACTCCATGGTACTCAACCACACTATTAGTATCTTTATTTGCACTTTTGATTCTTTTTTTTTTTTGCACTTTTGATTCTTGTATTCTTTCCTGCAGTATGTGCTTTTTCAAGCAAAATCTAGGTTCTTTACCTTGCTTAAAGTTAATTATCAGTTAACGAAATGTCAATAAAGCAGTTGTTTGACTAATTAGCAATAATATCTTCATCTTTGTGACTTAATATCTATTCCTATAGACAATTCAAAGGTCAGCAATTGATTAAACACTCTGCTGGCCTAGTGGTAAGGATCTGTGCTGCAATCCCAAAGGCACTCAGTGTGAATTCACCAGTTGCATCACGGGAGAAAGATGAGCAATCTTCTCACATGTGATTAACTGTCTCTGAGCTATGATCAGTTCTGAGTTGATAATAAGATAACAACAATGCAAATAAAGAAAGTGAACAGTATTCAATGTTGATTCTATTTCAACATTAAGAAAACACCTCTTCTTCATTGGACCAACAGGCAA
>NW_006399901.1:3813202-3830150 GCF_000299155.1 Elephantulus edwardii | reverse complement strand
CTATTCCTTGGAGAAAGACATGATGCTAGGAAGCATGGAGAGTCGGTGAAGGACAGCAAGACCTTCGCCCAGGTGGACTGACATGATGACTGCTGCAATGGGTTCTAGTGTGTCAGGAAGTGTGAAGATGGCACAGGATAGGAGGCAACAATTCTCTGGCAGTTCACATCCACCACCTTCTCTAAGGGATTCCTCTTGTGCAGTTTACAATGTCTTGAAAACCTGTTGAAAGGTCAGATGTGAGTTGGTTTCAGCTCAACAACAATGAGTTGTGTTGACTTTTAATGTTATGTATATGAAATACATACACTCTACTGCAAGTGTAATATGTATTTATGTATGATAAAGACAACTTTCTCTCCTCTCTCTGTCTCTCTCTCTCTGCCTCTCTCTCTCTCTCTCTCTCTCTCTCTTTTTTGCCAAACTTTGAGGAGAAACTAAGGTGTTTCCCCATAGGCTAAAATTAATGTTCCCATTCTCTAGAAGGTGATCTAGTAGTATGTGGAAATTATCAAACAATATATTAACAACACATGCAAGCAAAATATTGCTGAAGCAGGAACTTAAGGAATTTGTGAAAACAAAACCAACTCTATAAGAAATACTAAAGTAAGTTTTCATACAGAGACTGCAGAGGAAAGCAGATGGATCAAATTAACCAGAAATAAAAAGAAGAAAAGAAATGCTACCACATGGTTATAATAAAACCAAGCCTATCAACAATCCCATTAAATGTAAATTATTTAAATGAACCAATTAAGAGGAAAAGAGTAGGAGAATAGAATTTTTAAAATCCCATCACTCTGTTGCCTACAAGAGACACATTTAAGAAATGAGGACAAAGGCTAACAACCAAAGACTGGGGAAAAAAGATTCCAAGACAAAGACATCCATAAGGGAGCTGGAGTGTCAATACTAATCTCCAATATTCAGAAGGAAAGTCACCGTTAAGAGATAAGAAAAAACACTCTATGTGATGAACGAGGAAGTTCGAATTGTTATGAAGGAATTGGCAAAAAACAAGGCTCCAGGAGTTGACGGCATACCAACTGACATATTTCAACAGACACTGCCCTGGATGTGCTAAGTTGTTCCAAGAAATCTGGAGAACAGACAGCTGGCCCACTGACTGGAAAAGACCAATATTTGTTTCCATTCCAAAGAAAGGTGACCCAACAGAGTGCGGAAATTATCGAACAATACCTTTAATATCACATGCAAACAAGATTCTGCTGAAAATTATCCAAAAATGTTTGAAACAATATGTCAACAGAGAACAGCCAGATGTGCAGGCTGGATTTAGAAGAGGTCATGGTACTAGGGATATTATAGCTAATGTTAGGTGGATCTTGGCAGAAAGCAAAGAATACCAGAAGAATGTCTATCTGTGCTTCATTTACTATGCAAAGGCTTTTGACTGTGTGGATCACAACAAGTTGTGGCTGACTCTGAGAAGAATGGGAATCCCAGAACATTTGATTGTGCTAATGTGGAACCTCTACTTGGACCAAGAGGCAGTCATCAGAACAGAGCAAGGAGACACTACATGGTTCAAAATCAAGCAGGGGGTTAGTCAGGGATGCATTCTGTTTCCATACTTTTTCAATCTGTATGCAGAACAGATCATCCAAGATGCTGGGCTATATGAAGAGGAATGTGGCATGAGGCAGGATTGGTGGAAGAATCATCAACAACCTGCATTATGCAGATGACACAACCCTGCTCGCTGAAACTGAGGAGGACCTGAAGTGCTTGCTGCAGAAGATCAAGGACTGCAGCCTCCTATATGGACTGAAGCTCAACATCAAGAAAACAAAGATTCTCACCACTGGGCCAATTGGCAGCATCATTAGGGATGGTGAAGAGATTGAGATAGTTAACAGTTTTAGTTTACTTGGCTCCACAATCAACACTCTTGGTAACAGAAGCCACGAAATCAAGAGAAGAATTGCACTGAGAAAGTCAGCTGTGAGGGACCTCTCAAGAGTACTGAAGAGCAATGACATCAGACTGGAGAATAAGGTGCGTCTGTTCCAGGCTATAGTCTTCCCAATTACATGCTATGCATCAGAGAGTTGGACAGTGATAGGGTTGATAGAAAGAGAATTGATGCATTTGAGCTGTGGTGCTGGAGACAAGTGTTGACTATACCATGGACTGCTAGGAGAACAATCAAAAAAGTTTGTCCTGGAGAAGGTGAAGATGGAATGCTCCTTGGAGTCAAGGATTCTGAAGCTTTGTCTGACATACTCTGGGCATGTTGCAAGGAGGTACTGGTCCTTGGAGAGGGACATCATGTTTGGCAGAGTGGAGGGGCGGCAAAGGAGAGGAAGACCTTCGATGAGATGAATTGATTCTGTGACTGGAGCGGTGGGAATAAGTGCATTTGAGATGGCTAGGTTGGCACAGGATAGAACAGTATCTAGAGCTCTTGTACATAGGGTCACTATGAGTCACAAGCAACTCGATGGCACATAACAACAACACAACAATAACTGAAGGTACAATAGATCAGGAGGACGTATCCTTAGTTAACATCTATACTTTTATTGATAGACTTACAATACACTTAAAACAGTGGCTAACAGACTTGAAGAATGAAATAGACAACACCACAATAGTAGTGGGAGACTTCAACACATGACTCTCACCAAAACACAGGCCAACTCAAAAGAAACTCAACAAAGATACAAAAGAACTAAACTATAAAATCAGCCCAATCAGCCTCATACATATATTCAGGCTACATAACCCAATAAAACCTCAATTTACTTTCTTAAGTGCACATGGAACATTCTCCAAAATTGACCATATATTAGAACACAAAGAAAGGCATGCCAAATTAAAAAACACTGTAATAAAACAAAATACTTTTTCAGACCATAATTCTATAGGTAGACATTAACAAGAAGTTGTTGTTGTTGATGTTGTTGTTGTTGTTGTTAATTGCCTTCTAGTTGAGCACAACTCATAGCTACCCTATGAACAAAAGGCCCAAATCTCCTCTATCGACATTTATCAAAGTCCATAGAGTTTCTGGAGGCATTTTATTTAGGAAGTGGATGCCACTCCTGCTTCCAAGAAGAGAATAAAGAAAAAAAGAAGACCCACATGGAAGTAAAATATTAGCATTCTTGAACATAACTGAGTTTTGGAAGAAATAAAATCTGAAAGAAAAAAAACATTCCTCAAAACAAAAGAAAATGAAAATACAAAATATTAAAATCCTTGGGACAGCTAAGGAAGTCCTCAGAGGTCAGTTCATGGCAAATAGCAAACATACACGCAAAAAAGAGAAAGTAGCATAATAAACTACTTAACTCAATACCTCCATCAAATAGAATAAAAACAGTAGTTTAACCTCACAACCTGTAGAAGAAAGAAATTGTAAGCAGTAAGGATGAATTAAATGGTATAGAAAACAGAAAAACAGTTGGAATTGTCAACAAAACTAGAACCTGGTTCTTGGAAAGGGTCAATAAAATTCAAACCACTAGCAAATTTAACAAAAGGAAAGAAAGAGAAGACCTAAATAACTCAAATAAGAAATGAAAGAGGTGACATCACAATAGAACTAGCCAAAACTAAATTGAAATATCATTAAAATAATATATTGGAATATTATTAAAAACTTTAATCCAATAAATTTGAAAATCTAGAGGAAATTGATGCCTACAAACACCAGAGCCTATCCAAATTGACACAGAAAGAAGTAGAAAATGTGAAGATTAATCATAAGAGAAGAAATTGAACAGGTCTAATAAAACTACTACCCCCTAAAAAAAAATCTTAGCCCAGATGATTTCATTGAGAGCTGAACTATCACCAATGGTATTTTAATTATTTTTTTAAAAAAAGAAAAAGAAGGACACGTCCATAGTAATTCTAAGATGGAAGCATAACCCTAATAAATACCAAAATTAGGCAAAGACATAACAAAAAAAAGAAAGGTCAATATGGCTCATAAGTATAAATGTAGAAATTCTTAACAAAATCTTGGCTAATGGAATCCAACAGCACATAAAAAGATAATTCATCATGAGCAAGTGGGATTCATAACAGGTATGCAGGAATGGTTGAACATGAAAAAACCAATCAATGTGATTTATCACATTAACAAAGCAGAGAACAAGAACCACATGATCTTACCAATTGATGCAAGAAAAGTTTTCAACAAAATCCATCACAACATCACTTTCTGATTAAAACACACAGCAAACACAGGAATAAAGGGAATCTCCTCAATATAGTGAAAACTATATATACACACAAAACAAAGAACCAATATCATTCCCTATGGAGAGAGACTAAAATAATTCTCCTTACGATCAGGGACCAGGCAAGGCCACCCACTATCACCACTCCTATTCAATACTGTATTAGAAGTTCAAGCCAGCTCAATAAAACAAAGAAAGGATATAAGAGGCATCAAAATTGGCAAAGAAGTGGTGAAACTGTCACTATATGCAGATAACATGATAGTGTACATAGAAAATCCTAAAGATTGAACCAAAAAAAATTATAAACCTAGTAGATCAATTTAGTTGAGTGGCAGGATACAAGATCAACATACAAAAGTCAGTAGACTTTCTCTACAGCAACAAAGAAAACATAGAAAAGGAAACTAAGAAAGCAATACTATTTAAAATAGCCAACCACAAGATGAAATATTTGGGAATGAACCTAACTAGAGACATAAAAGACTTTTATAAGGAAAACTGAAAAATGTTACCACCAGAAACTGTCAGAGACCTAACTAAATGGGAAAACATTCCATGTTCATGGATAGGAAGAATCAGCATGGTGCAAATGACAACCCTACCAAAAGCAATCTACAAGTTCAAAGGAATCTTGACATAGATATAGAATTCATTATTCAAGGAAACAGAAAAAGCAATCTCCAATTTCATTTGGAAAAGAAAGAGACCCTCAATAAGTAAAGCTTTTCTAAAAACAAAAACAACATTTGAGACATCTCACTTCCTGATCTAAAAAACTACTACACAGCTTAGTAATTAAAACAACATGGTACTGATATGACAAACATAGTAGATCAATGGAATAGAATTGAAAATGTAAAAATTAACCCATTAATCTATGGTCAACTGATATTTTACAAGGTAATAAACCTGTTGAATGGGGGAATGACAGCTTCTTTAACAAAAAAGTTTGGCAAAACAGAACATCTGCCTGCAGAAAACTGAGGTAGGAACCAAATCTTGCACCATACACACGCACACACAAAAACTTTAAAGTGAATCAGAGACCTAGGGGTAAAACCCAAAGCCATAAAGATCCTAAGAGACAAAATGTGAGCAATATTAGAAATCCTAATCTACAGCATAAATAGGCTTGTGAACATAGGCCAAAAATGTGCAACTTGGAAAAGATCAGTGAATGGTACCTTCTTAAAATCAAATCCCTGTGTGCATAAAAACATTTCTCCAATAGAGTAAAAAGGAAGCCCACAGAACTGAAAAAAAACCCCTACAACGCATTTTCCAAAGATATTTCAGATAAGGGTTTCATAATCAAAGTTTAAAGACTATTACAGGGCCTCCACAAGGAAAAAACTGATTAGTCAAATCACAAAATGAGCAACAGATGAGAAAAAAACTTCTTCCTAAAGGAGGACGTCAACTGGCAAAGAAACACATAAAAAAATGTTCATAATCACTAGCAAACATTAGTGAAATAAAAGTTTACTCCAGTAACATAACAAAGCTCAAAAAATAGCAAACAATAAATTTTGGAGTGGATACAGAGAGGTTGGGAGTGTTATGCACTGCTGGCAGGACTGTAAAATGGAAAAACCACTCTGCAAGGAGCTTTGCCAATTTCCTCAAAAAGAAAGCCCATATGACCCAGCTATTCCACTGCTAGAAATGCATACCAAGGAAATCAGAACAGAGACACTAACTTATATTAAATACCTATGTTCACAGCAGTTTTTTCACTATAGCAAGAAAATGGAAGCAGCCCAAATTCTCATCAGTAAATGAATGGATCTCAAAATTGTGATACATTCCCACAATGGAATACAACACTAAAGAGCAATGATTTTGTAAAAGATTATATAACATGGGAGAAAATAGAGAGCATTATGCTCAATTAAATACTTCAGTCACATAAAGACAAATATTACATAAGGCAGCTATTGTGAAAATAGGAGGATAACTAGTAATATTTGTATAAATGTTCAAAAGGGAAAGGAGAGAAGAGGAGCAGAAAAAGGAGAAGGGGGGAAATATCACTGGAATAGCAGTGGTTAGTGGATGGAGCAGGAAGGTGAGGAAGGTCCAGTGGTGGCTTGAAAATATGGGTGATAATAGGAATGTTGTTGAGTATCGACTAGGAACTGACCCATAGCTGACCCTACACTGGATTTTCAGAGGCAGTAAATTTCACATGAGGAAGTTGCCCATCTTTCTCCCTCAGAGAAAGATGCCTTTGGTTTGCAATGCATTTTCTTGCCACTAAGCGACTAGAGCTCCTTTAAGATACAGCAGTGGTAATTAACTATATAAAATATTATGCATATAAATGATTGTATAAAACACAAAATACACGTACAAAACATGATGTATATGAATGATTATATACAAATACTTTTTTTTAAAAAAGAAAAATATTGCTAAAGATCATCCCAAAATGGCTAGAACAAGATACTGACAGAAACCAGCCAAAAATTCTAGCAGGATTTAGAAGTCATGTCTCCATGCTGTTCATAGATAGATCATGGATGAAGGCAGAGAATATCAGAATAATTTCTATTTGTATCTTACTGACTATACAAAGGCTTTCACTGTGTGAATAATAGCAAACTATGGCTAACATTGAGAAGAATGGGAATCCCGGAAAATCAATTGTGATAGTATAAAACCTGTTGTCCAAACAAAGCAGTGGAACACTGTGCAGTTTAGAATCATGAAAGCTGTACATCAGGATTGTACCCTTTCTCAGTATTTAGTCAATTCTCTATATCAATTCAACTGTATGCTGAGTCCAGAGAACCTAGACTTTACGAAGAAGAACGTGGCATCAGGATTGGAGGAAGACTCATCAACAACCTGCCTTATGCAGATGACACAATCTTACTTGCCAAACCAGAGGAGAACTTGAAACATTTACTGCAGAGGATCAAAGACCATGCATGACAACATCAAGAAGAAAAACTTCCTCACCAATAGATCAGGTAGGCAATGTCATGATTGATTGGAGATAGCATTGAAATTGTCAACTACTTAAATCTTACTTACATTCACAATTGAATTTACTTAAAAACACCAGTGGCACCAGGAGTTAGGAGATCAGGAGATATATTGCATTGGGCAAATCTGTTGTCAGAGGTCTCTACAAATTAATGAGAAGCAACAATGTCATTTTGAAGACATAGAAGCACCTGATTCAGGCCATGGTCTTTTCAATCACTTGCTATGCATCTGAGAGCCAGACAATGAATTAGGGTGACAGATAAAGAACTGATGCCCTTGACTTGTGATCTTGAAGGAGTACTAAAACATTGACTAAAAAAAACCAAAAACAAGAAACAAAAAACCCTACCAAACACTCAACAACAAAAAACAAAACAAAACCAAAAGAAGCAATAATAAGATCTGTCTTGGAAAAAATACTGCAAGAGTACTCCTTGGAGACAAGAATGGTGAAATGCTGTCTCATATATTTTGGGCAGGTTCCTAAGAGAGACTGTTCCTTAGAAAGGGATATCCAGCTTAGAAAGGTAGCGTGTCAGTGAAAGAGGAGACGACTGTCAATGGTATGGATTGACACAGTGACTACAGCAATGGGTTTATGTCAGTTTTGAGGAGGATGGGACAGGATAGAAGAGGGTTCAGATTTATCTTTCATAGTGTTGTTATGAATCATACTCGATTTGACACTTAACAACAAAACAACAAAATGAATATAGTTTCTCAGAATGTTGAGTTATTTGTTAAGAGATGCTCATTTTTGCACATTGCTATTCAACTGGAGGGACAGCACAAGAGAGAAAGACCCTTGATGAAATAGATTTATTCAGTGTCTGGGATAATAGATGTAGGTGTGTCAGCAGCAATAAGATTCACACAGGATAGAGCAGGGTTTAGGGCTGTTGTACTATGACTCTGTGTACAGCAGCTCTGAAACCTGTCCTGTCCTGAGCCAGTCTCACTGATTCCAACACACCAACCTCACTGCCCCAGTATCAATCCATCTCATCTGGGGTCTTCCTCTCCTGCTTTGTCCCTCTACCCTTCTAAGCATGACGTTCTTCTCCAAGGACCGGTCCTTCCTGGCCATGTGCCCAAAGAATGTGAGACAGAGCTTCAAAATCCTAGCCTCCAGGGAGAAACTTGGTTTCACCCTCTCCAAGTCAGAACAATTTGTTTTCTTGGTGGTCCAAAAAGGTATGTTCAAGACTCCAGCATCAATTTCTCTTCTGTCATCCTCAGTCATTTCCCAATCTCTGATTCATAGCAAGTGATTATGAAGACCATGGCCTGGATCAAGCACAACTTACTCTCTGACATCATTGCTTTTCAGTACTCTGGAGAGATCTCTGACAACAGATTTTCCCAATGCAATTAATCTTTTTATTTCCTGACTACTAGTGCCAAGATTGTTGATTGTGGAGTCAAGCAACCTGTTATAACAACCTCAATCTCTTTTCCATCTGTCATGGTGCTGCCAATTGGTCCAGTGGTGAGAATCTTTGTTTTCTTGACATTGAACCTCGATCCATATTGAAGACTGCAGTCCTTTGACCTTCTTCAGCAAGCTCTTCAGGTTCTTCTCAGTTTCAGCAAGCAAGGTAGTATCATCTATATAATGTAGGTTGTTGAGCTTTCCTTCAATTTTACTGCTGTAATTCTCCTCATACAGTCCAGCTTCCCAAATGATCTGTTCTGCATATAGGTTGAAAAGGTGTGGAGACAGAATGTATCCTCGAGGCACTCCTTTCCTGATTTTGAGCCATGCAGTGCTTCTTTGCTTTGTTCTGAGGACTGCTTCCTGGTCCATGTATAGGTTTTTCATAAGCATGATCAAGTGTTCTGGGATTCTCGTTGTCCTCAAGATTAACCACAGTTTGTTGCGATCTACACAAACGCCTTTGCACAGTTAATTAAACACAGATAGACATTCCTCTGATAGTCTTTGCTTTCTGTCAAGATCCATCTGACATTGGCAATAATTTCTCTAATGCCACGACCTCTTCCAAACCCAGCTTATATTTCTGGTAGTTCTGTCAATGTACTGTTCCAGTTGTTTCTGGATAATGTTCAGCAGGATTATGCTTGCATGTGATATTAATGATATTGTTTGATAATTTCCACATTATGTTGGGTGGGTCACTTTTTTTTAATGGCACTAAATATGCATCTAACATTGGCAATAATGTCTCCAGTGACACGACCTCTTCTAAACCCAGCTTGTATTTCTGGTAGTTCTCTGTCAATGTACTGTTACAGCTGTTTCGGATAATCTTCAGCAGGATTTTGCTTGCGTGTGATATTAGTGATATTGTTTTATAATTTCCACATTCTTTTGGGTCACCTTTTTTTGGAATGGGCTTAAACATGCATCTCTTCAGTCAGTTTGCCAGGTAGTTGTCCAGTCACTACTAATTGAAAATATTTAGGCTTTTATTCTTGGTGGGTTTATAGCTTACATAGGTTCCAGATTTCTGTGCAACCATCTTAGAGGCAAAGACAGTGAAACTTGGTCTCACATACTTTGTTAGGAGGGACCAGTCCTTGGGAAAAGGTATGATGCTATGTTTGGAAAGGCAGAGGGTCAATGAAAAATAGGAAGACCTTCAACAAGATAGAGTGACACGTACAGTAACTAAATGAACGAGATCAAGTAGATAAGAGATAATGAGGATGGCACAGGACGTTGTTGTTGTTGTGCACTGTCAAGTCAGAACCAACCCGTAGCTGAGCGTCTGGCAGGTATTTCGAGGCAGTTAACCTCACAGGAGGAGACTGCCCATCCTTCTCCCGCAGGATAGGGTAAGGTTCTTCATAGGATCGCTATGAGTCATAGTGAACTCAGCAGGAACTAATAATAACAGCTGAAAAAAGTATGAGACTGTCCATAAAAAGCCACCTTTCTCATGCTTCCCTTACACAGAGAACTGGTAAGTACGGAGAGAGAAAGAATCATTTGAGTAGGAGATTCCTGCACAAACTTTACAAAAGTCTGTGATCTTCTTGTAAATGTGATAAACCATGCAAAGATAGAAAAATGCTCATAAAAGTGTAAGAATTAAATAAATAGCATGCATTAAGATTATTGTTGTGTAAGGAGCTGCCCCAGCCAAAAGAGACATGATTCAAATAAATCTGCCAGCGGCTCTATAAGAGAAAGATGGACAGTCTATTCCTGTGGGATTCACCACCTCTGAAAACCCACTGGAAGGTAGATGGTGAGTCAGTTTTCACTCAGCTGTAAATTTTAATATTCACCTGTCACTTTGTCATATATCATGTGGTTTATGTGTTGCCAAGAAGCTGTAGTTGTTGTAGTGGTTAAACATCATTGAGTCAGTAGTGCCTCATAGTGACCAGAACAATGGATCTGAACTCTGCCCTCTCTTATTCTATCTTGATCAATCTCTAACATTCCCAAGCTCACTGTTACAGTCACTGTGTCAGTACACCTCATTGAAAGTCTTCTCTTCCTTCACTGGCTCTCCACCTTTCCAAGCATGCTGTCTTTTCCCAAGGATTGGCCCCTTCTAACTATATTCCCAGAGGATGTGAGACAAAGGGTCACTAGCCTTGCATTCAAGGAGCACCCTGACTACATTTTTTTTCCAAGATATAGACTACATTTTTTTTCCAAGATATAGTTGTTTGTCCTTTTGGCAGTCCATGGGATGGTCAGCACTCTTCTCCAATGTCACAACTCAAAGACATCAATTTTTCTGTCATCTTATTCATTGTCCAGTTGTCAGCTACATAGAAAGTAATTGAAAAGATCATGGGTTGTATCAGGCGCATCTCAGTCTTCACACTGACATCATTGTTTGTCAACACTTTAGAGAGATCCCTGAGAGCTGATCTTCTCAGTGTAATATGTTTTTTGATTTCTTGCCTGGCTGCTGGTGTTGGATGCCAACAGTGCTGATTGTGGATCCAAGCAAGTTGAAATCATCGACAATTTCTATCTCTTCTTCATCTGTCATTGTGCTACATGTTGTTAATAATGCAGGTTGTTGATTAGAAGAGATTCATATTTGTTCCTATTCCTTAAAAAAGGTGATCCAACAGAATGTGGATATTACTGAACAATATAATTAAATGTTCCATGAAGTAAAATACAGCTGAAGCTTATTTAAAAACAGCTGAATGGAGAACTTCTAGGAATTAAATCTGGATTTAGACGAAATCATAGCATGAATTATCATTGCTGATGCCAGGTGGATTTTTTCTGAAAACAGAACATACCAGAATAATTTCTATATGTGTTTTGTTGCTAATTAGAAGCCATATGAATGTGTGGATTATAAAAATTATAGCTTACATTGAGAAGAATGGGAATCCCAGAGCACTTAATCTTGCTCATGAGAACCCTATGCCTAGACCAGAAAGCTATTATATTAACACAGCAAGGGAACATTGCATGGTTAAAAATCAGGAAAGATGTTTAGCAAGGTATATTCTTTTTCAGTATTTATTGAATAAATGATTTGTTCAACAGAACAAATCGTTCAGGAAGCTTGACAATATAAAGAATAATGTGGCATCAGGGTCAGAAGAAGAACAGCTAAGTGGTAAATTTTAAAAATACCAGCAGGATCATCCGTAGTAGATGTATTTCAGTGGAAATCTCAAACTAAGGCAGATAGAAAAGCAAAATGAGTCACACACTTTTGGAGAAATTGGTGAGTTAATGTTGTTGTTATGTGCCGTTGAGTCGCTTGCGACTCATAGCGACACTATGTACAACAGTCCTAAACTCTGCTCTGTCCTGTGCCAATCTCACTGTCTCTGATACACCCATCCCAATTACCACAGTCACTGAATCAATCCACCTCATAGAGGACCTTTCCCTCCTGCACTGTCCCTCCACCCTACCAAGCATGATGTCCCTCTCCAAGGACCGGTCCCTCCTTACAACATGTCCAAAGTAAGTTATACGGAGCCTCAGAATCCTTGCCTCCAAGGAGCCATCTGGTTTAACCCTCTTCAAGATGAAGCTGTTTTCCTAGCAGTCCATGGTACCCTCAATACTCTTTTCCAGCAGCACAGCTCAAAGGCATGAAATCTCCTTCTATCCTCCCTAGTCACTGTCCAACTCTCTGATGCATAACAAGTGATTGCGAAGACCATGGCCTGTATCAGATGCACCTTAGTCTCCAGAGAGACACCATTGCTCTCCAGTACTTTGGAGAGGTCCCTAACAGCAGACTTTCCCATAGCAATACATCTTTTACTTTCCTGGCTACTGGTGTCAAAAGTGTTGACTGTGGAGCCAAGAAAACTAAAGCTGTGAACAATCTAAATCTCTTCACCATCCATCCTGACGCTGCCAATTGGTCCAGTGGTGAGAATCTTTCTTTTCTTGACATTGAGCTTCAATCCATATTGAAGGCTGCAGTCCTTGACCCTCTGCAGTAAGCGCTTCAGGTCCTCCTTAGTTTCAGCAAGCAGGGTTGTGTCATCTGCATAATGCAGATTGTTGATAGATCTTCTACCAATCCTGACCCCACTAGTTTATGGATATCAGTGTAACATTATCTAATATAGTGACAGAAGATGATATTCTCAGCTTGGCAAGAACTTAAAATACAATGAGGAAAGAACTGCTTCCTTCCAAAACCAACCCAAGTACCTGCCTCTACCCTTATATTCTATGACAGAGCTTTGGTCTCCTAGTGGGTAAGGAGGTCCACTGCCAACCCAGAGTTAGGTGGTTCAAATACATCACCTGCTCTGTAGGAGAAAAACGGGCAGTTTTCTCCCATGTACTTTTCTATCTCTGAAAACCTGCTGGATGGGCAATTACAAGTTGATTCAAACTCAATGATTCATAAGAACAACAACAATATTCTAAGAGCTTCACAAGAACCGAAGATGACAGAACTCTCTAGTTCGGGTCTACATTTGCACCTGAAACTCGAGTTCTCTTACCGTCCAGCCATAAGGAGCTCTTTCTCTGACGCCTGCTTCCGCATCTTGGTGTAGAGGTCCATGGTGAAGACTGTGCTGGCGCTGTTGAAGATGGAGGTCAGAGAGCTCATGAGAGAGGCCAACATGACCGACAGCATCAGGCCTCGCAGTCCTGTGGCCAAAAGAGGATACACACTAGTTAGGAGCTTGATGTCATGATCTACCATGGCCTTATGGAACCAAAGTCATTCAAAGATGAAAGTGTTATCTGGCATTAAGTGCGCCAAATAAATAGTATACCTAGTCTTCTGAATTAATAATAGCTTTCAGTTCTGGGGCTTTTATTTACAGATAAGAAATTATGTTTCTAACTGGGCTGTAAAACAGCTTTGAATCCAAAGCCTTAACCATTATGCTGGCCAGAAATAGGTCATGTTCATTTCTTCATTCATTCAGGGTCCAGCCAAAGGCAAGTTGCCTAGGAAAAGTATTCTATAAATGGCTAACAAATTGACTTAAGTAAGTAGAAGATAGATTGACCAAGGAGTTATCATCCTTCTTACATCAATTAATCTATAGATCAACCCTCCAATGACATCCTAGCACAGATGTCTTGTTACCATTAGGCATCAGTTCCATCACCAGCAGGGGGTAGGCATAGTTAGTGCAGCCAACTTCCATTCCACAGTGTTTCATACACTCAGAAGGTACGACACATGCCACCATATCTGAGGAGAAAATCAGAGGAGTGTTCACTACACTCGTACAAAATAAGTACAACTCATGACCAGTAGGCAAAAACAGGTTGCAGATTCACAAGGAAAAAGATGTGTTGGCTGAGAAATGAAGATAACCCCAGACGGTCATGGCTCAGTGTTCATATCAGGGTCCTGGCTGATCTGAGAACTGAACACAACTTTGTAAGAGCCTCAGGCCTATTGCTTCCCAGGTGCGAACTTGATGGCTCTGCTTTGGAATGAATGACAAGCTAGGCTGACAAGCAAACAAAGGGAGCTGATTCTGTCCTCCAGAAGCAGCAGCAAGAGGATAAATTGTCCCAGGAACACAGAATCTCATAAATGGATAAACTAACAAACAAAACAAGCCTGTGTCTAATTGCATCGAGTCTACTGTCTTTCTCTTACATCTGAGAAGGAGTATTGATTGTGATGATCAAGTGAGTGGCTATATGTGGGTTGTCTCCCTCTATTGTGCCTATTGTATAATAGCGTGGTGACTGCTCTTTGCTTCAACAATATAAAAACAGAAAGCAAAAGTTTATAAACACCAAAAATATTAGTACTTCAGAACACCTCCTCCTTTAAAAAAAATCTTCCTAATTGTCACCCTCCATCCTTTTTAAAGGAATCCCTGATGGCTTAATGGTAAGGATTGCACTGCCACCCCAGAGGTAAGTTGTTAAAATTCATCAACAGCACTACAGGAGAAAGATGGGCAGTCTCCTCAGGTATGATTTACTGCATCTGAAAACCTACTGGAAGTTCAGCTTTGGGTTGTGCCTAACTCATCAGTACACAACAATAGCAATTTCTTTTTTGCATAACAGAATTGCTTCAATAAAATTTTATAGTCACCTTTCTTCATTTAATAAAATGTCAGAATTTTCTGAGGTTGTGATTTTCCACAGAACAGGTAAATTAAATTTTTGGCTAGCCTTGTTCTTTAAATAGTTATGTATTCTTGACTATTTAAAACAGCATTGTAGTATTATTTTATCCAAATAAAATGAAAATAATTACATTTAGTGTCTTCTGGATAACAATAGTCAAAAGTTTTGACTAGCCAAGATGTGTCCAGTTATATTTTCTTCATATTTTATAATAAAGAAGGAAATTGACTTTAAGGAAGATTTTCAACAATAATTGAATTGATTCAGAAATGAAAACAACACCAAAATACCAACTTCAAACCAGTACAAGTTAGTGCAACTCTCCAGCCTTCTCAGAGGGATCAAGATATGTTCTCCAGATCACCTCAGGTGACAGAAGGCCATGGATTCAAAGACACTGTTCTACCAACTCACATTTGCACAATTCTACCTCATCTCTGGCCTATTTTCAAATTTTACTAAAGGTAAAATATTGTCATTGAATTATTCTAACTCCTGATATTATCATGCGGACCAGAATAGAGCTGTACTATATAAGGTTGTAAATGTCTGTAATATTTCAAAGCAGATCTCTAATCCATTTTTCTGGAGAGCCTCTGAATGGATTCAAACTGTCAAACTTTCAGATAGTGCTGGATTACTTAACCATTTGTGCCATTCAAGGATGTCCCGTAAGTTTGTTTCAAGGCAAGAAGGCATTCACTAAATTAGAAGTGACAGAATTCACATGTCAACAGGATTTAAGCAGATAGCTTAAAAGAACTAAGTGAATAAAGTGTCAAGTACACCAAATGTTCTTACCAAAACTTCTGTACAACTGTTCCTTTTACCTAAAATTGTGTTTTAACTTCCATTCTAGAATTTTCTAGTTAGTCAATGCTTTAATATACCTTTAACACACTTCCCAGAATTCAAGCATTAAAGAAGATGGTAGATGTGGGTGAACGACTTGCCTGGGTACAGGATGCGGCTGATCATTCCTGGCATCACCATGAGGAACATGGGCAGCAGCTTCAGGTACCCACACATGATACAGGCGGCCTTCACATGAGACATGTTCTTGCCTGAGAGGCAGCGCTGCACAATGACCTGCCAGGAAAACACATGCACTCACGAAACAAGCAAAGGATGACATCAAAAAAGATGAGTGTCTCTTTTCAGGATTTAAGGTTACAAAAAAGTGATATGGTTAATGGTAAATAAAGGGTTTTGGTGTAAGATCAAAACTCCAACTCCAGCTCCATTACGTGATATTTGACCTCTGTGTGTCTTGAGTTTCACATCTTTTTGTTTTTATTGAATTTTTTTCTTTCATTCATGTATACAGATTTCGCATCTTCTCTCCCTTTTTATTCCATACGCATGTCCTATTCCAGATTGTTAGTTACATTATTCACAATGTCTCTTTGTGATTGTTCATTCTTTTCAGATTGCCCTTCTTTTCATCTATTCTAATATAGTATTCCTTATTTACCCACTATCATCTTTAAGATGTCTTTTGCAAGACATTTGTATAATGTACATAAAGTCTTTGACATATAGCAATCCTCTTCAGTCAATAACTATTTATGCTTATGATTCCAGTTCACAAAGTAAAAATGTCCATGTGTTCCTCAAAGTTTCTGCTACTGGTCCCTACCACAAATTTTGTGTAAGATGTGCCTTGGCATTTCAGACATAAAAGAGGCCACTCGCTCATCAATAACCACCCACTCTCATAGTCATTGAGTCAAACCTGACTTATAGCTAAGCCCCAGTGTGTTTTCAGAGATTGTAAAACACATGGGTGGGGATTTCCCATCTTCATTCTATGGAGCTGCTGGTGGATTCAAACCACCAGAGAGATACCACCTTTGAGACAGCAGTATAACTCCCTATGGACTACACCACCAAAGCTCCCAAATTCTCTCTGCTTAATGTGCAATTGCTCCCATAAGACGCTATGGAGTCATCATGGAAATGTAATAGGGAACAGTCTGTATAGAACTCTGAGACATTCATCTTTAGATTAACTATGGATTAAATTGGGAAGGGCGTACGCCAGGGATGCATCCTATCTCCATACCTTTTCAACCTATATGCAGAACAGATTATCCGGGAGGCTGGGCTCTATGAAGAGAAATGTGGAGTCAAGATTGGTGGACGATTTATCAACAATCTGCGTTATGTGGATGACACAACCCTGCTTGCTGAAACTGAG